>NC_035447.2:161065707-161409820 GCF_002127325.2 Helianthus annuus
TGCTTTTTATTTTGTCATTAAGACTGCATTCAACATCGTCAGTGCTTGTTCTCTCTCTGAGTTAGTCTTTTGGAGACCAGTTGAGATTGAACAGTAACTGCTCCTTTTTCTTCTCGTACTCAGCTATGATGTCGTCTTTAGCTGCACAATTCTTGCAAGCTTCCAAGCACTTCTCACAAGGCTTGATGACTTCAACAATCTTCTCAACCTCGATTGTTTTAACAACTTCTACCATTTTTTCTACTTCAATCACCTTTTCTTCTTCTTTCACATTCTCGGTAAACTTCTCAGCAATATTCTCAGCGTTTTGAATATCATCTACAAATTCAGATTGTTGTTCTTTAGCAGCTCATTTCTCCATCAGTTTCTCCATTCTTTCTGCAAAATAGAAATGAAAACTTTCAGGAGATAGATGAGTTTTTGCAATATTTATATGTTTTTCTTCCTCATCATCACTGCTGCTGTGATTAGGTGATTGATCAAACTGTACAGACTTATCAGAATCACCATCTGATACATCAGAATCAGACGGTGTTTTATCAAAAACAACTTCTTTTTCTTGAACATTTTCATTTTGTACACTTTTATCAGAACTCTGTAAATCTTCATTTGAACCCTGTAAACTTTCATCTGAACTTTCTGACACTTCCCCAGAATGTTCTGAAAGTTTATCAGTACTATCTGAACTTTCAGATGACACGGACTTTTCATCTTCACTTTTCACAGTCTCTCCAATAGATTTCATCCAAGTAGCAAACAAATCTGGCTCTCGGACGATTTTAGCAATGAAGGCTTTGAACTCTCCCTTCTCATCCACAAACATATCCCAACTGAAACCTTCTGGTAGTTTCTCATCATCTTGATCGATAATGCGTGCTGCTGTGGCTTCAGATGATATGTAATCACTCCAGCTGAAATCTACCAAACATGCTCTCTTGGGATCTTCAATCTTTCTTCCATGAGCTGTCTGCGGTTCTTGGGATTGACCAACTTGTTGATAGATAGCTTTGCGGTAGTAATCATCTTTCCCGAATGGATTCTGTGCTCCGCTAGCTTCTCTTCCTTTGCACTCCCGCTTGAAATGGCCTTTCTCCCTGCATCGAAAACAAGTAACTTTAGATTTATCAAAACCTAAAGTAGAGACATGTGCATCAAGAAAGTCATTTCTCCCGGTAATGGTTTTGAACTTCTCAGCTCGTCGAAGAACACTAGCAAGACACCATTTAATATCCATGAGTTCCATTTCTTTGGCGTCTATCTGATCGTAATCCTCTTTGGTAAGCATAGGATTTCCGATCCGACCAGCAACAAGAACCTCATAGGATAACAAAACTGAACCCAGAAGTGCCATGTGGTCTTTAGCAGTGTCTTCAGAGAAGCTTTGACCTTCTGGAAGATTAAGAGCTATGTTACATTGAATTATGTATCCATTTTCGGTTTTTGTGCTCTGAGACTGAAAACTCGTGTTAGTCTCTTTCGGATTCACACTCGGAAACGATGAAAACCCGTTGCTACTCTTGTTCGAACCCTGATCAGCTTTTTCAGATGAATCACCAGCACTGAACGCAGTTTGTATCTTCGGACTTCTTTCAGACTCAGTGACTGGAACACTACCCCGGTAATACATCTTCACATCCTGTTGACCACTCGGACTATTCATCCTTGCGATCTTCTGCTTCTCAAGATCCTGACTTTCTATTTTCTCAATGAACTGTGAAATAGTCAGCCCGTCATACACACCAGTATTTTTTAAAATCATCAAATACGTTCCCCACTCTTTCTAAGGTAACGCGTCAGCCAATTTATCCACCCATTCCTCACGACCTTTTTCAACTCCCAACATAGACAGTGATCGCACCAAGTGACAGTATCTCTCGATCAACTTCTTAGTATCCTCTCCCGGCAAACTGCTAAACAAATCGAACTCTTTCTTTAACAATGCCTTCTTGCTTTTGATCATGTTTTCGCTTCCCTCGAACTTGACTCTAAGAGCATCCCATATAGACTTAGCAGTTTTGTCATGCTGTAACAAGATGAATATATCTTCCTTTATCGCCTGCTGCAACAAACTAATCATCATTTTCTCGGCTCTATACATTGCTCGTTCTTGATCGGTAAATTCGGATATCTCTTTAACAACTTGCAAATCTGTTCGAGGCAATGTGTACTTCTTCAATATGCATTCCCATGATCTGAGATGAATGGCCTGAACCCAGTTTTCAAACCGATCCTTCCACCCATAATACTCCTCAATGCTCATCAATCTAGGGGGCTTTTGAGTCGTTCCCGTCTCGTTTTCTAAATTCATTGCTTGAGCAATTGCGGCTGGAGTAGTCGATGTAGCAAAAGCGTTGTAGAACTCGGTATCAATACTGACTTATAAACGAACTAAATAGATGACAGAACAGCGATCCAACACTGAACAAATAAGCGAACCAGATGTTCACAAAAACGAATTGTAGTTTGGAATGAACCCTTATAAGCGAACCAGGATGATCCAAATAAGCGGACCAGAAAGTGTTCTTTTGAGCGAACCAACAATAATTTGGAGCGGACCTGTCTTGACAGATAAGCGGACCTGAAGTGTACTCTTGAGCGAACCAGAATGAGGTTGGAGCGGACCAAACTTCTAATTTTGAGCGAACCAGCAAAAATCGGTACAGAAGAGTGAACCAACTGAGACCATAAAAGCGAACTAGACTATGATCTAAGAGCGGATCTTGATGACGTAAGTTCGAGCGAACCACATACCGAACATAATTTGACCTGTTTTTAGGCTGTATTTCTGCCTGAAACTTTCAAGGGTTTGCCTTTGTATGATAATGCACAATCTGTGAGCTTTTGAACGAAAATTGACCGTGAAATCTCTCGGAAATGAGAAAAGAAGGTGTAGAAGTGAGAAGAAATGATGAAATCCGGCTATAATCTGCAGAAAACCTCCTCCCAAGCTCTGATACCACTTGTAGGATCGTTTGCTGACCTGAACGAGTCGTTCAGAGGTTGTCTCTTGCGTTTCAGATGCGGAATAATAAGAAATGCAAGTAGATATAGCTTGTTCTTCATCCTAACTGCTTGTTTTATTGATTTGAAACGTTTTACAGCTCAATCTTCACACCGGCAGAGCTTCGGCGTGGAATCCGATAACAACGTTATGAGGTCCACTCAAACGACCCCTATATATAGGCAGTTGGGTCCGCTTATGTGTCACATGACCATAAGAGCGGACCACAATGGTACACATAAGCGGACCAACATGCCATATAAGCGAACCTAAAACCCTATGACCATATAAGCGGACCAAGCATATAAAACCTATACAGACTCCTATTTTCTCGTATTACCTGCCCTATGCTATACATTACGACATAAGACCTGATCCTAGACACCTAGACGCAATCAACAGATGTAGTGCACTAACAAAAATGTAGCCCATGAAAGGTGTATATCAATACCCAAATGTCTATGTCAAATGACAATCAAGTAATGTGTAAACATAATGTCATGTATGGCAAGTGAAATATGTATCAACTAAACCATAGGTAAAAATGCACAAACAATGTACTATGTATGCGACAAATGGACACACATAGCATGTGATGTAAAAAGTACTAAGTATGATGAACATACATAGCATGAAATGTCATGTAAAACAATGTACTAAGTATGCACACAATAGGCATACATAGCAAAAACATAATGAAATCATGTACTAATAGTGTACTAAGGAACATAGCAAGTATGTGAAATGAAAACATGAAAGTAACAAGTAGGCACATGTGTTTCACCCCAAAATGTTTGAAAAACTGCAAAAGATGGGACTATGTACTCACTTGAGGGTGCTTAGAAGTCTTGACTAACAACCAAGCAAAGCTAGAGGGATCACGGAAATCAACGGCACCTAATATAGGTAACTACATTAATAACCGGACCTAACTCGGAAGATCGGATAGTATGAGGTTTCGTAAACCAAATGAGTATTGGAACTCATATGATATGGTCTAACAAAGCCTACATACTAAAATGAAACCTAACCTAAGTGCTTACGACCCATTACGACCCGTTTAGGTAGCTTACGCTACTTTAACGCGTCGTTTGCGTAAAACGCGTTCGGGACGCCTAACTAGTCCTATAATGTATGCCTTAACATGTCTAATATTATTGTCTAATCAGTTTAGATGACAAAACTTAGGTTTCATATGCTTAAAATGAATTTATGCGTAAAAAGGGCATTTTGGTAATTTTCCTAAGGCATAAGAATTACTTATCATACAACTACTTGAACGACGTGACCATAAGGTATAACCTTAAAAGGTTATTTCATATACAATTATGGTTACCTAAAGTGTTTGGTCGGATCCTAATGATCGACCAAATGGGTCGGGTTCGAAAGTATAAGCGATTGATTAGATCGCTTACCTTTACGACCCTAAACAAACACAAATCTAAAAGCGACGAGCTAAACATGCTAGAACATGTTTAGTAAAGTTAGAAAACAGGTTTGGTATCAAAACAAACGGTTTTGATACCCTAGAGTAGTTTGGTTACAAAATAGGCGAGGAAACACATTTTGGCCGAAACTACGACTCGTCACTGAGCCTAGATAACGTGGTAATCAGTAGGTATAGTCACTAGGGACTATAACCAAAGTGATTACGCTCACATTATGAAGTTCAACCAAACTTCGCGATGACCATAAACTGGTCAATGCAGGAAGTCAAACAAAGTTTGACTTTAACGCTAAAACGAACAAAAGAACGAAAGAATACTTACAACGGGTCCAAGCCTTGAACATTTGAACCCAAAATTTCTCAGGTATGAAGTTCCACAAGGGGATCTTCAACTTAGAGAAGAAGTTGAGAGCAAATGTGTGAAGAAGAAGTGAAGAGAAGGTGGGTATTTATAGTTTTTGCATAAGCGCGAAAGACGATCCAAATTGCGCGACGAATGGATTTTTCTCATGCCAAACACAAAGGCATAATATAAGGATGCTTACATAAATTTTTGAAAGTCTGGAAGTATTCAGAACGTAAAATATGCGCGAAAATGCAAACTTATGCACTTTTTGACGCTTTTAGTCCCTGAATGAGCATAAAGTTTATTTTTGCGCACCAAACACCTCAAAGCCTATTTCTAAGCTATGTAAAGGATATTTAGGGCATATTTAACTTATGATCAAGTTCCGGAAGGTCTGTTACAGTACAAATTGACATACTTTCGCAGTTTGTCGAATTTAGTCCCTGTAAGCGAATAAACTTGATTTCGGCATACCAAACCATCCAAAACTTATTTCTAAGTTATGTAAGGGTTATTTAAGGTATGTTAAGCCTATTTCACTGTTCTGGAGTGTTTGTTGCATTAAACTGGTTATATTTACGCATCAGGTCGCGTATAACCTTCAAGAAAGCGATTTAAAGCCCGAAATCGAACGAGAATTAATATGTGCAAATGATACACATATTTATACAAATCCCAAGTATGAAATACAACATTTCATTGGTTTGGTATTTGCTTGATGGTTGAAGTGACACATGTGTCACATAAGTGGATGGGACTGCCTTCATATCATGTATCCAAGGCCTGCCAAGGATAACATTACCACAAGATAAACAGTCAATAACACAAAATTTTTGGTAAGAATGCAGCCCTTCAATATAAATTAGGAGTTTAATGTCCCCCAGAGTATTCTTAGTCTCGCCACTGAATCCCACGAGCACAGAGGATCTTGGTATGATATCGGATTCAGGGATATTCATCTTCTTAAGAACATCAAGCTGGATAATATTCACAGAGCTTCCTCTGTCTATAAGGATCCTGCGAAGAAAATGGTTAGAAATAAAAAGAGTGATAACCAAACCATCGTGATGAGGATCCTGAATGTCAACACGATCATCCTCATCAAAAGTTATGACTTTTCCTTCGGAGACACTGGATGTTCGAATGGGTCTATCTCCATTATCCATCTTGGTTTCCTTTGCATGTCTGTTAGCTGCAGAGAAGGATGTTCCACAAATGTCTGATCCTCCAGAAATAAAGTTTATGACTTGTGCATCCGCTGGAGGGGCTGAAGCTTTCTCTGGGATCCTTTCAGGATCCTGAGTTCTTGACTTCTTTCTCCCCAATAACTCTTTCAAGTGCCCCTTGCTCAACAAGTATCCAATTTCTTTTGTCAGTGCGATGCATTCTTCTGTGAGATGCCCAAAATCTTCATGGTATGCACACCACTTTGACTTATCTTTAGTTGCAGCTGGTCTGTCATTTTTCCTGGGCCATCTAGCTTTATCACCTAAATTCTGCATCGCAAGGATTAGTTTATTATTATCAACAGAAAAACAATATTCAGAAATTGGAGGATAATCCTCATCATCCTCTTCTTGTTCAACAGCATGCACATTCTGGTTATCAGATTTGTTGTAGGATCTGAACTTGTTGTTCTTGGATGAGGATCCTTGCTTCTCTTGCTTTGAGGATCCTGCTAACCTCTCCTGGATCCTCTTGTCATCCTCTAGCCGGATGAACCTAAGTGCCCGGGTTCTTACCTCATCTAGGTTCCTGCACGGTGTCATAACAAGATCTTCATAGAATAATGAATCCCTAAGCAATCCCATTTTAAAAGCTTCAACAGCCATAGCTATATCCAGGTTAGGAATATCCAAGGATTCTTTACTAAATTTAGTGATATAATCCCTTAATAATTCATTATGACCCTGGGTTATCCTACACAGATCACTAGTTAAACGCTCAAATTTTCTGCTACAAGAAAACTGATTATTAAACAGGTTAACTAGATTAGCAAACGAGGTAATAGAGTAAGGGGGAAGACTTAGCAGCCATTTAAGAGCCGATCCAGTAAGAGTGGATCCAAATCCCTTGCACAGACATGCTTCCTTTAACCTTTCTGGGATGGGATTGATCTCCATCCTTTCCCTGTATTGTGCTATGTGTTCTTCAGGATCTGTTGAACCATCATACAACTTCATGGTTGGCACGTGGAACCTCTTGGGTATCTCAGCATCACAGATGGGTGGTGCAAAACGAGATATCTTATGGCTCCCATCTGCAGTCTCCGAGATAGGCTTGACCACTCCTGGGACACTTGATATCATATCCTTTAACTTTTGCAATTCTCTGGTCATGGCATGGTTGATACCTGTATCCTGCATAAGGCCATGGTTAGTGGTATAAGAATTATTGAAAGTGTTACCTCCCATTGGGTTCAAATTAGGAACACCGGATGTGAATCCATATTGTTGAGACTCCGGAATGATCAAAGGACCAGTAGAAGCAATGGTCTGCATTGGAATAAAATCTCACTGATGGATATCCGAACTCCCTAATTGCAAACTCCTTAAGGATCCCGGAATCTGGAAGGATCCATGGAACTGAGAGGATCCTTGAACCTGGTAGGATCCTTGAACCTGGGAGGATCCTTGAACCTGTGAGGATCCTGGAACATAGGAGGATCCTTGAACCTGGGAGGATCCTTAAACCTGCGAGGATCCTGGAGCATAGGAGGATCCTTGAACCTGGGAGGATCCTTGAACCTGCGAGGATCCTGGAGCATAGGAGGATCCTTGAACCTGGGAGGATCCTTGAACCTACGAGGATCCTGGAGCATAGGAGGATCCTTGAACCTGCGAGGATCCTGGAGCATAGGAGGATCCTTAAATCTGCTGCGCTCCTGAGTATCCTCCTGAGCTAGTGAAGGATCCTGTATGCTGAGGATGGGATCCTACTGGTTGGAAGTATGACACTGAAGCCTGAGTCATTGCTGATGATCCGTAATGCACTCCTCTTGGTCCTCCCACATATTGAACGTCCGGAACCACTGAAGGCTGAGAAGTTATAACTGGAGTATCGAAATTCAAAGATCTGGGCATCAATGGGGAATGATCCTCTGCCGATCTCTTCTGTTTCTTGATGTCTCCAATTTCTCTAAGAATCCTTTAATTGGTCTTATCCTGCTGCTGTATATGCTCCTTCATCTGCCAAATCAGAGTAAACAAGTCACTAGTAGTAGGAGTATAAGAAGCAGAAGAAGTTGGAGGTTTTGAGAATATGGGAGTTGGTTTCTTCTCGGCATTTTTCTGAGATCCAGAAGGTGGTGGAGGCAAAGGTGGAATGCCCTGAGATGAATTGACTGCAGACATCGCAGAAGAAGTGTTCTTTGATGATGAAGCCATCTGCTTGGATGCAATGAACCGAAATGATCACGAGAATGAGAATCTCTTAGGAATGAAGCACCAATTGCCCCACGGTGGGCGCCAAACTGTTTTGGTCAAAAATCAGGCTAAGATAATGTAACCAAACTTTCTATTGTGAGGAATGATGCTTGAATTGATAAACAACAATGAGGATCACTCAGAAATGAATTGCACAAGTGACACAAAGATTTATACGAGGAAAAAGCCCTTGATCAATGAATGATCTCCGGCATAAAAAACCTCGGGTGATGGAAACTACCAATTACCAACTCAAATTAAGCAATTAATGTATTACAACTTCGGATGATAGCGAGCTAAGTACAAGGATCACTATAGTGTATCGTGTAAAAGTGTATGAAAAATGCTAAGTGTTTTGCCGAGAGCTGGTGAGAGCAGTTGTACGAGTGTGTGTAGCCAAAAAATAGCCAAGTGTTCTAAAAATAGCTCGCTATCCCCTTAAAAATAGAAAATATCTAGCCTAACTAACTGTCCGCATTTCGTGCCTTCTCCCCACATTCTCCATAACGTTCACAAAGGTCAAGCACGTGCAGAATAAAAGGGAATATGCTCCAGGAATATCGCCATGACCAAGTCCAAGCCGATACTCCTGCAAAACAACACCGTAACCAAAGCAGACAATCGTTAGTATAAGGATCCTTAAGGTGATCCATGATCCTGATCCTTGAACACTTTCGAGGATCACTATCTGAAACAGAAGTGAGGATCACCAAACCCAACAGTAAGTAAGGATCACAGGTCATTGAGAAATCCTCCCCTAACAGAAACTAGTGTAGCAAAAAGTTTTGAAAATAGAAAACCAAGTAATGATTTTGCAAAAGCTTTTAGTAGAAATAGCACCACTCGCCCCACGGAGGGCGCCAAATTGTTTTGGTAAAAAATTACCGAAGCAATTAAGTGATCAAATTAGTTAAGCGAGGTAGTGCGCTAGAAATGTGTGTCGAAAATATGCTAGTTAAATTATTTTCAAAAACAGTTGCAGGATACGGCTCAGGATATAAAGTTGTATCTATGATTAAACAATGAGCAAAAAAGTAAAGGGTGACACGAGATGTGACAACTCGAATTTCCAAGATTTCCTATTTTGCATTTATTGCACGATCATGTATTGTTTAGTTGTTTAATTGCACAAATAATTGGCTATGGAATTGTATACGTTTTGATACAATGAAGTGTATTGTGTGATTGTGCATGGTTATGTGTTAATTGTGATAAAGTTGTTAAATGCATAAACTTGGTGGTGAAACTGTGAAACTGTTTGAGATGGTGTACTAGTGTAAAATACAATAATTAAGGGTGTATAGAGTTATTAGTGAAACTTAAACTATACTTAACCCTAATCCCTTGTTCACTAATCATTTTCACAAAAATCCAAGCACGTACTTTTCTCTGGCAATCATCACCACCATCATCATTGGCACAAGATAGTCATCACGCTTGATTCCTTTATTTCTCTAGAATCATTCAAGGTAATTGTTTATTGATCATTGTAATACTTGTAAACCCAAATTGATTACTTGATTATTATCAATTTTTGATTCTTGATTATGTGTTCATGAAAACCCTAGTTCTTCATATAATATTCTGCGATTCTTGATTTGATTCGGATTATGATGATAATGGTATTGAATAGTTGTTTAATTGATTGTCTGGTGATTAAGAATACATGATTAGTTGGATAATTGGTTTGATGCTAGACTGACACAATGTAATTAGGGTTTTTGATCGTATGAATGTTGAAGTGTATCTGTTGTTGAATTCTGTGAATTTGTCTTGGATAATCACGCATGTTGTTAGTCCGACCTTTGATTTTAACAGTCGGAGTTTTGTTACGGAGATATGTCCGAGTTCTTTATCACATGAATGTTGTCTGAGTTTTACAAAGAAAGCATAAAGGTCCGAATTTTAGACAAGTTATCATGCCATCCGAGTTTTATGTATGCTAGTAGGGTCCGACTTTTAGTTTCACTTGTTGTCCGATCTTTATAACAAGGCAACATGGTCCGACCTTTTAGATGTAAGGTGTCCGAGTTTTATATAAACACCTCAAAGAGTCCGAGTTTTAATATAGCATGAATGTCCGACCTTTAACTCAATGTGATGTCCTAGCTTCATGACACCCCTCACATGGTCCGAGTTTTGTGATGGGCCTCTCAAGTCCGACTTTGTGACCCTTGCCCCTCACTTGGTCTGACTTTTGAACCCCCACCTATGCTGTCCGAATTTTTAACCCCCCCACACATTGGTCCGAGTTTCATAAGGGGGTGTGTTATTGTCCGAGTTTTGTGACTTGTTTCTCATGTGCTATCCGACTTTTAAACAGGGGAACCCCCCCCCCCACACTTGTCTGAGTTTTATGAAGGGTAAGGCCTGTCTGACTTTGTGTGATGTTAAAGTGAAGCTGAATGTATGTTGTTACATGATTGAATCTGTTAAGTGTAGTAGTTCTGCGAAATCATGTTATCATGTTAAGCATGTTGATCCTGTTAAACACGACGATTCTGCTAATTGTGTTACTGATTAACCTTGTTCGTATCAACCAAGAACTCGATCGTATGTGGTACATGATGTTAACTGTCAAATGCTTTATGATATAAATTACCTGCGTATTAATACGAACATGAACTGATTTATTACACGTGCACACAATAGGACTTGACTGATTACTTGTGAGTGCATAACATAGCATACCGAGCAAACCAAGGTGAGTTCACACTCTTACTAAGGCATGGGATTCCCCAGGGCACGGGAATTAGGATTGAAGGAATGAGATTGCATAGAATCGTACATACATTGTTACTAGACTACCATACCATCGTCCTCGGTTGTGCAGGACACATACGTAAAACCTACGTATACATATGCTGCTCACTGTCCTCAGGTTGCGAAGGACACTCACGTAAAACCTACGTGAACTTATACTCACAACTGCCTCGGTTGTGTCAGGCACTTACGTAAAACCTACGTAAACCCCCGCGTACCCCTATCCTCGGTTGTGAAGGATACTCACGTAAAACCTACGTGAACTTGTACGTATTACTGTTCTCGGGATATGTAGAACACTTATGGTTACGAATAGTCTAGTGGTTATACAACATGGGAAGCCCCCACCAATAAGAACGTACTATCGGCCCAGTAGAGCCACATGTTACAAACGAACTTACTATTACGCACTTACTTTCTGTGAACTCGCTCAAGTAGTTGTTGATCCTCTGTTACATGCCTTGCAGGTCGTTAGGTACATGGAGCTTGCACAGGGAGGAGCTGGTCGTTGTGGGCTTGGATCGTGATTGTCCCGTTAAACACTTATGACATTTGATACTTTATTATGATGGGTTTTATTTATACGCTTCCGCTAAACAGTGATAACTTACTTATGTTTTGGAACACCTTTCATATTGGTGGTTGAATGACATTTACTTTTAAATATTAATTACGTGTTCAATATGATTGGTGGCTTGATCCTGGTCAGTCACGCTCCCAAGCGGTGATACTCCGCAGGTGGATTTTGGGGTGTGACAGATTGGTATTAGAGCCATTGGTTATAGAGAACTCGGTTTTAATATGGGAAAACGTTTTTATTAAAACCAGACTATATCCAGAACAGTGCTCTCAACGATCCACAACGACGCTTCGCTCCACGTGCAAGACTCAACATCCTAGGTAATAAGGTTTATGTTTATTGCCTACATGCTAGAATTGCATAGAACTTTGCTCGTAGTATGCTTAGATTTCATTGCTCACTACTTGTTATTGCTTGAGAACACCTGTGTGCTTACACTCTTCTGTCATCGCACTATTCGCGAACCTTTCTCACTTATGTTGCCTTTGATGTGAAGATCAATGGCCGGACGTATTAACATGACTCAAGCCCAGTTGACGGCTCTTATCAATGAACAAGTTGCTGCGGCACTTGCAGCTGCAAACGCAGGAGGTATACCCTGCAGTCGTAACTCATCCTAGGATCTTTAGATCCTACGTTCCTAATCAACTCTTATGTTTAACCTCATTTTGTTCTTACACATTAGGTCAACACGTTCAGCAACCTGTGTGTACCTTCAAGAACTTCATGGATTGTCGTCCTAGCACGTTTAGTGGCACGGAGGGAGCGGTTGGACTCCTCCACTGGTTTGAAAAGCTCGAGTCTGTGTTCGAGATGTGTGAATGCCCTGAGGCTCGCAGGGTGAAATATGCCACTGGTACTTTAGAGGGGATTGCTCTAACTTGGTGGAACGCACAAGTGCAGATCTTAGGGTTGGCAGCTGCTAACGCCACCCCTTGGAATGATTTCAAGGAACTGATTAAACGCGAATACTGCACACGGGAAGATATTCATAAGTTGGAAGACGAGTTGTATCATCTGAAAATGGTTGGGTCAGAGATCGAAGCTTATACCAAAAGGTCAAATGAGCTGGTCGTGCTATGTCCAACTATGGTGGACCCTCCAATCAAGCGCATTGAGTTGTATCTCAAAGGTTTGGCGCCAGAGATACAGAGCCATGTGACATCGGCTAATCTTGACAACATCCAGGCTATTCAACGCCTTGCGCATCGCATCACAGATCAGGCAGTGGATCAGAACAGACTGCCTAAACGTATCAGCGCTACTGCTACCGCTACTACTTCTGCTACACTTGCTACTCCCAGTGACAACAAGAGAAAATGGGATGGGGATTCCAGCAAGGGATCAGCTTCAGTTCAGTCACAGGTTCAGCAGCGAAAGACTGACAGTTATCAGAGTCCCAGTCAGCACTCCTCAGGCAGCCACAGGCAGGGTGGATATCGAGGGAACCTCCCAAATTGTAACAACTGCAACAGACACCACAGTGGCCAGTGTAACAAGGGTCGCTGTCAAAGATGCCTCAAGATGGGTCATGAGGCCAAGGATTGTAGAAGCCCTCGTCCTGCGAACCAGAATCAGCAGCAGCCACAAGCCCAGCAGAATCAGCAACAGGGCAACAAGGGGTGTTTTCATTGCGGCGTAGAAGGGCACTTCAAAAGGCACTGCCCTCAGCTAAACAGGAACCAGAACAACAACAATAACAACAATCAGGGCAATGGCAACAACAACAATGGTGGGAACAACAACGGCAATGAAGCAAGGGGTCGTGCATTTGTGTTGGGGCAGGGTGATGCCAGAAATGATCCCAACGTCGTTATGGGTAAGTTTCTTCTCGACGATATATATGTTACTGTTTTGTTTGATTCGGGTGCGGATACGAGTTATATGTCTTTGAAAATGAGTAAATTGTTAAAACGTACACCAACACCCCTAAGCACCAAACATGTAGTAGAACTAGCAAATGGTAAAAGTGTAGAAGCCACGCATGTAGTCAAGGGTTGTAACATCGTTCTAGCGAGTCAGACCTTCTCGATTGATCTTATTCCAATAGTTCTGGGTAGTTTCGACATCGTCATCGGCATGGATTGGTTATCCAAGCAGCAGGCGGAGATCCTATGCAAGGAGAAGATCATTCGTATTCCTCGTGCGGGTAAGGAACCTCTCGAAGTTCAAGGCGACAAGAGTGGTGCTGTGGTTGGCATCATCTCTTTCTTGAAGGCTCAGAAATGTTTACGAAAGGGTCATACTGCCATTTTGGCACTTGTTACTGATGCAGCGACGAAAGAGAAAAGAATAGAGGATATTCCAGTTGTACGCGAATTTCCTCAAGTGTTTCCTGAAGATCTACCTGGTCTACCGCCTCATCGACAGGTCGAGTTTCAAGTCGAGCTAGCTCCAGGAGCAGCACCTATAGCTCGCGCACCGTATCGTTTAGCTCCAACGGAACTGGAAGAACTGTCAAAGCAACTACAAGAGCTCTTCGATAAGGGCTTCATTCGTCCAAGCTCTTCGCCTTGGGGAGCTCCAGTATTATTCGTGAAAAAGAAGGATGGCACTTTCAGGATGTGCATAGACTACCGCGAACTGAACAAGGTCACAGTGAAGAACCGTTATCCTCTTCCTCGTATCGACGACTTATTCGACCAATTGCAAGGGTCGAGTTACTACTCCAAGATCGATCTAAGGTCTGGTTACCATCAGCTGAGAGTCCGAGATGAGGACGTCTCTAAGACAACATTCAGAACTCGCTACGGTCACTACGAGTTTCTAGTCATGCCATTTGGGCTTACGAACGCGCCTGCAGTCTTCATGGATCTTATGAACAAGGTGTGCAAACCCTATCTTGACAAGTTCGTCATTGTTTTCATCGACAACATCCTGATCTACTCCAAGAGTCAGGAGGAACACGAGCAGCACTTACGCCTTATCTTGGAACTTCTTCGAAAGAAGCAACTGTACGCCAAGTTTTCAAAATGTGACTTCTGGCTTCGTGAAGTCCACTTCTTAGGCCATGTGGTGAACAGGGATGGGATTCATGTCGATCCATCGAAGGTAGATTCGATCAGGAACTGGCCTGCACCGCGTACACCAACGGAAATACGCCAATTCTTGGGTTTGGCAGGGTATTACAGACGATTTATTAAAGACTTCTCCAAGATCGCACAACCGCTCACTATGTTGACACAGAAAGGTGTTACCTATCATTGGGGTAATACACAAGAAACTGCCTTTCAGTACCTGAAGGATAGACTTTGCAGCGCACCTATTCTTTCATTGCCAGAGGGCACGGATGATTTTGTGGTCTATTGTGACGCATCGAGACAGGGGCTTGGTTGTGTATTGATGCAGCGAGATAAAGTTATTGCTTACGCTTCTCGTCAACTCAAGGTTCACGAACGGAACTACACGACGCACGATTTAGAGCTGGGAGCTGTTGTTTTTGCACTTAAGATATGGCGACACTACCTGTACGGTACCAAGTGCATAATTTACACCGATCACAGGAGTCTCGAGCATATCTTCAAGTAGAAGGAATTGAATATGCGTCAGCGAAGATGGGTTGAACTTTTAAACGATTACGAATGCGCTATTAAGTATCATCCAGGCAAAGCCAATGTTGTGGCTGACGCTCTCAGTCGAAAGGACACTCTACCTAGACGCGTACGAGCCTTGCAGCTCACTATTCAGTCCAGTCTTCCTGCACAAATACGAACTGCTCAGATGGAAGCATTAAAACCAGAAAACGTCAAAGCTGTAGACTTACGCGGCTCAAGGCAACGAATGGAACAAAAGGAAGACGGTGCATGTTATGTAACGGGGCGCATTTGGGTCCCACTCTATGGCGGTTTACGAGAGCTTGTGATGGATGAAGCACACAAGTCTCGCTACTCAATACATCCAGGGTCGGATAAAATGTACCACGATCTCAAAACAACATATTGGTGGCCTGGCATGAAAGCCCACATCGCTACCTACGTCGGCAAGTGTTTGACATGTGCAAAAGTCAAAGTGGAGTATCAGAAACCAGCGGGCCTACTTCAGCAACCCAAGATACCGCAATGGAAATGGGAAGAAATTTCCATGGATTTCGTTACAGGCCTACCCAGATCCCAGCGTGGGAATGACACCATATGGGTGATCGTGGATCGACTCACCAAGTCTGCACACTTCCTGGCTATAAAGGAAACGGATAAGTTCTCCACTCTCGCAGACATATATCTTAAAGAAGTTGTTTCGAGGCACGGGGTGCCCACCTCCATCATTTCAGATCGGGATGCACGATTCACGTCAGAGCTATGGCAAGCGATGCACAAATCTTTCGGCTCACGGTTAGACATGAGCACAGCGTATCATCCTCAGACGGATGGGCAGTCCGAGCGAACGATCCAAACTCTTGAAGACATGCTTCGGGCATGTGTTATTGATTTCGGCAACGGCTGGGAAAAGCACCTCCCTTTGGTGGAGTTCTCATACAATAACAGCTATCACACCAGCATACAAGCCGCTCCATTCGAGGCATTGTACGGGCCTAAATGTCGGTCACCTCTCTGTTGGGCAGAGGTGGGGGATAGTCAGATCACGGGTCCGGAGATTGTAGTGGACGCCATAGAAAAGATTGCACAAATACGACAACGCATGGCGGCAGCACGCGACCGTTAGAAAGCCTACGCGGACAAGCGCAGGAAGCCTTTGGAATTTCAGGTCGGGGACCGGGTTTTACTTAAAGTCTCACCCTGGAAGGGTGTGGTTCGTTTTGGCAAATGGGGCAAACTAAATCCGCGGTATGTCGGACCGTTCGAGATCATTGAGAAAATAGGCAAAGTGGCCTACAAGCTAAACCTACCAGCTGAACTCGGTGCAGTTCACAATGTATTTCACGTGTCGAATCTGAAGAAGTGCCTGTCAGATAAGACCCTCATAGTTCCTTTTAAGGAACTCACTATCGACGAGCGGTTGCAGTTCGTCGAGGAGCCAGTTGAAATCACGGACCGGGATGTTAAGGTCCTCAAAAACAAGAGAATCCCTCTTGTTCGAGTTCGTTGGAACTCCAAACGTGGCCCAGAGTACACCTGGGAACGCGAAGACCAGATGACAGAAAAGTACCCCCAGTTATTCGGAACCAATGCAACCACTACTGAGACTGAAGCTACTACTGCGGAATTTCGGGACGAAATTCCAAATCAACGGGGGGATGATGTGACACCCCAGGAAAACCAGTGAACAATACAGCTTACCTAGCTTCCTCAGTGAGTGCGTACCAAATTTCAGGACGAAATTTCTTTTAAGTTGGGGATAATGTAACAACTCGAATTTCCAAGATTTCTATTTCGCATTTATTGCACGTTCATTTATTGTTTAGTTGTTTATTTGCACAAATAATTGGCTATGGAACTGTAACGTTTTAATACAATGAAGTGTATTGTGTGTTATGCATGGGTATGTGTTAATTTGGAAAGACTTGTCAAATATGTGAACTTGGTGGTGAAACTGTGAAATTGATGTGAGATGGTGTGCTTGTGTAAGATATAGTAATTCAGGGTGTGTAGAGTAATTAGTAAAAATTAAACTATACTTAACCCTAATCCCTTGTTCACTAATCATTTTCACAAAACCAAAGCACGTACTGTATTCTCTAATCCCCTAGCAATCATCACCATCATCATTGGCAAGCTATTCATCACTTTCGATTCCACATTTCTCTAGAATCAACACAAGGTAAATGATTATTGTTTATTGATTGCTTGATTCTTATCAATTCTTGATTCTTGATTATGTGTTCATGAAAACCCTAGTTCCTCATATAATATTCTGTGATTTTGATTTGATTCTGGATAATTGTGATTATGATGATGACTAGTTGCATGCTCGATAGATTATTCTTGTGATGATTGTTGTTGTTAAGCATAGGTTGATTGATTATGATTCTGCCGTCAATGTGTATGCAATTAGGGTTTCACGATTGTATGAACACAAGAACGTAACTGTTATGATCTTTGATTCTGTGCAATGATTGGAATTCACGTATTGTTATCAGAGTTTTGTAACCCTAAACACTTGTCTGAGTTTGTGATGTGTAAAGGTCCGACTTTTGAAAGACATGGTTAGTGTCCGAGTTTTATAAACAAAGCATGAAAACCCTAACAACCCTTACCCTATTGTCTGATTTTTATAAAGAATAATCAGGCCCGACCTTTTGAATATTAAGGGGTCCGAGTTTTACTCCTTAACCTTGTCCGACCTTTAACAAATAACAGGGGTCCGAGTTTTCTTATACACAAGTGCTATCCGAGTTTTACATGCTGATAGGTCCGACCTTTATTATGCAATAGGGGTCCGAGTTCTGAGGCTTTAAGCCTTGTCCGAATGTTATTCACATTATAAGGTCCGAGTTTTGATCCACCTCATGTGGTCCGAGTTTTTCTTAAGGTGTTACCCCCTCTCTTGTCCGACCTTTACACAAAGTAGGGTCCGAATTTTATGCCCTCCACACCTTGTCCGAGTTTTATGATCTTATGGTCCGAGCTTTGTGGAGGTGCATGATGTCCGACTTTGTGAAGCCCATATCCCCTAGTCTGACTTTCAAACAGGGAAACCCCCCCCCCCCTTCATCTTTTGTCCGGGCTTTTGTATATTATGGTTGTATATGAGTTTTGATTTCCTGTTAAGGGATTTAACTGGGTAGAATGTAACTGTGTTACACTTATTAGATATAAACAATTTATGCCAATTGATTAGTCTGGTAAACCGTAAAGGGTGTTATTGATAAACTACGTTAGAGTGTAAATTAAGTTAAACATGTGAACTCCGTCATGACTGTAAAGGTGTTAACTCAGTAAACGTGTAACCTTGCTAGTGTGTAAATCCTGTTAAGTGTGTAAACTTGGTGAAGTATGTTAACTACATGTTCTTCCTATCGAGCATGAATTGTATGAAGACGATTAACTGGTTGTATTGCCTGCTGTTAACTGTTACACACACTTTGTGATGAACTTTGCATGCGAAACCTTACAACATGTACTGACTGTGGACACATGCATACTCTAGGCTTTGATTGATTTCTTGTGAGTGCATAACCTAGCACACCGAGCAAACCAAGGTGAGTTCACACCCTTACTAAGGCATGGGATTCCCAGGGTTTGGGAATGGGATTGAAGAAATAAGGTTGAATAGATTCATACATACACTGTTACTAGACTACCATACCATCGTCCTCGGTTGTGCAGGACACATACGTAAAACCTACGTATACTTATGCTACTCGCTATCCTCGGTTGTGAAGGATACTCACGTAAAACCTACGTGAAATTATACTCACTACTACCTCGGTTGTGTCAGGCACTTACGTAAAACCTACGTAAACCCCCACGTACCCCTATCCTCGGTTGTGAAGGATACTTACGTAAAACCTACGTAAACTTGTACGTATTACTTTTCTCGGGATGTGTAGAACACTTATGGTTACGCATAGTCTAGTGGATATACAACATGGGAAGCCCCCACCAATAGAACGTACTATCGGCCCAGTAGAGCCACATGTTACAAACGAAATTATTATGACGCACTTACTTTCTGTGAACTCGCTCAACTAGTTGTTGATCCTCTGTTACATGCCTTGCAGGTCGTTAGATACATGGAGCTTGCACAGGGAGGAGTTGGTCGTTGTGGGCTTGGATCGTGATTGTCTTGTTAAACACTTATGACATTTGATACTTTATTATGATGGGTTTTATTTATACGCTTCCGCTAAACAGTGATAACTTACTTATGTTTTGGAACACCTTTCGTATGGAATTGGTTTGGGTTAATGGCAATTCATTTTACTATATATATTGTTCTATATGATTGGTGGCTTGATCCTGGTCAGCCACGCTCCCAAGCGGTGATACTCCGCAGGTGGATTTTGGGGGTGTGACAGAGATTGCATAGAATCGTACATACACTGTTACTAGACTACCATACCATCGTCCTCGGTTGTGCAGGACACATACGTAAAACCTACGCATACATATGCTGCTCACTGTGCTCAGGTTGCGAAGGACACTCACATAAAACCTACGTGAACTTATACTCACTACTGCCTCGGTTGTGTCAGGCACTTACGTAAAACCTACGTAAACCCCCGCGTACCCCTATCCTCGGTTGTGAAGGATACTCACGTAAAACCTAGGTGAACTTGTACGTATTACTGTTCTCGAGATATGTAGAACACTTATGGTTACGAATAGTCTAGTGGTTATACAACATGGGAAGCCCCCACCAATAAGAACGTACTATCGGCCCAGTAGAGCCACATGTTACAAACGAACTTACTATTACGCACTTACTTTCTGTGAACTCGCTCAACTAGTTGTTGATCCTCTGTTACATGCCTTGCAGGTCGTTAGGTACATGGAGCTTGCACAGGGAGGAGCTGGTCGTTGTGGGCTTGGATCGTGATTGTCCCGTTAAACACTTATGACATTTGATACTTTATTATGATGGGTTTTATTTATACGCTTCCGCTAAACAGTGATAACTTACTTATGTTTTGGAACACCTTTCATATTGGTGGTTGAATGACATTTACTTTTAAATATTAATTACGTGTTCAATATGATTGGTGGCTTGATCCTGGTCAGTCACGCTCCCAAGCGGTGATACTCCGCAGGTGGATTTTGGGGGTGTGACACGAGATGTACGAGGAAAGCCCTTGATCAATCTAGATCGTCGGCACAAAACCTCGGGAGCTGACAATCGCACCCGCCTTGTTCTTATATTACATCAAATATCAGGATACAGTGCAGGATATGATGCGGATCAACTAGGTGTTACAATGTAATTCGAGTACGACTGTTTATGTGTAGTGATTGTTTGCAACAGGAAAGAAATGTGTGCGAGAGAGTGTATGCCTTAATCTGATCCGACCAATCCATTTATAGTAAAAGAAAACTAACTAAATATCCTATTATTCCGAGATCCAGCGGATATTCCCCATATGAACGTTACAGTCCTGGTCTCACGACTTCAACGTCCTCAAACTAACTGATTTGCCCGAGTCTCGAGGAGAAGAAGTCCACCTGACCGTTAGAGACTTGTTACAATAATCTGCACGTGGTTTTATTAGTCAGTACCAGGATATCGTATCAGGATGTTACCAATATCCTGATTTGGTATCCTGATCACAAATAAACAATCAAAGCTAGAATATTAGTCAAGATATATGTTCAGAAAATGACCTATAACATAACCCAACACCCCTATTTATAGGCAACTCCAGTCGCCCAAAACCAGTAGGGACGAATGGGCTGTGTCGCATGAAAAGGCTTTGATGGCCCTCTCGCACGAAAGACTCTTTCGTGTGATAGGGTCATTTACATTAATTTCTGACCTTTTCGATGCAATATAAATTCAAATACATACATTTCAATACATAACAAAACTAGACTAGACACGTGACGAAAGCTGCAGACATATACATTCACAACATCATTGTCATAAAAGTTAGTCAACATTTTTGTACAATTTTCTTAATCAAATAAAGTATATCACACTACTACACCAAACAAATTTGATCAAATAATTGCTTATGTAATATTTGACCAAAACAATTTGGCACCCACTATGGGGCCATTGATGTTATTTTTTACAAAATTCTTACTAAAATTCCCGCTCAATCAGTTCTTTTTGAAACTCTTCTCAAATATGGCTTCACACTCAAAATCGACTTCGTTTGTCATGCCTTCATCAACTTCTAGTCCCAATGTGTCTCTTCCTCCGCTTGCATCATCTCAAACCTAACTGAAAAAAATGATGGCCAAACCAGCAAAAATGTCTTCACCAGTCAAGTTGGTGCTAGATTTGGGATATCTGCTGAAACTCTTGTGATGGTCTCCAACTATGAAATCCTCTCATTTTTCACTACGGTGAGAGAGCAGATGAAAAAATAGTAGGATACCAACTGGATGTGGATTAGGGAAATCTAGATCTGAAGTCTAATTCCAAGAAGCTAGCCGAATATATGTTTTCACTCCTCTACAACCTAGGGCTCTGACCTTCGCCTTTCTGGGGTTTTTGAAGAATCACTAGGGAGATTTCATTCCTACGCAGCCTCGAGATACCTCTGTTGGTCCTACTTTGGCAGCTAGAATCTCTACTATCAGGACTGCAAGATAGTCCTCGTGATTATCTTCGGGATATGCTTCAGGTTCCGCTTCAGGAAACCTACCTTAGAACTTCCAGTTTGGTAACACTTCAAGTGCTAATATTTCTAACCTTAACATTGTTGAGCTTATTCTGGATGCAGGTATAAACCCAATCATGGCTAAGGAATTGAAAAAGTTGAAGGGTATGATATCGAGTGTACCCGGTGTATTTCAACCTATACCGGAAGTATCCTCAACCAGTCACAAGATATCCAGATTTGCTCCACCAATCTGCAATGTTGAAATCTCAAAAAGATTTCAGACCCCCAACATAAAGTTGTATGATGGCTTAACCGATCTGGAGTGTTAGTATACTTATGTCTAATGCCTGCGTTTTTTTATGTGTCTGTAGGTATAGATAGCAAGTTTGTATTTGAATTTTATTTATAATTTAATGAACTCATATGCATGTAGGAGTCCTACGCACATATGAGTCGTCCATGTGCATGAGTCATGCGCTTGAATCTAGGCCTATAAATAGTAGGCTTTTGTGCATGGGGTTCATAACTTTGTGATACGTGTTTTGGAGAGCTTTTAGAAAAGGAGTCAACGTGTAACAAATTGCTACCGGATTTTAATCATAAAGATATATTATGAAATCCTCGTGTTCACTACCTCTATACATGTTTACATCAAGTCTAATCAAGTGTTCTACATGACAAACCGGTCCTACAAGTGGTATCAGAGCTCAGAGGAGGATATCTACTTATATACACGCCTGGATTTGAAGAATTCGGTCTAAAGGCTTCGTTTTCTCATTTCTAAGAGATTTTACAGTAAAAAAGTTCTTAATATCTTCTCACATATTCATTTTTCATTTTGGAACAACATGTCAAAAGTTCTCACCAAGATTCATCCATTTTCATCTCAAAATCATCGAAAAACAAGCAAAAATGGTTCCGAGCACAGAAGGGTGATCTGTACGTAGGAGGTCCTATGCGCACAGGAGGCCAAGCACATGAGTTCATCCGCCTGTAGGAGCTGATACGCTTATGATGTCATATGTTTCAGTTGGTTGTGCACTCTAATAGTCATACGCTTCGACTGTCATACACTTGATAGTCCTACACTTACAAAGTCCTACGTTTAGATTGTCCTACGTTTTGAGTTGTTCATACGTTTGAAAGTTTTGAAATGTTTTTAAGTCATGGTTTCGGAAATGAATGCATTTGCTACATGAGGAGGTTCTTCGATCATTGTTCAGAATATGAATCTATATAATGAGATGGGTAGATCGAATAAACTGCCAAAGCTACTTCGAATGGAAGATTACCCATGATGGGCTACTTGTTTTGAGAATCATGTTCAAGCTAACTCGTTTGAGGAATGGATAGCAATCAAAGATGAGTATCTTCTTTCCAGAATGAACGTGGAGAAAGAGTCAAAATCTCACAAATTCCAGAGAAGCTGAAAAAGAATTTTAATTGAGAGAAAAGAAAATGTATAACATGCTTCAACAATCGGTTAAGGACAATATTTTACATCTACTTCAACATAGAGAAATTGCTCAGTTATTATGGATGGTGATGTATAACAAATATCGAGGAAATGCTGATATGCGAAAGAGTAAAGTAGATCTAATTAAGAAAGAATTCGATATTTTCACCGTCGTCAGAGGGGATACTTTTTATCAGTTGATTGAACATTACTGCCTTTTGATAGTTGAGATGAAACATCAATATTGAGCCTACATATTTTGATCAAGTTGAAAAACTAGCCGATGCTCTACCAGACGATGACTGGAAATTGCTTTTGATGATATTTAAATCAAACCCTGTAGAATTTATGAGACAAAATCTGAGGACTTTCATTGAGAAGCTAGAAGCTCACGATTTGGACATGGGAAAGAAGTCAAAGATGACAGCACATTCAACTCGACAAGATATTGGGTTTTACATCAAAGGGTCATAAATTGCCTATCAGAAGATTTAAATAGCGTTTAGTGCAAATTATAAACATTTGCCACATTACATATCAAATGGGAATGCATTTATCAGTAACAACATGGGATATTCACAGAACCAACAACCAATTTATTGAAGTAGTATTGGTTCTAATCAACAATCTCAACAATCACAAACTCAACAACCACAGAATCAGAATCAACAAATTTCATCAACTCAGAACTCAGAGAACCTACAATGTAACATACTTTTGTGTCTTAGCAATTTGCATAAACTTACAATTCCAAATTCCAAATTCCAAATTCCAAATGCTAAAGAACATATCGCTCTTCTTGCCTTGGTTTTACAATCGTACGAAGGGTTAGTAGCTGCTCGAATCGGTAATTACAACTTGTTTAAGGACGGCTATAATCAAATATATCCTGCGGAGATTGAATTGATCGATATCATATAGTGTAATGCGAAGGGCTTAGAGATTCAGGGAAATCATAGGAAGAAGCTGTAGCTCCCCTGTTCGTGTGGATCGTCACAGAATTATCAATCCAATCTAGAGTGTCGAATCCTCTAGACCAGAATATCACAGAATTGAGTAGAAACAGAAATTCACAATCAAACCGGATCTTTGTTGATTATCAATCAACTGAATTACAATCAATCAAGATCCCTCACACACTCAAATTCGTCCAAGCCCTAATTGCTCTCATGAATTCTCTCTAAAAACTGTTTTGGCTGATTAACCTAAACCCTAAAGCAAAGCCTTGTTTATATAACACAAGGTTGCTACTTGGGCTAGGGTTTCCTACATGGGCAAAGTCCAATTCATCCCCCTATAACCCAATGTGGGTTTTGTTTAGCCCAAACTCTATTATTCAATTATTACAAAGCTAAACTCGCTAATCGTTTATCATTTAACTAATTACAAGATATCCAAAGACCAAATCTAAGCTGTTGTCACAAATATGCACCAACAAACTCCCCCTTGACAATAGCTTCTTAAAATAACTTTGTCTTCAGTCATCTTGCAATCTTTATGTAATCTTGCAATGTCTTTGGTCTTTGGATAGCTTCAGCTTCAATAGCTTCTGTCAGCAACAGATGACTCCCCCTAAGCTGATGCATCCAATCACCAATTCTTCAAAACGTTAGCACTTGAGTAAACTCCAGTTCAGCATTTGCAAAGCAATCTTCAAACTCTTCAACTTTGTCTGCAATGTAGAAAGGAGGTTTTACCATGCATCCAATCAAACTCTTATCTTCTCAGCAAATTCTCAGCAACATACCGCTTCAATTTGTATACTATAAAACAAACATCTCGATAAACCGTAAGAATTTTTCAACAAAGTTAAATAAATTATTATTTATTCAAGAGACAGTTAAACTGTATTACGGATTAAGCATTTTCAATTCATAACCAACACGCAAAACTTTTGTCCAACACACAGACCCTGTCTGATTTAAAATTTTGAACTCACTTTCTAACACCATCTCCCCCTATCAGTAACAATTCATCCAAGAATAACAGTTTTCCGTACGTTAAGAATTTTAAACAGAAAAAGACACTATTTTAGGATTTTTATATTCTCTGAAAGCAAGTAAATAACAAAAGCAATAAACACTCTATTTTTGTGAGAATCACCGGTAAGAAGATAATATCAGCAAAATCAAACTATTTCACACTGTTAGATAATTCTTTATTTAATTTTTCGTGAAAAGCAGTCCAAGACAATTACCAGTATTGATGTGCACAAAATGCAACATATAAATTACATCAATTGTGGCATAAAACTAACCCTTTTTTGGTACTAATGTTGGAAAAAGTGTGTTTTTGTCTTCCTTTTGTATTTTCAGGATTAAATGAGCTCAAATGAACAAAAGAAGCAAAAAGACAGCTAAATCTAACATAAATACAAGAAAAGGAATAGAAGTGGCATGCCCGACCTCCCGACAGCATCTTCCCAAGCAAAACAAAGAAGACAGAAGACTGAACACGCCCCGTGCTCAGCGAGCACGGGGCCGTGCCCAAAGGTCAGCAGAAAAGACAAACTCATAGAAGCTTCTGTTGCCCACCACGGGGCCGTGCCCAGCGGACACGAGGGCATGGTCAACTTCCTGCAGGCGCATTTATTGTAATTACGAATTACAATTAATGAAGAGAGAGAGTCAGATGGACACGGGGCCGTGCCCGAGCTTCTGTTCAGCCTATAAATAGGAGTGTTTGGAGCTCTTACAACTCATCCCTTGGCACACCACCTCTCTCACACTTCACCCACCACCCACCACCATCACAACACCATCATCCACCACCATCATCCATTGTCCATCATAGAGTGTGTGAGTCATCTTGGGATCCAAGATTGATCGTAAGAGTTCTTGACAATCAAAGGCCATGTTTGCCTAAGTCTGTTACATCACTTGGTGAATACAAGTATTTAGTGTAATACTTTTTATTTTTAATCTTTTGAACTTTTAAATTGGTTTTGTATTAATGACTTTAATTACTAGTTTCTTATGTTGAAGGTGATTCTTCCTTATCGTTTGTCCGTGGTGTCTTGGCATTATTTTACTGTCTATATAAAATAAAAGATTTTCACCATTTATATTTTCACGGTCTATATGGAGGTATGTTGGCTACCTGGTCGGGGGTTAAGGGAACGGTTTGGTAAGAGTCTTGCCATTGTTCCGTGTATAGATCCTGCAAAGGACCTGGATCAAATTTAGTAGGACCGCCTTCAATACCCAAAGGTATTGGATGGCGGGGGTCCAAACTCTTTGATCCCCTCATAAGTTAAACTACTATTAAAACTTTAACCCAGCTACTTAGGACTGTATCCCTGCTGATTCAGACTACTTAGCTGAGGGTAACGTCGCCTTCAAAAGAGGGGCCTACCACATTATGCATTAATAATTTAATTACTTATCTTTCAATAATCCGACCCTTTAGGATTGTATCCTTGCTGACTCAAACTACTAGGTTGAGGGTAACATCGCCTTCGAAAGAGGGGCCTACTACAATAACTAAGATAATCTCTTAAACAAGTGCAAAAGTGCGAAAATAATCAAAGGTTACACTACACACGAGTCGGATCCAAGTGATTCATCTTGTCTATCTGTTTTTATTTTTATTTTATTTTTCAGCATTTTAGTTAATTTTATTTTCTTAGTTTTAATAACCTTTTTTCTAACATTTTGATTGATTAGACATTGAGGATAAACAGGTACTAAAAGCTCTTGTGTCCTTGGACGACCTCGGTATCTTACCAACACTATGCTACGTCCACAATGGGTGCACTTGCCCATATGTGTGTTTAGTGTTAGTAAATATCGTGTTTTATAAATTTAAAACTTGGCTAAAAAGTGTAAAAGGGCTTAAAATATATACTTAATTTATATTACACCTAACGCACATCAAGTTTTTGGCGCCGTTGCCGGGGACACAAGGATTTTAAGAAAGTTAGGAATCAACGGCCTAATCATTTTTCTATTTTCTTTTTATTTTTTTTAGGATTTTCTAGTTTTTCCGCTGAACACGCCCCGTGCCCAATCATTGGAACTGGCAATCTTGTTTTAAGTCAAACAGTAAGTTGAACACGGGGCCGTGCCCACTCAACACGCCCCCGTGCCCAAGATTCAGTTACTGAAAACAGAATCGTAAGATCCCGACGGTTGGTAATTTCTGACACAAAAATGAGTGATAAAGATCTTTTTTACTTTCGGCACTCTTATGGTACATGGTGTCAATTATGTGGAGGCAATCATAAAGAATTAGAATGCTATTTTCTAAATTATAAGCCCCACTATATAGACCCATCGTTTTCCTGTAGCTTTAAGAGGGGCGAAAGTAAAAATAATCCTTATCTCTCCCTCGAAGGCGCCCAACCAGATATTCTCGGAGAAATGCTTCTTAATGAACTATTTCAACTAGAAGATCTAGTTCTTAATTGGTTAAAAGAACTTAAGATGGATTTCCTTAATTCATCTCAAGACGATGACCAAGACGAAGTGTCGGGGTCGCATTCAAACAACCTCGTTGCTCCCGATAATACCTTCAACTCTAGCGAAGACTTGGATGATAGTCGTCCATGTGCCGATTGTGTCGTGAAGGACTCCCGATCGACCGTGTTCGATGCATACATAGACCTGAGCGATTCGGCATACACCTTCTTTAACGAGAGCCCGGAAAAAGGTTGGACTTGTCCACCTACATTTAGCATAGGAATCACCCTCACCGACAACCTCTTGCGTTCTCGTCTTAATCTAGATCAATTTAGGTATCTTAGGCACTTTGGGGTTGTTCCATCCAGTAAGGAACCGCCTGATCTGGATAAGTTCCTTGAAATTGGACAAACTTCATAATCAGCCTTTTGACACGGGGCCGTGCCCAGCCAACACGCCCCCGTGTCCACCAAAAGATTCCTTTCTGACTTTACGTCAGAATACGGACAAATTGTGTCAGAATCTTGCCTGCACAAGGGGCCGTGTCCAGCACGCTGTCATTTTCAATAAATGCAGCCAAGAGTCCTGCACATTTGGACTATCCAGGGACAGAGATTTGAAGGGATCTTCTCTCCTACCATCCTAGGTATGTTCTAAAAGAAGGTTCCAACAACCATCTTGTCCTTTCCTCTTTTATCCATTTCCTTCTTCTTCTTCTTCATCTTTCTCCGAAAACCTCCATTAAACCTTGAGATTTCAAGATTTATTGCAAGGATTGTTGAGTTTTGTTCAAAGAATCTTGTTAAAAATAAGTTGTATAACACTGTTTTAAGTTATTATTGTTCAAAGAGGCTTCACAAATTAGAAAAATAACTTAAAACTTCAATATTCCTTGTTTCAAAATTCTGCAGAAAGATGAACATGGGGCCGTGCTCGCTGAGCACGGGGCCGTGTCCAAAGTACTGTTTCATTAAAATAAGTTATTTCTGGTTTATTTTCGTAGAATGTCGAGCGAAAACAGTGGAACATCTTCCGTGCATTCAACAAACAGTCGAAGAAGGAGAAGGCCTTCCATCGAAGCTACCCTTGTACAGTACGTCATGGCACTACGGGAAGCTCTCGATGAAATGACTTCGGTAGAGGAGGTCCTAATAGACTGTATAAATTATCTTACGGTGGGGCTAGAAAATAGTTTTCAAGAAATTAACCCCTTGCACCAGAGGTTAAATATTCTTGTAACACCTCCCATGGAACCCGTCCTCCCTCAAGAGGATTGGAACCTAGCACTTGGAGTCAACAACCCTACCGGGTGGGATGACATTCCAGCGGAACCTCCCCTTGAAAATCTACAAGAAGTCCTGGTGGAAGTTGCATCTCCTCAAACCGACGCCAACAAGCCCTCCTTCCTCCTCCCGAGGGAGATAGAGGAATGGCTCGCCGACATATGAGGAGTCCATGCTCGGAGGAAGGAGTTCTATGAAGCCGCATCTAACCAAGAATATTATCTTCTTGGAAATTTTTCTAATTAAAATAACTTGTAGGCTAGAACTCCTTGGTTTAAGCTTCTTGTGCTTACTTATCTAACTTACTACCATTCTAGGATAATGTAATTCTCTCTATGATGGTTTTTAATGAAATGATGGTTTTAATGTTTGGATGGAGTTGTAATGAATAAAACACACTCGGGATGGTGAAGGATAACAAGGGAAATGAGAAACATCACCCCATGCATGAAAACAGGGCCATCCGACAACAATTTCTTCATTACTGTAAGTTCAGCACGGGCCGTGTCTGCCCAACACGGCCCCGTGCTGCACATTCTACAAGAATCGCCCAGTCCAGGTAACTGGACACGAGCCGTGTTCACCGAACACGCCCCCGTGTCCAGGCTTCTGTTTCTTTTTACTAATTTTTGTCACTGGCACCTGAACACGGGGCCGTGCCCGGTCACCGAGTGCCAGTAACATAAAATTTTGCTTTTAACACCCTTTTACACATTCAATCAACCTAAAAACTTATTTTTGGGACACATTGAGGACAATGTGTAATTTAAGTGTGGGGGGATGCTAAAACCTTGAATCTTGCAAGTCCTAATAACAAGCCTTACACAAAACTCTATTGGAACCGCTAATCACCCCAAATTTTTACAAAAATTTTTCAATTTTTTTACTTGTCCAAGTTTAAGTTGGGAATTCAAGTTCTAACAAGGTTATATTTTTTACAAGTTTACAACCGATAGCGTCGTGATAAAAAGAACCAACATAAGAAAATTATTAAACGACATGACAAACTTAGTTAAAATTTGATTATATATACTTGATCACATAAAAACCCTTTCCCACAAAAGTGAGTTTTGAGCCTTTATCGAGCATACAAATACATATCTTTACACTAAATGCTCATTTTTCGTTTCTTGTGTGAATAGCCGCTTGATTCGTACAACTCTAGAACTTGCCACGACAATACATTCTCGGTCCTTACCAACTTAAACCCAAGTAAGTAAATGATGGAGGCATTAGGACTAACCCTTTTTCTTTCTACACCATTATTTTTTATTTTTTTTACCACCTAACCCAAAATCCCCCTAGTTAACCCCTTTGAGCCTAAACCTTTTCATTTCTTAACCCAAAACAATCACCCTTTTTACCCACCTAAACCTTTTTATTTTTACCCCTTTCTTTTAGTAACAACGTTCGGTTTTCTAATGACTTGCCTTAAAAATATATATATATATATATATATATATATATATTGATGAAACCAAATAAACAAACAAGTTCATCAAAAATAACTTTGTTTGAAACAAATGGTTCGTCAAAATAAATAAAAATGTGAAAAAATAAAAAGTCTTTCAAAAACCGACGTTTGTTACGTTTTTCGCCCTTTTACTAACCACTAACCCAACCACCCACCTTTAGCCCAAGCCTAACCCCTCATCCAAAATTCCTCTTGATATTTACAAAGGTATATAGTTAAAAAGGAGTAGGATTGATTGCTTGGCAAGCTTATGGTAGGAGTAAGTTCCATGCCGCTCTCGAGTGATTCACTAAAAATACACCTTCGGCCGAGTGTTGAGTGATCCCCCGTGAGGTATGTGAACTTGTATATAAATGGAATCTTAAAAAGGTGTGTTATGCCCTAATAAGTAATTTATCTTATGAAACGTTTTTAATAAATCATGACGAATAGGATTGAAAAGAAATAAAAATAAAACCTACATAAAAAATCTTGGAATTCCCGACACTCTATGATAAGCCTAAAACCTCTCTTCTACCCATTCCATTTGGGAGTGAAAAAGCCACATTATAAAGAGTTTTGCTTGAGGACAAGCAAAGATTCAAGTGTGGGGGTATTTGATGTGCACAAAATGCAACACATAAATTACATCAATTGTGGCATAAAACTAACCCTTTTTTAGTACTAATGTTGGAAAAAGTGTGTTTTTGTCTTCCTTTTGTATTTTCAGGATTAAATGAGCTCAAATGAACAAAAGAAGCAAAAAGACAGCTAACTCTAACATAAATACAAGAAAAGGAACAGAAGTGGCATGCCCGACCTCCCAACAGCATCTTCTGTGACAACTCGAGTTTCTGACTTTCACTTTCGCATTAAATGCGCGTTGACTTTGACTGTTTAGTTGTTTGAAGTTGTGGACTTGAAATTGTACGCGTTGTGTTTTAATGAAACGTATTGTCGTTTTGCCTATATGTGATTACTTGCTGTGGTAGAAAATAATATTAGAATTATTATTAAAACACTTAGTCTAGATCACGAAACATGACCTACAGTTCGAAGGATCTCGAAACATATCCTTCGATTCGAAGGATCAACTTTCGGTTCGAAGGATCACGAAACATATCCTTCGACCAAGGACTCTATCCTTCGACATCTTTCGGCCCAGTCTTTCTAATGGGCTTGGCCCATTCCTGTGATACGTTTATATACGTGATGCATGTAAACCGGCTGTTAGTTTCAAAAACCCTAATACCCTTCTCTCTCTCTCTCGAAGTCTTGTAGTCGGCTGAAAGTTCTTGTGCACCCGAAACCCCACTAGTTTCAATCCCCTAATCCGGTTAGTGTTTGATTGTGTTTTAGTGATTGAATGATGTTATTATTATTACATGCTTTGATTAGAACGATTAGAATTGATTGTATGTTGAATGATATGAATCGTATAAAGATGATCTTGTAGTTGTATTGCATGATAATAAGTTTAAATCGATTCAATGATGCTTGTTATGTTACTGTGACGATGTATGCTCCGGATTGATAACTTGTTGATATATTAGTGAAATCGGGTTATTAGGAAATCAGTTTACATGAGGTTGTTATGTCTTAATAGTAATCCGAATGAATACGGTTATTGTTCATGATTTTCGGTTAGGGTTCCTGAGATTGAATATATGAAATATGCTTGTTTGATCGGCTGTATGTTAATCGAGAAATTGGAAACCTGTTGATTGATAATTGTTATGTTTGGAAACAATGTAACAAATTCAGTAAATTTAGGAAACACGTAACTGATATTTATCGAAAGATATTAGTTATTCGAAACATAGTCGTGACCGAAAGATACATGTCCTCCGAACCATAGTAGTGTTGACCGAAGGATAGCATTGACCGAAGGATAGCATTGACCGAAGGATAGCATTGACCGAAACATAATTAGGTTGACCGAAAGATGACAGTTGATCGAAAGATGACATTAGGTTCGAAACATAACATTTGGTCCGAAAGATAACTATGATAACTGTTTGTCGAAAGATCACTAATGTGTCGAAAGATAAGAGTGGATCGAAAGATATATGGTTATGAACATACTTTGAATGATTGAATGTATGCTTGATTTATTTGGCATGCCATGCTTGGTGATGAATGTTAACATTGGTATTCGTGTACACTAGCTGATGATTTGATGTGAAACAATACGTGTTGTGCCGATATGCAAACTGACTGTTATGTGAACATTAAATTGCATGCGTATCATTGCGAACATGAACTGATTTGTTATACGTGCATACAATAGGACGTGATTAATTACTTGTGAGTGCATAACCTAGCATACCGAGCAAACCAAGGTGAGTTCACACAGCCAAGGCATGGGTTCCCAGGGTGGGAATGGGTTGGATGATTGTTTGTGCATGCTTAAATGATACTTGTCGAACTGCCTTCGCACACACCCTGGTTGGTAAAGACTATGGTCGCGAACGAACTACTCAACTGCCTTCGCACACACCCTGGTCGGTAAAGACTATGGTCGCGAACTGATCAATTGCCTTCGCACACACCCTGGTCGGTAAAGACTACGGTCGCGAACTAACGAACCTAATCTTCGCACACATGCCTGTGAGGCCGCGATGGAACTGATACGATATGAAACTTAACTGAACGAACGCACTATTACCCAAACTAAACTATTAACTGTGAACTCGCTCAACTAGTTTGTTGATTATCTGCTGCATGCCTTGCAGGACCTTAGGTACATATTGGAGCTTGCACAAGGAAGGAGCAGGTCGTTGTGGGAATTGGATCGCGAACGTTAATTGAACTCATAACTACATTTGAGAATTTTATTACTATGCTTCCGCTACTTAAACAATGTTTGGTTTTGAAACATCAGTCATATCTTTATGAATTGTATTAACTACTTTTGATTATTAAATACTATGTTTGATATGATTGATGGCTTGATCCTGGTCATGTCACGCCTCCAAGCGGTGGTACTCCGCGTGTGGGATTTTGGGGGTGTGACAGATTGGTATCAGAGCCATTGGTTATAGAGAACTTGGTTTTAATATGGAAAAACGTTTTTATTAAAACCAGACTATAACCAGAACAGTGCTCTCAACGATCCACAACGACGCTTCGCTCCACGTGCAAGACTCAACTTCCTAGGTAATAAGGTTTATGTTTATTGCCTACATGCTAGAATTTGCATAGAACTTTGCTCGTAGTATGCTTACATTACCTTGCTCACAACTTGTCATTGCATGAGAATACTTATGTGCTTACACTCTTCTGTCATCGCACTATTCGCGAACCTTTCTCACTTATGTTGCCTTTGATGTGAAGATCAATGGCCGCACGAATTACCATGACTCAAGCCCAGCTAGAGGCTCTCGTTGCTGCGGCAGTTGCAGCCGCCCAAGCAGGTAGTATACCCTGCAGTATAGACACTAGGATCTTTAGATCCTACATTAATTCTCGTACTTAAGTTTGCCCTATTCTTACACAATAGGTCAACCCGCTCAGCAACAACCTGGGTGCACCTTCAAGAATTTCATGGAATGTCGTCCTAGTTCGTTCAGTGGCACGGAGGGAGCAGTTGGACTCCTCCATTGGTTTGAAAAGCTCGAGTCGGTTTTCGAAATGTGTGAATGCCCTGAGGCTCGCAGGGTGAAGTTCGCCACTGGCACACTTGAAGGGATTGCGCTCACTTGGTGGAACGCACAAGTGCAGATCTTAGGGTTGGCAGCTGCTAACGCCACACCCTGGAATGATTTCAAAGAACTGATCAAGAGGGAATACTGCACTAGAGAAGACATTCACAAGTTGGAGGACGAGTTGTATAACTTGAAAATGGTTGGTTCGGAAATCGAAGCTTACACCAAGAGATCGAATGAGTTGGCTGTGTTATGTCCAACTATGGTGGACCCTCCATACAAGCGTATTGAGTTGTATCTCAAAGGTTTGGCGCCAGAAATACAGAGCCACGTTACCTCGGCTAACCTCAACAATATCCAGGAAATACAGCGTCTCGCTCATCGCATCACCGATCAGGCAGTGGATCAGAATAAACTGCCAAAGCGTGTCGGCGCTACTGCTACAGTCACTCCAGCTGCTACTTCTGCTACACCCAGCGACAACAAGAGAAAATGGGATGGGGATTCCAGCAGGGGATCGGTGTCTGTTCAGTCCCAAACTCAGCAACGTCGCACCAACGATTACCAGAGTCCGAGTCAGCAATCATCGGGAAGTCAGGGACAACGTGGTTATCAGGGAAATCATCCGTGGTGCAACAGGTGCAACAAACACCACAGTGGAAGGTGTCGGAAAGATCGCTGTCAAAGATGCCACAAGATGGGCCATGAGGCCAAAGATTGTAGAAGCGCGCGACCAGTAAACCAGAACCAGCAACTTCCACCGCCAGCTCCACAGAATCAGCAGCAGCAGCCACAGCGTGGAAATCGGGGATGTTTCCAGTGTGGGGCTGAAGGTCATTACAAACGCGATTGCCCTCAGTTGAACCAGAATCGCAACAACAACAACAACAACCAGGGCAACGGAAATAACAACAATAACCAGAACAACGGGGGAAACAACAACAACAATGGCAACGAAGCTCGGGGTCGTGCTTTTGTGCTAGGTCGGGGTGACGCAGTGAATGATCCCAATGTGGTTATGGGTAAGTTTCTTCTCGACGATATTTATGTTACTGTCTTATTTGATTCGGGTGCTGATACAAGCTATATGTCATTGAAAATGAGTAAATTATTAAAACGTACACCAACACCCCTAGACACCAAACACGTCGTAGAACTAGCCAATGGTAAAAGTGTAGAAGCCGCACAGGTAGTCAAGGGTTGTAGTATTGTTCTAGCGGGTCAGACTTTCTCGATTGATCTCATACCCATAGTTTTGGGTAGTTTCGACGTCGTCATCGGTATGGATTGGCTATCCCAACATCATGCGGAGATCTTATGCAAAGAAAAAGTTATTCGTATTCCTCGCTCCAGTCAAGAACCTCTCGAGGTACAAGGTGACAAGAGTGGTGCTGTGGTTGGCATCATCTCATTCTTAAAGGCGCAGAAATGTTTACGAAAGGGACATACTGCCATTTTGGCACTTGTCACTGACGCATCAGCAAAGGAAAAGAAGCTGGAGGATATACCAGTTGTGCGTGATTTTCCTCAAGTGTTTCCTGAAGATTTACCTGGTTTACCTCCTCATCGCCAAGTCGAGTTTCAGATTGAGTTAGCTCCTGGAGCAGCACCAATAGCCCGCGCACCGTATCGTTTAGCTCCAACCGAACTGGAAGAACTGTCGAAGCAGCTACAAGAGCTCTTGGAAAAGGGCTTTATTCGTCCAAGCTCTTCGCCTTGGGGAGCTCCAGTGTTATTTGTGAAGAAGAAAGACGGTACGTTCAGGATGTGCATCGACTACCGCGAACTCAATAAGGTGACGGTGAAGAACCGTTATCCTCTTCCGCGCATAGATGACCTATTCGACCAGTTGCAAGGGTCGTGTTACTATTCCAAGATTGATTTAAGGTCAGGGTATCATCAGCTGAGAGTCCGGGATGAGGACGTCTCCAAAACCGCTTTCAGAACTCGCTACGGTCATTACGAGTTTCTTGTCATGCCATTCGGGCTTACGAACGCGCCTGCAGTCTTCATGGATCTTATGAACAGGGTGTGCAAACCCTATCTCGACAAGTTCGTCATTGTTTTCATCGACGACATCCTGATTTACTCCAAGAGTCAGGAGGAACACGAACAGCACTTACGTCTTATTTTGGAACTTCTTCGAAAGGAGCAACTGTACGCAAAGTTTTCAAAATGCGACTTCTGGCTTCGTGAAGTCCACTTCTTAGGCCATGTGGTGAACAAGGATGGGATTCATGTCGATCCATCCAAAGTTGATTCGATCAGAAACTGGCCAGCACCACGTACACCGACAGAAATACGCCAATTCTTGGGTTTGGCGGGTTACTACAGGCGATTTATTAAAGACTTCTCCAAGATCGCGCAACCACTTACTATGCTAACACAGAAAGGTGTCGTTTACAGATGGGGTAATACGCAAGAGACCGCTTTTCAGTATCTAAAGGATAGGCTCTGCAGCGCACCTATTCTTTCATTGCCAGAGGGCACAGATGACTTCGTAGTATATTGTGATGCATCCATCCAGGGTCTTGGATGTGTGTTGATGCAACGTGATAAAGTGATAGCCTACGCTTCTCGACAACTCAAGGTTCATGAACGAAACTACACGACGCACGATTTAGAGCTGGGAGCTGTTGTTTTCGCGCTTAAGATATGGCGACACTACCTGTACGGTACCAAGTGCACGATTTACACCGATCACAGGAGTCTCGAGCATATTCTTAAGCAAAAGGATTTGAATATGCGTCAACGGAGATGGGTTGAACTTCTAAACGACTATGAATGCGCCATCAAGTATCATCCAGGCAAAGCCAATGTTGTGGCTGACGCCCTCAGTCGGAAAGACACTCTACCTAAGCGCGTGCGAGCGCTACAGCTTACTATTCAGTCCAGTCTTCCTGCACAGATACGAGCTGCTCAGTTAGAAGCACTGAAACCCGAAAACGTCAAAGCTGAAGCCTTACGCGGTTCAAGGCAACGCATGGAACAAAAGGAAGACGGCGCCTACTATGTAACGGGGCGTATTTGGGTCCCACTTTATGGCGGTTTACGCGAACTTGTAATGGATGAAGCTCACAAGTCTCGCTATTCGGTACATCCAGGGTCGGATAAAATGTACCACGACATCAGTACTACTTACTGGTGGCCTAGTATGAAGGCCCACATCGCCACCTATGTTGGAAAATGCTTAACCTGTGCGAGAGTCAAGGTTGAATATCAGAAACCATCAGGCCTACTTCAGCAGCCTAAGATACCGCAATGGAAATGGGAAGAAATTTCCATGGATTTTGTTACAGGTCTACCTAGATCCCAGCGTGGGAATGACACTATTTGGGTGATCGTTGATCGACTCACAAAGTCTGCTCACTTCTTGGCTATCAAAGAAACGGATAAGTTTTCTACCCTAGCAGACATCTACTTGAAAGAAGTTGTTTCAAGGCACGGAGTGCCCACTTCTATTATTTCGGATCGCGATGCACGATTCACGTCAGAACTTTGGCAAGCGATGCACAAATCCTTCGGCTCACGTTTAGACATGAGCACAGCATATCATCCTCAGACGGATGGGCAGTCTGAGCGAACTATCCAAACTCTAGAAGACATGCTTCGAGCGTGTGTCATCGATTTCAGCAACGGCTGGGAAAAGCACCTCCCTTTAGTGGAGTTTTCATACAATAACAGTTACCACACCAGCATTCAAGCCGCTCCATTTGAGGCATTGTACGGACGTAAATGCCGGTCACCTCTCTGTTGGGCAGAGGTGGGGGATAGTCAAATTACGGGTCCAGAGATTGTAGTGGACGCCACAGAAAAGATTGCACAGATACGACAACGCATGGCGGCAGCACGCGACCGTCAGAAAGCCTACGCGGACAAGCGTAGAAAGCCATTGGAATTTGAGGTCGGGGACCGGGTTTTATTGAAAGTTTCACCCTGGAAGGGTGTGGTTCGATTTGGTAAACGAGGCAAACTGAATCCGCGGTACGTCGGACCATTCGAAATCTTAGAAAAGATTGGCAAAGTAGCCTACAGATTAAACCTACCTCCTGAACTCGGTGCAGTTCACAATGTATTTCACGTGTCGAATCTGAAGAAATGCCTATCAGATGAGACCCTTATAATTCCTTTTAAGGAACTTACTATCGACGAGCGGTTGCAGTTCGTCGAGGAACCAGTTGAAATCACGGACCGGGATGTTAAGGTCCTCAAACACAAGAGAATCCCTCTTGTTCGAGTTCGTTGGAACTCCCAGCGTGGCCCAGAGTATACCTGGGAACGCGAAGACCAGATGAAAGAAAAGTACCCCCAGCTATTCGAAACCAATGCATCCACTTCTGAGGCTGAAGCTACTACTACTGAATTTCGGGACGAAATTCCCAATCAACGGGGGGATGATGTGACACCCCAGGAAAACCAGTGAACAATGTAACTTACCTAGCTTCCTCAGGGAGTGCGTACCAAATTTCGGGACGAAATTTCTTTTAAGTTGGGGATAATGTGACAACTCGAGTTTCTGACTTTCACTTTCGCATTAAATGCGCGTTGACTTTGACTGTTTAGTTGTTTGAAGTTGTGGACTTGAAATTGTACGCGTTGTGTTTTAATGAAACGTATTGTCGTTTTGCCTATATGTGATTACTTGCTGTGGTAGAAAATAATATTAGAATTATTATTAAAACACTTAGTCTAGATCACGAAACATGACCTACAGTTCGAAGGATCTCGAAACATATCCTTCGATTCGAAGGATCAACTTTCGGTTCGAAGGATCACGAAACATATCCTTCGACCAAGGACTCTATCCTTCGACATCTTTCGGCCCAGTCTTTCTAATGGGCTTGGCCCATTCCTGTGATACGTTTATATACGTGATGCATGTAAACCGGCTGTTAGTTTCAAAAACCCTAATACCCTTCTCTCTCTCTCTCGAAGTCTTGTAGTCGGCTGAAAGTTCTTGTGCACCCGAAACCCCACTAGTTTCAATCCCCTAATCCGGTTAGTGTTTGATTGTGTTTTAGTGATTGAATGATGTTATTATTATTACATGCTTTGATTAGAACGATTAGAATTGATTGTATGTTGAATGATATGAATCGTATAAAGATGATCTTGTAGTTGTATTGCATGATAATAAGTTTAAATCGATTCAATGATGCTTGTTATGTTACTGTGACGATGTATGCTCCGGATTGATAACTTGTTGATATATTAGTGAAATCGGGTTATTATGAAATCAGTTTACATGAGGTTGTTATGTCTTAATAGTAATCCGAATGAATACGGTTATTGTTCATGATTTTCGGTTAGGGTTCCTGAGATTGAATATATGAAATATGCTTGTTTGATCGGCTGTATGTTAATCGAGAAATTGGAAACCTGTTGATTGATAATTGTTATGTTTGGAAACAATGTAACAAATTCAGTAAATTTAGGAAACACGTAACTGATATTTATCGAAAGATATTAGTTATTCGAAACATAGTCGTGACCGAAAGATACATGTCCTCCGAACCATAGTAGTGTTGACCGAAGGATAGCATTGACCGAAGGATAGCATTGACCGAAGGATAGCATTGACCGAAACATAATTAGGTTGACCGAAAGATGACAGTTGATCGAAAGATGACATTAGGTTCGAAACATAACATTTGGTCCGAAAGATAACTATGATAACTGTTTGTCGAAAGATCACTAATGTGTCGAAAGATAAGAGTGGATCGAAAGATATATGGTTATGAACATACTTTGAATGATTGAATGTATGCTTGATTTATTTGGCATGCCATGCTTGGTGATGAATGTTAACATTGGTATTCGTGTACACTAGCTGATGATTTGATGTGAAACAATACGTGTTGTGCCGATATGCAAACTGACTGTTATGTGAACATTAAATTGCATGCGTATCATTGCGAACATGAACTGATTTGTTATACGTGCATACAATAGGACGTGATTAATTACTTGTGAGTGCATAACCTAGCATACCGAGCAAACCAAGGTGAGTTCACACAGCCAAGGCATGGGTTCCCAGGGTGGGAATGGGTTGGATGATTGTTTGTGCATGCTTAAATGATACTTGTCGAACTGCCTTCGCACACACCCTGGTTGGTAAAGACTATGGTCGCGAACGAACTACTCAACTGCCTTCGCACACACCCTGGTCGGTAAAGACTATGGTCGCGAACTGATCAATTGCCTTCGCACACACCCTGGTCGGTAAAGACTACGGTCGCGAACTAACGAACCTAATCTTCGCACACATGCCTGTGAGGCCGCGATGGAACTGATACGATATGAAACTTAACTGAACGAACGCACTATTACCCAAACTAAACTATTAACTGTGAACTCGCTCAACTAGTTTGTTGATTATCTGCTGCATGCCTTGCAGGACCTTAGGTACATATTGGAGCTTGCACAAGGAAGGAGCAGGTCGTTGTGGGAATTGGATCGCGAACGTTAATTGAACTCATAACTACATTTGAGAATTTTATTACTATGCTTCCGCTACTTAAACAATGTTTGGTTTTGAAACATCAGTCATATCTTTATGAATTGTATTAACTACTTTTGATTATTAAATACTATGTTTGATATGATTGATGGCTTGATCCTGGTCATGTCACGCCTCCAAGCGGTGGTACTCCGCGTGTGGGATTTTGGGGGTGTGACATCTTCCCAAGCAAAACAAAGAAGACAGAAGACTGAACACGCCCCGTGCTCAGCGAGCACGGGACCGTGCCCAAAGGTCAGCAGAAAAGACAAACTCATAGAAGCTTCTGTTGCACACCACGGGGCCGTGCCCAGCGGACATGGGGGCGTGGTCAACTTCCTGCAGGCGCATTTATTGTAATTGCGAATTACAATTAATGAAGAGAGAGAGAGTCAGATGGACACGGGGTCGTGCCCAGCGGACACGGGGCCGTGCCCGAGCTTCTGTTCAGCCTATAAATAGGAGTGTTTGGAGCTCTTGCAACTCATCCCTTGGCACACCACCTCTCTCACACTTCACCTACCACCCACCACCATCACAACACCATCATCCACCACCATCATCCATTGTCCATCATAGAGTGTGTGAGTCGTCTCGGGATCCAAGATTGATCGTAAGAGTTCTTGACAATCAAAGGCCATGTTTGCCTAAGTCTCTTACATCACTTGGTGAAGACAAGTGTTTAGTGTAATACTTTTTATTTTTAATCTTTTGAACTTTTTAATTGGTTTTGTATTAATGACTTTAATTACTAGTTTCTTATGTTGAAGGTGATTCTTCCTTATCGTTTGTCCGTGGTGTCTTGGCATTATTTTACTGTTTATATAAAATAAAAGATTTTCACCATTCATATCTCCACGGTCTATATGGAGGTATGTTGGCTACCTGGTCGGGGGTTAAGGGAACGGTTTGGTAAGAGTCTTGCCATTGTTTAGTGTATAGATCGTGTAAAGGACCTGGATCAAATTTAGTAAGACCGCCTTCAATACCCAAAGGTATTGGATGGCGGGGGTCCAAACTCTTTGATACCCTCATAAGTTAAACTACTATTAAAACTTTAACCCAGCTACTTAAGACTGTATCCCTGCTGACTCAGACTACTTAGCTGAGGGTAACGTCGCCTTCAAAAGAGGGGCCTACCACATTATGCATTAATAACTTAATTAATTATCTTTCAATAATCCGACCCTTTAGGATTGTATCCTTGCTGACTCAAACTACTGGGTTGAGGGTAACGTCGCCTTCAAAAGAGGGGCCTACTACAATAACTAAGATAATCTCTTAAACAAGTGCAAAAGTGCGAAAATAATTAAAGGTTACACTACACACGAGTCGGATCCAAGTGATTCATCTTGTCTATCTGTTTTTATTTTTATTTTGTTTTTCAGCATTTTGGTTAATTTTATTTTCTTAGTTTTAAAAACCTTTTTTTCTAACATTTTGATTGATTAGACGTTGAGGATAAACCGGTACTAAAAGCTCTTGTGTCCTTGGACGACCTCGGTATCTTACCAACACTATACTACGTCCACGATGGGTGCACTTGCCCATATGTGTGTTTAGTGTTAGTAAATATCGTGTTTTATAAATTTAAAACTTGGCTAAAAAGTGTAAAAAGGGCTTAAAATATATACCTAATTTATATTATACCTAACGCACATCAAGTATGTTTGTCCACTTAAACAAAATGCATGAACATTTCAAGTACCATTACCATATGATAAGTTAAGGTAATTTTGTTACTGATATACTAGTGTGTCCCACTTCAGGATATACCCCTGCGATCAAGGTATGCACAAAGATTCATCGTAGTAGGTGAGTATACTGAATTCATCCGTTTTGTTTTACAACGATAGATAATTGGTGATCAGGTCAGTACTTCCGTAGAGCAAAGAGACCAAAATATCTAACGAGGGCTATGACAAATACCATTTTTGGTACGAATTATGCATTTTGCACATTTTGAATGACTCTCTAGGAGAGCTTCTTCAATTATGGGATTTGGCATTTTTTACTCTTTTAAGATATCCTAGTTGTGCCTAGGTCAGCATGTATCTGGATGCAACAGAAGGACAACCCTGATATCCCCAGATGAAATAACAGTATAAAGACCCAAAACCTCAGATTTTGGCAATCTATCAACGCAAGAATTAAGGTCATTAAACCATACACCACTGATGTGTTCCCCACTCATATTCAGTTCGTTTAGGTTTATATCACATTGGTAAGTTGATTATTTCATGCTTTTTGCCTACTGGTACATCGTATAATGAAGCTGCTATCACACTTAAGCAATTTAATTTAGTTTGAGTGTGACAGTCTAACTTGCTGATGTACTATCTTTTCCTCTTTTTCACACAGTGATAACTCATTTTTGATTTTCTGTTATTTTTTTATGTTTTTTATTTTTCAATGTTTTTGTATTTTTTATTTTTAAGAAAAGCAGTAAACTATTTACAAAATTCTTATGAAAAACCAGTTATTCAGGATTCCTCATCCCGTTGAGTTCGACTAAATGTTCAAAGCGAGCCCTGTCAAATGCTTTAGTACAAATGCTTTAGTATAAAGATCTGCCAGGTTATCTAGTGTGTCGACTCGATGTAATTCAATTAGTCTCTTTTCAGCACAATCCCGTATAAAATGATGACGAATGCCAACATGTTTTGTGCGACTGTGTTTCACGGGATTATTAGTTATAGAAATTGTGGTATTATTGTCTATCATAATAGGAGTACGAGTGAAATCCAAACCGTAATCGTGCATCTGCTGTTGTATCCAGAGAACCTGAGAGCAGCAGCTACCTGCAGCAATATATTCAGCTTCACACGTAGAGGTAGACACACAAGATTGCTTCTTGCATTGCCAAGATACAATCCTGCCTCCTAAGAACTGACAACCACCTGTTGTAGACTTTCTGTTCGACTTGCATCCTCCAAAGTCTGAGTCAGTGTAAGCAACAAAATTCAGTTCACTATCAGCTGGATACCACAACCCAAGTTTAGGTTTCCCCTTCAAGTAACGAAGAATCCGCTTCACTGCTTTCATGTGTGACTCTTTTGGATTCGCCTGATATCTGGCACACAGACATACGGCAAACATGATGTCAGGTCTTGAAGCAGTCAAGTACATTAGAGAACCAATCATCGCCCTGTATTGAGTAGGATCAACATCTTCAGTACTTTCATGATATGGGCCAAGATTGTGATTTTCACATATGGGTGTATTGAAAGTAGAGCAATCATTCATTTTAAACCGATTCGAAAGGTCATACAAATACTTAGTTTAATGTATAAACATCCCATCCTCCTTCTGTTCAACTTGTAATCCCAGAAAGTAAGACAGCTCACCCATAGCGCTCATTTCGAACTTGCTCTTCAGCACCTGTTCAAACTCTTTACATATGTTATCATCAGATGACCTAAAGATGATGTCATCCACGTATACCTGTACCAGCAGAAAATCTTCCGACTTTCTCTTGATGAAAAGTGTACTGTCAATCTGACCTCTTTCAAAACCATTATTGATCAGATGTGTAGACAGTGTCTCGTACCACGCCGTGGGAGCTTGATGTAATCCATACAAAGCCTTATCAAGTTTGTACACCCGATCTGGATAATCTGGATCAACGAACCCATTTGGTTGTGAGAAATACACCACTTCTTGGACTTTCCTGTAAAAAAATGCACTCTTCACGTCTAGTTGGTAAACTTTAAAGTCCTTGAATGTTGCGAAGGCTAGGAACAAGCGAATTGCTTCTAACCTCGCTACTGGTGCAAACACTTCATTGTAATCTATCCCTTCTTGTTGATTGAAACATTTGACAACTAATCGAGCCTTATTTCGTGTTACAATTCGTCTTTCATCCTTCTTGCACCTAAATACCCATTTAGTTCCAATCTCTCTTTCACCTTTAGGAAGGTCAACTTACTCCCAAACCTTCAACTTATCAAACTGGGCCAATTCCTCTTGCATAGCTTCGACCCATGAATTGTCTTTTAGAGCCATATGAATGTTCTTCGTCTCCTCTTGGGAAATAAAGCAACTATACAAGCACTCATTCACAATCCCAGTCTTCTCAATCGAAAAAAATAAACCTGTATTCGCTGCTATGCTTCGCCTTATCTGAACACCTGCAGTAGGATCTCGAAGTATCATGTCAACTGGATGATCTCTATTTGCTCGTGTAGTAGCAACATCATCGACTTCTAGATTGTCACCCAGGTTTGATCCAACCTCCCCCTGAATGTTCTGATTTGCAAATGGATTAATGAAATCCTCCCCCTGAATGGGTTCAAGTTCACTATCGCTTGAATCAGGATCAGAAGCACCTTGGGAAGTTTCTGGAGCATCTGTCATATCAACGTTCGATCTAGGCATGAATTCGCCTTCATCGTCTTCACTTATCATTGTTTGAATCAGCTGAGATTCATCTGCATTAGAAAACTCAGGAATATTAAATGATTTAAAAATGCTTTTATAATCATATAATATAGCTGGTCCATTCGTTAATTGTTGAGGTTTGTATGTAGTAATTTCAACATTAAAAACAACCTCAATTTTACCAGTTTTTAGATTAAAAACCCTTTTATTCGGTGCACCAGGTACGTAACCTTGAAAGTAGCCTTCATCAGCCACCTCACCGAATTTTTGTTTATCTTTATTTCGCACAATGGTGCAGGGTAATCCAAATGGTTCAAAGCCTTTCAAGTTTGGTTTTTTCGTTAAACATTAATTCATGACATGTTTTGTTAAAACGTTTAACGGTTAAAACATTGTTTAGGACATAGCAAGCTGTATTCACAGCTTCTCCCCAGAAAAGAACTGGAAGCTTTGAATCTGAAAGCATAGTCCTAGCGGCTTCAATCAACGTCCTGTTTTTCCTCTCAGCCACTCCATTCGGTTGAGGGGTATAAGGAGCAGGAAATTGATTTTCTATTCCCTTGCGAAGACAATAGAGATCCAGAATATGATTCTTGAACTCCGTACCATTATCACTCCTTATCCTCTTGATCCTTGCATCATGGACATCTTCCAATTTTGTAAAAAGATCTATCAACATCTCTGCTATCTCATCTTTTGTACCTAAGAAGAAAACCCATGAATAACGTGAGTAATCATCTGTGACAACTAAACAATAGTACTTTCCACCTATGCTCCTCACGTTCACTGGACCGAATAAATCCATGTGAAGTAATTCATAAGGGGCATCCAAGGAATTTACTGTTTTTTATTTATGAGGTTTCTTATGTTGTTTTCCCTTTTGACCTGGAAGACATTTATCTTCCACGTGAAACATCTGCATTGGAACCCCTTTCACTAACTCATTTTTAACAAGGTAATTCATTTTTCGATAGTGAATATGGGCCATGTGTCTGTGCCACCACATCGATTCAGCTTCAGATGCTTTTGATAGTAAACATGCCACCAACGCAATTGGATCCTTAGCACCCATGTCCATTACATAAGTGTCATTTCTCCTTGGCGCTCGCATCACTATCCAATCGTCCGGAATCTCCAAACCTAGTTTCAAAACTAATGCTTCATTTTTGGTAAAATGGACAGAGTGACCCTTGTCACAGACTTGTGACACGCTCATCAGATTGTGTTTAAGCTGCTCAACATAGTTCACTTTGTCCAATGTGATCTTCCCATTGGTCACTTTTCCTCGTCCTGTAATTCTACCATCTTTAGCACCCGCAAAACTCACATGTCCACTATCATAATCTTCAAACTCAGTTAGCAATCTCGCATCCCCCGTCATGTGCCTGGAGCAGCCACTATCAACATACCATAAGTTGATAATCCTCCTTAGCAGCTCCTGCACACACCAACCAAGAAATTAGTTAGATTGGGGGACCCAAGTCTTAATGGTCTTGGGTCGTCCAAATTCACCAACCACTGGAACATCCATCCAATATCCATTACTCCTAACTGGAGTCTTGGATCTCAGACCTGTTGATGGAATTTGATTTTGATTTCCACTAGGTCTTTGGTCCTGGGGGTTCCTATATGTGTTTGGACTATTTGACCTTTGAAAATTTTGATTCCAAGAAGCTTGATTGTTATAATTTCTAAAGCCATTGTTATAAAAAGTTCGACCACCGTTATTTTGGTATCGATTTTGATATTGACCTTGACTTTTGAAATTATTAGAATTATAATTGTTCATTCTTGGTGAACTGCTTCTAGGTCTCTCATATCTGCCTAGTGGAGATTTAGGCTGAAATCTTGGTTGATTTCTTTGAAAACGAGGAACTTCTGGAGTTCCTTTTTCAGCCTTATCTACACCAACAGCAATATTCTCTGGTTGCTTAGGTGCTGACTTCTTTGGAGAGTTGAACTCTTTCTCCTTTTTATCACCACACTTCTCTGGTGACTTCTCTCTTTTCCTCTCACTAACTTGTGCTTCATTTTTTTATTAGGGCAGCAGCTGGCTACATGTCCTTTGGTGTGACATTTGAAGCACGATCTCTTTTTCGAAGACTTCTTGTCTGAAGCCTTTGAACTAGATTCAGGTTTTGATGATGATGCCTTAGAAGGATTTGGTTCAGTTTGCTTAGTTTCAGAATTTTCTTTGTTTTTGTTTTTAGCAAACTCTACATTCGATTCGTTTTCAATAACAGTGGTTTCGTTTTTCATATCACAACCTTGAACAAAATTAATCTTTTTAACAAAAGTTTGATTTTTGCTCTTAGGAGGTGAATTTTGCTTTTTCAAATGTTCCCTGTTATTGTTCTTCTTAACATCATCACTCTCAGACCCATCACTTTGACTTGACGCGAAACTACTTGGTGCTGTTGACATAAAAGCTGTTAGCTCATCTTCATCAGGTAGGAATGAATAATCATAACTAAGAGGAGGTGGGACTTCATTAAAGCCCTTGATTCCCACACTCGTCTTGTCATTACTCTTCTTTAACCCACCCATCATGTGTTTCATTACAAAAGACGAATCTCTGAATTGACTTAATTTCTTTTCAAGTTCAACAATTTTGAGTTGTGCATCTGACAACTCTTTGCATTTTTCAGCCATCATGTCATGAGCTAAGTCTATGACTTGAAGTTTTTCATTTAATTTGCAGGTTACAGCTTCAATTTCACTTTCATAACCTTTTATTTTCTTCAAGTATAGAGATTCGTTTCTTTTAGCAAAAAAGTTTGATTCTTTTATGTTAGACATCTCGCTTACCATACTTTGATTTTGTGTTGACAACCTATAAACCTCACCCTGTAGTTCACGACATTTTAAACACACATAATTAGACTTTACCTCTCCTGTTTGTTTGTCAAGGTTGGCCATGAGAGCCGCAAGCTGAGCTTCCATTCTTTTATACTTAGCATCCTTTTCTTCAGCTTCCCTTTCATGATCAGACTTTTGCTTTTCCTCTTCAGCATCTGTTGTTTGATCACCCTTCTCTTCTTCAGCTTTACTCTCTATCTTCACCTCAGCATCCACTTTTGCTTCAGCATCTCCCAAAGTAGCTTCATCATCATCAACTGGCACTATCTTTGCCATGAATGCCTGAGTGGCATTCTCATTATCTTCAAGATGAATACTCCAATCATATGAACCTTCTCGTTTTGTAGAGATCAAGGCCTTTGAGCTAGAATTGTTTGAAATCTGACTCGACGTCTCTTGCTTTTGTTTTTGACATTCCCTAGAGAAATGCCCATAACTTTGACAGTTAAAGCACCTCACTTTGGTCTTGTCGAAACCAACAGTCCTTCCTACAAACTTCCTTCATGTTCTGTTCATGAATCTCTTCACTCGTCTAGAAATCATGGCCATTTGCCATTGCAAATCCATTTCTTCAAGATCATCAGGATCAATCCGATCATAGTCTTCATCTAAAGTGGCAGGATCAGATATCTTCCCCTGAATGTAGTTCTCATAAGAAGCAACGAATGAGGCAAGTAGAGAAAGATGTTCTTCAGCAGACTTCACACTCATAGGCATCGACTTAGCACTACTACTCTACTTAGAAGCTGATGTTTTCTTGGCTCCTGTTGATCCTCCTGAAGCGGCTACAAAACACACATCACCATCCTCATTTACTGTGACCTGCTCATTCTCACATGAAAGAAATGCAGTAGTAGAGTCGCTAGAAGCGTTGTGATATGGAGAAGATGTAAGCCCATTGTAAATTGCTGGATCTTGAACCTGATCATATCCAGTGTCTTTCTTCTTCATACTGAGCTCATACGCTCTCAGCTTGCCAACTACTTCTTCCAGCTCCTTTGTCTCATAATCTGCTTCTCCATTGATCATGAGAGTGTAGATATCCCATTTAGTAGGTAAGGCATCGAGCAGCTTGTCATTCTTCTCTATGTTAGAATAGCAATCTATCTCGTAATTTTCCATTTCCGACATCAGATGGTAGTATCGAGTGATGATGTCCTCAAGTGACTCATGTTTCATGTACTTGAAAACAGTGAACTGCTTCTTCAGTAGATCAATCTTGTTCATCTTAACATCTGCATTTCCCGCACATCGATTTTCTAAAGCATCCCAATTAGTGTACTTCTTGAAGGTATGCTTGATGCTATCAGGTAAGGACATTTTTATTGCAGCCAAGGCTCTCTTTTCAGCCTCATACATCTTTTTATCAGCCTCTTGCATGTTCACGTAAGCTGTTCTACGTGGTCTGCCCTCAAAGTCGTGTGTTGGGTTTGTGTACCCATCTTCAATACATACCCACATGCGTGTGTCCTGATATTCAACGAAGTATTGAAAACGATCCTTCCATGTCAAGTAATTTTCCACCTTCATCATCTTAGGCGGTTTGTTGGTAGTGCCAACCTCATGCTCCATTTTCAAAAGCTCATTCAAAGTAGACATGTTTGACATTTTAAACGTTGCAGACTGATAAAACCGTATAAAATATCTCCGAAAACAGTGATTACCAAATTATACCGTTAGAATCGTCTCGAAAAGACGAATCCAATGATATATAATGTCGAAAACCGAATTCGGGATTTTCCAGAGTCTTTTTTTGTGCTAAATATGCAAGGAATTTAATGGTGCAGATGGTTTTGTCAAACGAGCTACGAATCAATTTCTATTTGCAAAACAATGAAATTTTATCGACGCTTTCCAACAAAAATTCCACCCTTTCAAATTTGCTGGTTTTAATTCCTCTGTCAATTTCGCTGGGTCGGTAATTAATTTAGCTGGCCTGTTATTTGTTCAATTTCGCTGATCAAAGCTCGCTGAAAAGTCAATTTCGCTGTTTAGTTCACTGGTCAAATTCGCTCCAAATTCGCTGCTTAATTTCGCTGTTACGACGACTAGTAAAGTCGCCGAACACCGTGATAATTTCGCTGTGGAAAATTATACGGTTACCAAAGTCGTCTTTGGATTTAACTTCGCCGGTCATCGAGATAATAAGTCCCAAATTCGCTAATTAGTTAATTATGCTAGTCCAGTCTGCGAATTTGTTATATCCGCCGATAGTCAAATTCGCTGGTCCAGTAAATTCGGAAACTTAATCTTTTCGAAATTCTGAAGATTTTATCTCTTCTCCAACACAAATCTGCAAAATCAGACAACCTAATCAGCACAATATTTTCGAAAATTATGAAGAACTGATCGAAAAAAACACAAAGAACACGAAGAACAGTCTTCGAATCTTCAAGTCTTTCAGCCAACAACTTTTCCAGAATCGACAAAAACTTTCCTGAAATCCTGCAAAACAGCAACCAAACAAAGCAGAAGATCAAAACAGCCAAAAATTTCGAAAATTTTTATCAAACCAACAAAAATTTTCGAAACCCTAATTGTCACGTTTCAAAAAATTTCGAAAAAATTCCCTGTTTCTGCCAAGCACAATTCTAAACCGAGCCTTCAAGAGCCTATTGCTCTGATACCAATTGTAGGTCCCCTGTTCGTGTGGATCGTCACAGAATTGTCAATCCAATCTAGAGTGCGGAATCCTCTAGACCAGAATATCACATAATTGAGTAGAAACAGAAATTCACAATCAAATCGGATCTTTATTGATTATCAAACAACTGAATTACAACCAATCAAGATCCCTCACACACTCAAATTCGTCCTAGCCCTAACTGCTCTCACGAATTCTCTCTAAAAACTATTTTGGCTGATTAACCTAAACCCTAAAGCAAAGCCTTGTTTATATAACACAAGGTTGCTACTTGGGCTAGGGTTTCCTACATGGGCAAAGCCCAATTCGTCCCCCTATAACCCAATGTGGGTTTTGTTTAGCCCAAACTCTATTATTCAACTATTACAAAGCTAAACTCGCTAACTGTTTATCATTTAACTAATTACAAGATATCCAAATACCAAATCTAAGCTGTTGTCACAAATATGCACCAACAGAAGCAATCTAGGAGATGAGCATTCAAAGCTTGAGTTTGATAAGTCTAAAGTGACATGCTTTTGAATGTGGTGAAAGAGGGCATTTTAAATGACAATGAAAAATCAGAAGGTTGAAAGCAATTTCAATCCACTTGGAAGAAGCAATGATTTCTACCAAAGAGCTATTCAACACCGTAATCACCTAAGAGTTTCGGATCAATGAATTCAAGAAATATTCCGATAGAAAGTGGGTCTTCATCTTATTCAACTCCGATAGAGAAAGTCTTAGTGGTGGTTCAAAAAGCCGAAGGATTTAACTAGAATTCTCTTGTTCAGAAGACTAATGATGTAACATTTGTGCTTGTAATCGTTGTGAACAGTTCAGTTATCAATAAAACAATGTTATTTGATCCCAATGTTTGTTTGGTTGTGTTTTACATTTTTCATGTTTTGACTTTTGTTTAATTTCAAACTCTACATCGTTTTCTAGAGAATTATACGCTAACTGGTGCTTAAACGTACTCAGTTTAACGCGACAAATACTCCGAAACATCAACATATACTCAACATACCTTAAATAACCTTTACATAACTTAGAAATAAGTTTTGAAGGCTTTGGTATAGCAAAAACAAGTTAATTCGCTTATAGGGACTAAACTTGACAAACTGCGAACGTATGCCAATTTGAACTATAACAAACATTCCGGAACATGTCCATAAGTTAAACATACCATAAATATCCTTTACATAGCTTATAAATAGGCTTTGAGGGGTTTGGTATGCTAAAACAAACTTTTGGGTCATTCAGGGACTAAAAGTGTCAAAAAGTGCACAAGTTTGCACTTTCGCGCATAACTTACGTTCTGAATACATCCGGACATCCAAAAATTTATGTAAGCCTTATAATATTATGCCTTAGTGTTTGGCATGAGAAAAATCCATTCGTCGCATCATTTGGATCGTTTTTCGCGCTTATGCGCATTCCGTCGTAATTAAGCGAACATCGCGATCGTACGGCCAAACGAACCAACATCCGGAACATTTTTGAGCATGTTTCATGTCCACAATGTTTAGGCATCATTTTAGGGCCTTAAAGTTGGCTTTACGGGGCTTAGAAGTGTCGGAAATGGCTTTAATACGCAACAGGGACCAAAACTGCCATTTTTGAAAGTATATGCAGATCAGACAGGCCCAGGCGGCCCGCCTGAGTTTCTGCATATCCTGACACGGGCCGCGTGGGACTAACAGACCAGATTCAATGTTGAATCCACTTGCAGTTGGCCTTTCGTTCGTTCAAGGGGCAATGCCCTTTCACCCAATCAAGAGCCAAGGGCCATTTTCAGTAACCACAACATTTTGACAAGTGGACGCTTAGGATCATGGCACGAAAATCAAGAAACGATCCTAACGAACACTTTTCCTATAAATACCCCCCCCCTTGTTGCTAAAAACTCACACAATCTGATCAAAATGCTCTAAGTTGATGCCATTGCTTCATACCTGAGCTCTTTGATCTAGATTAGCATTCGGGGACCCTCCGCAAGTCTTCTTTCGTTCTTTTATTCGCTTTTCGGGTCCGAAAGTCAACGTTATGTTGACTTTCTGCATTAACCAGCTTATGGTCAACACGAAGTTCATTAGAACTTCATAACGTGAGCGTGATCACGATGGTTGTAGTCCGTAGTGACTATACCTACTGATTACCACGTTATCTAGGCTCAGTGACGAGTCGTAGTTTCGTCCAAAATGTGCATTCTTGCATATTTTGTAACCAAACTACTCGTGAGCATCTAAGCCGTTTGTTTTGATGCCAAACCTGTTTTCTAAACTTAGTTAAGCATGTTCTAACATGCTTAGCTCGTCACTTTTAGTTTAGTGCTTATATAGGGTCGTAAGGTAAGCGATCTAAACCATCGCTTATACTTTCGAACCCGACCCATTTGGTCGGTCATTAGGATCCGACCAAACACATTAGGTGACCATAGCTATAACCTTCCGAGGTTATACCTTGTGGTCGCGATGTTAGGCGTTCCGAACGCGTTCTACGCGAACGACGCGTTAGAGTAGCATAAGCTACCTAAACGGGTCGTGATGGGCCGTAGGCACTTAGGTTAAGTTTCATTTTAGTATGTAGGCTTTGTTAAACCATATTACACGAGTCTCCATACTCGTTTGGTTTACGAACCCGCATACTATCCGATCCTTCCGATTTTGGTCCGGTATATTAACATAGCTACCTATTAGGTGCCGTTTGATATTCTGTGATCTAGCATTGTTTGGTTATTGCACAAGTACTCCAAAGCAATCTCAGGTGAGTACATAGAACCCCATCTTTTACATGTTTTCGAGGAGTCAATGTGAGTACATTGAACCCCTCTTTTACTGTTTTCTAAACTTGTTTTGGGGTGAAACACATGTGCCTATCTGTTACATTCATGCTTTCCATGATTTCACATCATATGCCTGCTATGTTGTTAGTACATTATAGTACATGATTTCATTACATTTCATGCTATGTATGCCCATTGTGTGCGTACTTAGTACATTGATTTACATGAACATTTCTGTTGCATATGTTTACTCAGCATATGGACACATTGATTTACATGAACATTTCTGTTGCATATGTTTACTCAGCATATGGACACATTGATTTACATAAACATTTCTGTTGCATATGTTTACTCAGCATATGGACACATTGATTTACATGAACATTTCTGTTGCATATGTTTACTCAGCATATGGACACATTGATTTACATGAACATTTCTGTTGCATATGTTTACTCAGCATATGGACACATTGATTTACATGAACATTTCTGTTGCATATGTTTACTCAGCATATGGACACATTGATTTACATAAACATTTCTGTTGCATATGTTTACTCAGCATATGGACACATTGATTTACATAAACATTTCTGCTTCGTATGTTTACTTAGCATACTTAGTACAATTGTTTACATCACGTGCCTTCATTTTGTTATGACATTTGGTTTGTTTAACATGGGACAACGCATTCATTAACATTGATCACGCCGTTCGTTAGTAGGTAGTGGTACCATAGGAATTGACAACTTCCGTTCCTGAAATCCTGGGTTTGATAGGATTGTAAGGAATGACCGAATTCGATATACATAACTTAGATAAACCTTTAATTTGTTTGAGGGATTATCGCCACAGTCTCAAGGCTTGGATGTATGCATATTTCACAATACCGCATAAATGTTAATATCAATAGAGCATGCATTTTTCCATAGAACATAACGTTGATTTAAACCACGTTTTACTTCAACGACTTGTTTTGTGCATTTTACATATGGTTTAAGTTGATACATTTCGCTTACTATACATGATACATTTTGGGATACACATTACATGATTTACATTGAACATAAACACGTTGACATTAACATACACATTTGGTGGTTTACATTGAACATAGATATTTGACATGATTTACACAATAACACTTGACAATTGAGTTATACAAGAACAATCTTACATGGTGGATGGTTTGGGTAAATGGTTTGAGTAACGTGGAGTATGTAATATGATGCAAACATGGTGGATACGGCGCTGGTACTTCCTATATATAAATGTTTGTATAATATTACATATCTTAGCGTTATCTAAATCATTTCAGTTTGGACATATAACATTTTATACAAATAACATACCTTTCATAAAACATTGTCTTACAAAACAACTTATCTTATTCAACTCATTTTACTAGGTTATTCATTAAACCTTACATTCATCTATACATATCATCTGATATTATCGTTTTTCAAATGGTTTACAAAGCGAGACAAATTACAAGGTTCATGACTGACTGTTATTAAATATTTCTTTAAAACTCAAGTCATGAATCCCACTTTCACAAAACCTATGTGTCTCACATGCATTTTTATGCTGACGTACCTACTTTCACATGTGTTTTCAGGAGCTGTTCCATAAGATGTTGATCACGATACTAGGGCGGACCTGTGCCTTAGAGACTAAAATATGAAGATAGAACTAGTATAACTATGTTTTGAATTCTGTACTTCCTTTTAAGACAATGTAACACCCGTGTTTGATAAATAAAATGTAACTTTAATTTCCATGGTTGTATAACAATTAATTCTGTCCCAACACTCCCCGGCGTTTCCGTCGTGGTTGCATGTTATACGCGGCCGGGGTGTGACAGAAGAGTTGGTATCAGCGCCAATGGTTATAGGGAATTAGGTTATTAGTAATGCTTTGACCTAGACTATAACTTTCTAGGACCCTAACACAAGTTATCTTGTGTTTAGATTTTAAAACATGCACTTCACCTATCCTTAGGTGATAACCACAACGAGAATTTCGATTCCGAATCTGCTTTGAAAATTAATCATCTGTTCTAGGATGATTGATTACTAGGTTTTGAACCCTCTGTTATAAGGTTTTGAACCCCTTTGGATTCTCAAAAATCTCGTCAAGGTTTTGGGGCTTTAATAATGTGAACACGTGCGAACTGGAAGGGTGAATGCCTGTACCCTGAGTTTTCTGTCTAAGGCTAGAGTGTTCGTACAAATCCACATAATCGGACCAGTCACTCTTACCTGGGAACTCTTGGGGTGAGTGTTCACTTATAGGCGAACATGTCTTCGCGATACATTATTTTTGACCCACTTAGTTTGACTAGACATTTCATGTCGCTTGTTTGCTTTGCGATGCGTAACCACCATCTTTGCTTTTGTTGATTCTGTTTCATCTCATTCTCTTCATCCAATCATCTCACTCGTTTCCTTTCATGTTTTTCTCTTCTAGAATGCCTCCTCGACGCGACAACCAGATAGCTACTGCCGAGCTGGCAGAAATTATTGCGCAGCAGATGGCTGCTCAATTCCCAAATCTCTTTACTCAAAGGAACCAGGCCAACAACAACAACAATGGTACATGCAAATACAAGGATTTTAACTCGGCTAAGCCACTCAATTTTAGTGGTTCTGAGGGAGCAACTGGGCTTCTTCAGTGGTTCGAGAGCATCGAGAACACTTTCCGTCATGTGCAGTGTCCTGACAATCGCAAGGTCGAGTTTTCTTCGAGTGTGTTTCAGAAGAGGGCTCTTACGTGGTGGAACGGGGTTATGAGAGATCAAGGTGCCGAAGTTGCTCTAGCTCAGATATGGGCTGAACTGAGAGCTCTTATGATGAGGGAGTTTTGTCCTCGTCATGAACAACGAGCGTTGGAGAAAGAATTTGATGTTTTGAAGCAAGATAGTGGCGAGCACAGGGCTTATACTGATAGGTTTGAGGAGTTGAGTCTGCTTTGCCCGACTATGGTTACTCCACTCGATAAGGCTATCGAAAGATACATCGACGGCCTGCCTGACTCGGTACAAGACATCCTTACGGGTAGCAACCCTACCACACTCCGTCAGGCGATCGAGTTATCAGCGACGTTGACTGAGTCGCAGATTCGAAAGAATAAATTACACAGGAAGGGTGACAAGGGCAAGAAGCAGTCGGCTGACAAGGAAGATAGCAAGAAAGGTCAAAACAAGAATGGAAAGGATTCTGGTTCATCAAAAGGGTCAAGGAAGCGTAAGGCTTCCCAAAACTATGATGTCACTGCCCAAGCTAACCAGGCAGCTCCCAACCAAGCCGCGCAGCCTCCAGCAAAGAAACCCTATTCAGGAAGTGCACCTTTATGCAATCGTTGCAACAGTTACCATCAGCCGCAATATCAGTGCCGTTTCTGTACTAACTGTGGGAAGTCGGGTCATCTTGCCGATGTTTGTCGGTTTGCTCAGAATCGCGTAGTTCAGAACCCTGCTCAACAAGTTGCTCAGCAACAAGGTCAGGCTGCATGACCAAACTACCCACCAGGTGCTTGTTATAACTGTGGGGATCTGACCCACTACAGAAATCGGTGTCCAAGACTAGCCAACCAGAACCAGAATGCAAACCAGAATCAGGCTCAGGCTCGAGGTCGAGTCTTCAACATGAATGCACAAGAGGCACAAGCAGACAACAAGGTGATGAACGGTACGTTCTTTATTAATAATCAGCCAGCATCTATTCTTTTTGATTCAGGTGCCGACAAGAGCTTTGTGTCATTGTCTTTTGAGACAATGCTTCGCGTGTCTAGAACGAAACTAGGTAAACCTAAGACAGTAGAGGTTGCCAGTGGTGAACCCATTGTTCTTAATTCTGTTCTACGCAACTGCCAGTTGAACCTTAACGACCATATTTTTCTTATTGACCTCACGCCAATGCAACTTGGAAGCTTCGACGTTATTGTGGGAATGGATTGGTTATCTAAGCATCGCGAGGAGATAGTTTGTTCTGAGAAGATTGTTCGTATGCCGCTGTCGACAGGCGAGATCCTACAGATTCGTGGTGAGAAGCCTGCCGGTGGTCTCAGACTTATGTCTTGTTTTAAAGCACGGAAGTATCTTCGGAAGAACTATGTGGCTTTCTTAGCACATGTTACAGCAGATAAAGGCAAGGGTAAGACTATTTCAGATATTCCTGTCGTTCGGGATTATTCTGAAGTTTTCCTTGAAGAGTTACCTGGTCTACCTCCAGCACGCCAAGTCGAGTTCCGTATTGATCTCGTACCTGGTGCAAATCCTATAGCCAGAGCTCCATACCGTCTTGCACCGTCTGAGATGCAAGAGTTATCTAAGCAGCTTCAGGAGCTCTCTGACAAAGGTTTTATCCGTCCTAGCTTTTCACCTTGGGGTGCTCCCGTTCTCTTTGTAAAGATGAAGGATGGATCTTTTAGGATGTGTATCGATTATCGTGAGCTTAACAAGCTCACCATCAAGAATCGATATCCCGTACCTCGCATTGATGATCTCTTTGATCAATTGCAAGGCACTTCTTATTTTTCAAAGATTGATCTAAGATCTGGATATCATCAGCTTCGTGTGCATGAAGAAGACATTCCCAAGACAGCGTTCCGTACTCGTTATGGGCATTATGAGTTCACAGTCATGCCATTCGGTTTGACTAATGCTCCTGCTGTTTTCATGGACTTGATGAATAGGGTCTGCAAGCCTTATTTAGATAAGTTCATCATCATTTTTATTGATGACATCTTGATATATTCTAAGACGCGAGCTGATCATGAACAACATCTTCGTCTTACTTTGGAACTCCTAAAGAAAGAGCAACTTTTTGCCAAATTCTCCAAGTGTGAATTCTGGCTTAAAGAAGTTCAATTCTTAGGACATATTGTCAACGAACAAGGTATTCATGTAGATCCCTCCAAGATCAGTGCGATTAAGGATTGGGATACACCTACTACCCCTACTGAGGTTCGTTCTTTTCTTGGTCTAGCGGGTTATTACCGCCGCTTCATTGAGAACTTCTCAAAGATTGCAGTTCCTCTAACTGCTCTAACTCAGAAGAACAAGCCATTTGATTGGGGAGTCAAACAAGAGGAAGCGTTTCTGACTTTAAAATAAAAGCTTTGCGACGCGCCTGTCCTAACATTGCCTGAGGGCGATGATGATTTCGTCGTTTATTGCGACGCATCTAAATTAGGTCTTGGTTGCGTCCTAATGCAAAGAAACAAAGTCATAGCATATGCATCAAGGCAGTTGAAGATACATGAGAAAAACTACACCACTCATGATCTTGAGTTAGGTGCAGTTGTCTTCGCTCTCAAAATCTGGAGACACTATTTGTACGGTACACAATGTGTGGTTTTCACTGACCACAAAAGTCTTCAACATATCTTCAATCAGAAAGAGCTCAACTTGAGGCAGCGACGTTGGGTTGAACTTCTAAACGACTATGACTGCGAGATTCGCTACCATCCTGGTAAGGCGAATGTCGTAGCCGATGCTTTGAGTCGCAAGGAACGTACTAAGCTTCATTGTATTCGTGTCCAATCTGTTATTCAAGCTCAAACCGATATCCAAGCACGCATTTCTCAGGCTCAGCAATCTTGTGTTTCACAAGGTTTGATGGATAAGGAGTTTCCTTATCACATAACACCTACTCTTGAGCAGAAGGACAATGGATCGTATTACTTCATGGACCGTTTGTGGGTCCCAAGCCAAGAAAATCTTCATACCTTGCTTATGGATGAAGCCCATAAGTCTCGTTATTCTATTCATCCTGGCTCAGATAAGATGTATAAGGATCTTCGTATTCAGTATTGGTGGCCTGGTATGAAGAAAGACATTGCCTTATACGTATCAAAATGCCTTACTTGTCTTAAGGTTAAGGCTGAACATCAGCGTCCTTCCGGTTTATTGGAGCAACCAGAGATCCCAGTTTGGAAATGTGAAAACATTACTATGGATCTCATTACTAAACTCCCGTGCACAAAGAAGGGTCACGATGCCATCTGGGTAGTCGTTGATCGTCTTACCAAGTCAGCGCATTTCTTGCCAATCCGTGAGGATTTTTCGGCTGACAAACTTGCTCAAATCTACGTGGATGAAATTGTAGCTCGACATGGTGTTCCTTTGAACATCATTTCTGACAGAGATGCACGTTTCACTTCTCATTTTTGGAGAACCATGCTGTCACACCCCGACCACGTAAAACAACAAAACGTGGCGGAAACGTCGGGGAGTGTTGTAACAGAATCATTGTTTCACAACCATGGATTAAACAAATTTCGTTTTATTGAATTAAATGTGTTACAATTGTCTTAACAATAAAGAAACATAACAAAAATTAATTAGTCTTGCATCTTTTAATGTCACTAAGGCCTCGTCCAATCCTATGTGAGCATGCATCAATATCATCATCAAACATCATCAACTATTGTACCTGAAACACATATGAAAGTACGTCAGCATAAAAATGCCGGCGAGTACATAGGTTTTATGAAAAATAGGATTCATGACCTAGGTTTAAGAAAATGTTTATCAAAAACTTGTCATGAATCCAGTTTAAGCGTTTGCTTTTATAAAACGTTTGAAAATTGATGATAGATATGTATAGTTAAAAGAATGATGTAAGGTTAAATGAATAACCAAGTAAAAATGAGTTTGTATAATGTGATGTAAAATGTGCTAAGTATGATGAACATACGTAGCATGAAATGTTATGTAAAACGAGGTACTAAGTATGCTAAGTAAACATACATAGTAAAAACACAATGAAATCATGTACTAATAGTGTACTAATGAACATAGCAAGTATATGATGTGAAAACAAGAAAGCACGAAAGTAACAAGTAGGCACATGTGTTTCACCCCAAAATGTTTGGAAAATAGTAAAAGAGGGGTCTATGTACTCACTTGAGATTGCTTAGAAGTTGTAGGATAACCACCAAGCAATGCTAGAAGATCACGGAATTAAACGGCACCTATATAGGTATCTACATTAATAAACGGACCTATCGGAGGATCGGGTAGTACGAGGGTTTGCAAACCAAATAAGTATGGGAACTTATGTAATATGGTTTAACAAAGCCTACATACTAAAACGAAACCTATCCTAAGTGCTTTTGACCCATTACGACCCGTTTAGGTAGCTTATGCTACTTTAACGCGTCGTTCGCGTAAAACGCGTTCGGAATGCCTAACTAGTCCTATGACAAGCAAGTTATGCCTTAACATGTTTAATATGGTTGCTAAAACAGTTTATATGTCAAAAGTTACGTTACATAGGCTTAAAATGAATTTAGCACAAAAAGGGCATTTTGGTAATTTACCTAAGGCATAAGAACTACTTATCATACAACTATTTAAATGACGTGACCATAAGGTATAACCTCGGAAGGTTATTCCCTATGCAACTATGGTCACCTAAAGTGTTTGGTTGGATCCTAATGATCGGCCAAATGGGTCGGGTTCGTAAGCATAAGCGATTGATTAGATCGCTTATCTTTACGACCCTAAACAAGCACAAATCTAAAAGCGACGAGCTAAATATGCTAGAACATGTTTAGTAAAGTTAGAAAACAGGTTTGGTATCAAAACAAACGGTTTTGATACCCTAGAGTAGTTTGGTTACAAAATACGTGAGAAAACGCATTTTGGCCGAAACTACGACTCGTCACTGAGCCTAGATAACGTGGTAATCAGTGGGTATAGTCACTAGGGACTATAACCATCGTGATTACGCTCACGTTATGAAGTTCAAACGAACTTCGCGTTGACCATAAACTGGTTAATGCAGAAAGTCAAACGCAGTTTGACTTTAACGCTAAAACGAATGAAAAACGCGAAAGAATACTTACAGAAGGTCCCCGCAAGATTGAATTCCAAGTATTTCTCAGGTATCAAGTGATAATCACTCCAACTTAGAGAAAATCTCAGAATTCAAGTGAGGAAGAAATGAAATGGGTGAGGGTATTTATAGGAAAACCAGGACCGTTAGGATCGTTCATCGTGAAACGTGCTTCGATCTCGGCCGTCCAAGTGGGCACATGGTATTTGGATACCATGGGCTCTTAAAAACCATCAAATTTGGCCCCTAGAATGATTAAAAACCATTTACAAGAGTGTGGAACAGCTGGTAACAGCTGGAAACTGATTTTTGCAGACCTGGGCCTCTCACGCGGCCCGCTTAAGGTACACACAAACATTCACGCGGGCCGCCTGGGCTTAGTTTCCAGAATTGGCAGAAATGGTCCCTGCACTTCAGAAACATGCAATTTGGCCCATTTTTGACACGTTTAAGCCCCGTTAACCTCATTTCAAGCCTCTAAAATGAAGTTAAAGTATAGGGAACTCAAAACATGCTCAAAAATATCTCGGATGTCGGTTCGTTTGGTCGTACGATCGCGATGTTCGCTTAATTACGACGGAATGCGCATAAGCGCGAAAGACGATCCAAATTGCGCAACGAATGGATTTTTCTTATGCCAAACACTAAAATAAAATATTTTAATGCTTACATAAATTTTTGGATGTCCGGAAGTATTCAGAACGTAAGTTATGCGCGAAAATGCAAACTTATGCACTTTTTGACGCTTTTAGTCCCTGAATGACCAAAAAGTTTATTTTAGCACACCGAACACCTCAAAGCCTATTTCTAAGCTATGTAAAGGATATTTTGGATATGTTTAACTTATGGCCAAGTTCCGGAATGTTCGTTACAGTTCAAATTGGCATAGTTTCGCAGTTTGTCGAATTTAGTCCCTGTAAGCGAAAAAACTTGATTTCGGCATACCAAACCATCCAAACCTTATTTCTAAGTTATGTAAGGGTTATTTAAGGTATTTTAAGCCTATGTCACTATTCCGGAGTGTTTGTTGCATTAAACTGGTTATATTTACGAATCAGATCGCGTATAACCTTCCAGAAAGCGATTTAAAGCCCGAAATCGAACAAGAATTGATATGTGCAAAAGATACACATATTTATACAGATCACAAGTATGAAATACAATATTTCATTGGCTTGGTATTTGTTTGATGGTGGTGGTGACACAGGTGTCACAGTCTCCCCTACTTCAGGAAATTTCGTCCCGAAATTTATTTAGAGGAAACTTGTGAGGGCTTGAAACATGAAGTTGAAAAGATCAAAGGAATAATCCTATGGTGATTTAACTAGACTTCAATAGAGTCCCTTTAACTAAGTCACCAAAGGATCTTTTTAACTAGATTAACAAATAATCTCTTGAACTAGACCACCCGAGGGCCTCTTTAACTATATCAACGCATGATATCTTTAACTAGATTGTCGAACCAATCTCTTTAACTAGATCAACAAATGATCTCTTTAATTAGACCACCAGAGGGCCTCTTCAACTATATCAACACATGATATCTTTAACTAGATTGCCGAACCAATCTCTTTAACTAGATCAACGAATGATCTCTTTAACTAGACCACCAGAGGGCCTCTTTAACTATATCAACGCATGATATCTTTAACTAGATTGCCGAATCAATCTCATTAACTAGATCAACAAATGATCTCTTTAACTAAACTACCCAAGAGGAATCTGTAATTACATCATCACATGATGTCTTTAAACTTTGGAATAGTACTTTATAATCCAAGGGTTTTAACTATAACGTTGAAGCCCATTAAGGATTGAGGTAGTACCTTTTGATATCCTACTATGAATCCCTTATACGAAGATATGGAAGATTCTACGAGGATTTGAGTAACAAAAATTGGATCACACCAAGAACATAAAGGGAGAACATAAGCACATAATCACAAAATTGTTTAGTTTGACTTTTAATTTGTTATCTTTGGACGCGGATACTTAAAGTACACCAGGAATCCAATCCGTGGATTTCATTTGGCACTTTAATCATTTCCAAGAATCTATCTATAAAGATAGAATGATCTACCAAAGATTCGATTTCGTTTTCAAGAAAACGCAATATTCGAATTAAGGTATGATAATTTAGGATATACGGAAATACCGTTGGGTACCCTATTAAGAATTTATAGTGGTACTTTAGGTATTCGTATAGAGTTGTAACTTGCGCCTTGTACTTCGTTTCTTTGAAAGAAACGGGTATTTGGGAAACGCAAGAGGTTATAAAATGGAAGGATTTTGGGGGTAGTATGTTTTTCAAGGAATACGGCTCCTTGATTGTCGGTATTGAAGGGGATACATTGTTTATACATGCCATCACATTCGCACATTGCAATGTAAAATAAAAAGATTTATTTATAAACAACAATCAACTGTTTCATGGACCTTGACAACAAAAGAAACTAATAAATAAGGCTTGATTATTTCTAAACAACGTTGTCTTCTAGTCGGTCCGATGCTCATCCTTGCGCTGGATTCGCATTAGCAATCTTTGGGCAATTTCTTCGGAAATGGCCCATTTCGTCACAGTTGAAGCAAGAACCTGGGGGAAAACGAGCTTGAGCAGGATTTACTTGAGGTTGGTTTGGACCACCTTGTCTTGGGGTAAATCGACAAGCATTTGCCAGGTGACCGAGTCGCCCACATGATGCACACAAACGACACTGTAGATGAGCTAAGTGGTGTGCATTACATTTGTTGCATATCGGTGCAGTACCGGCATAAGGTTTCCTTGCAGGAGGTTGAGCTGGTTGGTTGAGAGTGTTTTGGTTGGGTTGTGCAGCAATTGCACAATTTTGCGAAGCCTTACGCTTCTTAGAGGGTTCGGTTTTGCTTTCCTTTGTTTCCTCCTGAACATTAGCTGCTTGATTCTTGTCACCTTTCCGAAAAAGTTTGCGCTTTCTGATCTGAGATTCGGTTAGGGTAGCAGATAATTCAATGGCCTGTCTAACTGTGGTAGGATTACTACCAGTAACAATGTCCTGAACTGAGTCAGGGAGACCATCAATGTATTTCTCGATTGCCTTATCCAAAGGCGTAACCATGGAAGGACACAACAGGCTCAGCTCCTCATATCGATCGGTGTAGGCTCGATGTTCACCGCTGTCTTGTTTAAGATCGTCGAATTCCCTTTCCAAGGCCCTGATCTCATGACGAGGACAAAATTCCTTCATCATCAGAGCTCGAAGCTCTTCCCATGTTTGAGCTAGTGCCACATCGGCACCCCTATCTCTCATTACACCATTCCACCATGTCAGAGCCCGCTTTTCGAAGACACTAGATGCGAAATCTACCTTTCGCTCGTTTGGGCATTGAACACGTCTGAAGGTGCTCTCTAGACTCTCGAACCATTGCAGAAGTGCAGTCGCTCCTTGAGACCCAGAAAACTTTGATGGCTTAGCTGAGTTGAACGTCTTGAAGTTGCAAGGGGCATTATTGTTGTTGAGAGCTTGGTTGCATTGAGCAACGATGTTCGGGATTGCAGCAGTCATTTGCTGCGTAATGATAGCTGCCAGTTCTTCATTAGGTATCTGATTTTCACGTCGAGGAGGCATTCTAAAAGGGAAATAAGAGAGAGAAACAAGTGAAATGGCATTGGGTAAGAATAGGAAATTACCGACCAAAAGTATGGGTGATGGTCATTTGTTTGAACCACGAAGCAAACAAACGACACACAAAGGCTGAATCAAAGTAAATAGGTCCCCATAATGTATCGCGAAGACATGCTCGCCTATAAGTGGACACTCACCCCAAGAGTTCCCAGGTAAGAGTGACTGGTCCGATATTGCGGATTTGTACGAACACTCTAGCCTTAGACAGCAAACTCAGGGTACAGGCACCCACTCTTCCAGTTTGCACGTATTCACATTATTTAGACACAAACTTTGACGGAATTAAAGGGTTCGAAACCTTATAACAAAGGGTTCAAAACCTAGTAATCAATCACCCTAGAACAGATGATTAGTTTTCAAAGCAGATCAAATTTATGTTCTTGTTGTGGTTGTCACCTAAGGATAAGTGACGGTATTGTTTTATGACTAAACGCAAGTAAACTCGCGTTAGGGTCCTAGGAAGGTTATAGTCTAGGTCAAAGCATTACTAATAACCTAATTCTCTATAACCATTGGCTCTGATACCAACTTTTCTGTCACACCCCGACCACGTAAAATAACAAAACGTGGCGGAAACGTCGGGGAGTGTTGTAACAGAATCATTGTTTCACAACCATGGATTAAACAAATTTCGTTTTATTGAATTAAATGAGTTACAATTGTCTTAACAATAAAGAAACATAACAAAAATTAATTAGTCTTGCATCTTTTAATGTCACTAAGGCCTCGTCCAATCCTATGTGAGCATGCATCAATATCATCATCAAACATCATCAACTATTGTACCTGAAACACATGTGAAAGTACGTCAGCATAAAAATGCCAGCGAGTACATAGGTTTTATGAAAAATAGGATTCATGACCTAGGTTTTTAAGAAAATGTTTATCAAAAACTTGTCATGAATCCAGTTTAAGCGTTTGCTTTTATAAACCGTTTGAAAATCGATGATAGATATGTATAGTTAAAAGAATGATGTAAGGTTAAATGAATAACCAAGTAAAAATGAGTTTGTATAAAACAAACTGTTTTGTAAAACAATGTCTTGTGAAAAATATGTTATTTGTGTAAAAATGTATAAATCCAAATGAATGATTCAAATAACGCTACGCCATGTAATATAATACAAGCACTTATATATAGGAAGTACCAGCGGCGTATCCACCATGCTTGTATCATATTACACACGTCTCGTTACTCAAATCACTTACCCACATAAACCACCAATGTAAATTGCTCATGTCTAAACCGTTGTCAAATGTCAATCAAGTAATGTGTAAACAAAATGTCATGTATGGCAAGTGAAATAACCAAACCATAGGTAAGAATGCACAAACAATGTACTAAGTATGCGACGGATGGTCATACATAGCATGATACTGTCACACCCTGGCTTTGCGGAAGCGTGGTTAATTTGGTGTGACTTCTTAATACCATAGCTTAATCATAACAAAGCTATATGAAAGTAAAACCATGCAAGATCATCCATTGATTAAGTTTCAAAATAAAAGTACCACAACATTGTTTTAAAGTACCGACACATGCAACGGAAGTTACAACCTAATAAAAACATTGTTCAGAATCACAAACATAAAGCAGACGTAGTTTAAGAGCGGTGGCTCGTCCAGGCAAGAGACACGACCCCTAAACTTTGGATGACCTTATTTCTCATACGCAGCGTGAAAACGTATCATACCATGCCAGATCCTTAATTACCTGAAATACATGTAAGTTGGAAAAATCAACAAAAATTGTTGAGCAAGTTCATGTGTAGTGAGTAAGTAAAAACCTTTGTAAGTATAAAATCCTGGTATGTAGCAAATAAGGAAAAAGAGATCACCAATGGTTTGCAAGGCCATTGATATGTGTGAAATGCAAGTAGGAAGGCTCAAACCTAGCAGATTTATGCGCCGGGTACAAAGTCATCCCGAGGTCCGTTACGCTGGGCCTGGGACTGGGCTCGCTACACCCAAATAGATCTATCGCTCCTGCCCCTCGGTCCTACCCTGAGGATTAATGACCTCAAGTTTCCGCCTACCCAGTTCACATGATCTAAATAACAACCCTCCTTACGCTAACCATACCATATCAGAAATATTCGCAAACATAGTAACATGTATTTCACCCCCGCAGTTTAGAAAACTGAAAACAGTTAAGAGAAAAGGGGGACATGAACTCACAGCGGTGCGTCTCTACCAAGTATACTCCAAATCAAGCAGCTGTGCAACGACCTACATGTGCTAATTCTATTAGACGGATGGCCGTGCCTTAGCTTTATAGTTTACATTTTTGGGAAATAGTTAGACAACTATTTCGTGTTTATATCTTGCATGTACTTGGTAGTTAATCTCCTTCCCACGGATGGGGGATTTAATACATGTGTATTTGTATTATATCATTAAGTCCCACTTAATATATTTTTACTTCTCATTCCAAGATACAAATATTTTTCTCAAAAATATTATATTTTCTCTTCACTTAATACCTTCCAAAATAATACGTTGACGAAATACGCGTTTATGAATATTTCCGTATAAAGCGTAAGTTACGTTTTAACGATTAAGTGGTAATAGTAATTGCCGTTGTAACTTATACGTTCGTTGTGTAAGCGTTTGTATTATTTTGGGTTCGTCAACGTTTGTAAATATTATTTTTACTCTAAAAATAATATTTATATATTTTCACAAAATAATCATAAACAGTTGTGGTGAAAAATATATTTATTGAATAAATATTTATCACGTTTAGTTTTTGTGAAAACCCCACCTCCGATTATTTAATAAATAAAGTCATGGCGAAATATATTTTGAAAACATCTCAAAAAAATAGTCTAACACTTGTAAAATAATTCTAAGTGTTAGATTTTTAGAAAAATTTCGCCAGAGTTTCCCCTGTAACTGGAGGTGGCCACGCTTTCGAGCGTATCATTTTCTTTTACAAAATCACTTCAACAATTTCTTAATTCAATCAAACAATTTCCGACACATCAAACTAATCTCAACACACCAAACTTGCCGACTAGTATGTAAATCGCATTATTACATGAACTTGTAGTTTTTCCGAAAACTATATTGTAGATCTCCTTATATTTGGTGGATCTATGTGTGAAATAGTTTAATCTTGTAAAAACCCCGTTTTTAGAATAAATTATTCTTTACAACTTCCCGACAACTTTTATAAAAATTGTTACTTTGTCGGATCTTTCGTTTCACAAGTGTTTATACACTTGTAGTTTGTAAAAATCATATTTGTTAGTGTGTCATCCGACTTTTATAAAACATGATTTTCTCGACACTTGGTTCTACGAATATACCACTTGTACATGCGTAGATCCGCTAGTTTTAAATACTATTTTACAAGTCAAAATACTTTTACACAAGTTCATGTCTTTCGTGTGGTAGAGTTTCACCTTTTAACCCTTGTACCGATATAAACAAGCTTATGTCAAGATCTATGATCTTAACAAAGTCGGGTTAAACGATGATCAGAGCCACCACAACGTAGATCGGGCCTCAATAATCAACATATTCAAACACTACAACTTTTACACAAGTTATGAGCTTTTATCCAACAAAATTCAAGTTTTAGTGAACTTTAAAGATTCAAAAGATGGGTTTCCGCATTTTAATCGTTATAAATCATATTAACCACTTTAGATATGTTCGAGAGTGAGTTTTAAACATTATACCTCTAGCTCGGGGCTAGGGAAGATTCTAGGCGAAAATGAGGTGGATAAAAGCGAAGTAATGAGGTCCTTCCACTTCCGTTTGCTCCAAGCCTCCTAATACGTAACCCGTGAAGCTTGTATATACTTGGAATGGATTGATCAAAGCCCGACAATGGATAGATGGGAGTGTGGGTGTTCAGCCGAGAGTGGGTGGGAGGGGAGAGGAGAGTGATTTTGGTGATTGGTGAAGTGTAAGAACTTATGTGTGTAGGTGATGTATTTATAGGCATAAACAAGATTATCGTCCAAAGGATTTCGTGTCTCCTAGATATTAGACATAAATCAATTTAATAGTCAAAAGTTGTACCCTTGTGTTCCCTTTAGTTGGCCGATCTCTTTAGGGGGGGGGTATCCAGTTCGATTTCAATTATGTAGTTAGGACTTAGTTACGTTAAATAGGTTAACTTTAGGGGTTAACTCTGTTAGTTAAGTGTTGCGCTTAAATGCAGGTGTTAGGGTAATCAGGGACCCTAACTGGCTCCGAAAAAGGCTAATAATATTTCTGGCAATATTTTCATGTTCCGGGTATAGTCCGGTTGTTCGGTTTGATAGTAATCCATTAAAGTGCTTAAGTAATCTTTTAAGCGTCGTAAATAATATTTTTAGCGACACATCTTATTCTGCAAAGTGTCAGGAATATTTCCTCATGTTTTGGCACTTTATTAGTTAGCTAGAAGCTAGTATGTTAGTAAAAGTGCTGTGTTTTGTGCTTAGAGTACGTTTTAGGCACATCCAATCATTATATCTTATTCCTAGAGACGCAGTTCTACAACCCTTGTATCCCTACACACACTATAGGTGTAGTAAAATATTTCTGGCTTATACAGGCCCTTAGAGGCAGTGTCTGCCTGATGCTGGCTTTATCAGCATGTTCAATAGGTTATCCGTTCATAGTGCTACTGTGCTTTTGTGCATCATGATAATAATGTAGTGACAGTGTGTAAGGTATGATGCAGATATGTACAAGTATCAACAGTCAAGTAGCAGTCTATCCATAAATTCAAGTAAGCACAGTAATTAAGCAGTAAATTATTATTAATTAAGTCGTACGGAAACCTGGTTTAGTGAGGGTTGTCACATTCTCCCCCCGTTAAAGAAATTTCGTCCTCGAAATTTTTACTACCTTAACTCCGTTTGGTCACGTCACGCAAATTATAACATCGAGGTAGATAGTCATCAAACTGCATCAAAGCTTACTCACCCTTGGTGGTTCCAAGAATATTTAACAATCCACACCCCCTATATACATTCCGTAATTTTCTACTCAAATGAAATGGTAAAGGGATCTGTCAACTCCCAAGTAGCCAAGTGGCAAGGTTCAGTGCGTTTGACCCTTTTGAACTGTGAGGATACACCAAATGAATACAGATGGATCTGGTGTATCCTTGCTTTGATTTGTAGTTGCATCAGGGATGTGTAAATGACAAGTCAACAAAAGTTTATGTATCTTGCGTGGAACGGTTGGCCATGATTAGCAACAGCTACAAGTTTGTAGTGACACCACAAGGTATCGTAATGACAAGACTCGAAATAGTGATGACTGAACAAAATCACCGAGTTTGGAACCAGATGAAAGTGTATCGAAGCAAACCGGAAGGTGAAATTGAGTACTGCAAGGCGTTTGCTGGATTATGAAAGAATCGTTAGGGGGTACACCATGATATGCAATGAATTTATGTACCTTTGACTCAGCACGCAAGTGTGTTGAGAGTGATTTAATTGTGATAACGAAAACGGATTTAGGGCGAGTTGTCAAATAACCAATTAAATCCGTGTACAAAGCGAGTAGTTAGAGAAGCACAAGCTGCAATTCTGTGAAAGTATCACTGTAAGGTATCGAAATCTATCAACGATTTAATGAAGTCATAGACCAAACAAGTCTATTACGACTCGAAACAAAAGAACCTATGTCCAAGTATTAGAATATGATGCTCTCAATACATCATATGGCGTCTCAAATCGAACATGTGATCTGGATAAGTTCAAGCAGTCGAACCTAGTTTCAACGTAACCAAACAATAAACGTACATGTCAACAAGGAAATCTTGACATGATAGCAAACATGTAACTCGCAAGCAGGTGGTTTCAATAAGTGTGTTGACTTGATAACAAAAGAGTCAACAATGACAAAATATAGGTCATTCGAATCGCAAACTAGTAATTAGATTCGGCGATGTAATAGCTGAACATTCATGAAGCGTTTATTCGAAATGAAACCACATGCGTAGCAAATGGTGCATGGGTTATGAAGTGATGCGTTCTTACTAAAACGAAGAAGTGACCAAATATATGAAGCAAACGTGCATTCGCTCTCAGCGAAGGAAGACAACGTGATGCAACTACTTGAAGGGAGCAGAAATGCAAATTTCTACTTGTTAGAAGTGAAAATGAAGACTTCAACGGAAGAAAATTTAAGTACTTTCGGGTTCGTTAACTATAATGACAGGTTGGTCAAGTTAATGATATTTGATTGAGTTGACAGATACGGTTCCTAGATGTAAGGCTTCTAGTCTTTCTGGATTCCACACCTCGTGTGAATCTGGTTTATTCATTGTGTAGGAAGCAGTATTTTGTTTATGTTTAAGCACGATCATTGACCCTCAATTTCATCCTAGTATATTCTCTGACGATGTTCGATTGTCGATCAGTCGTGTAGTAGTTGGGTTCTCATCGTTAGTTGTACCAGGGGTCCGCAAATTTTTTTTTTTTAGCAAGAGTCGCTGATTTTGGTGGGTTAGCTTGTTCGGTTCCTGGTAGCTGATGTTTACTTGAAAAATCATCATCCCTCTTTTTGACGAGCAGATATGGGGTTTTTCCCAACAGGGGATTTTTGGTCTGTTATCTTCCTTCTTCATCAACTTTTGTAGCTTCACCGTCAATTCTTGTGCTTCCGAAGATATAAGTCGTTAAGGGGGATTGACCGCAGGTGTGACGTTTGGGAATTTATCTGACGCGAACGGGATTAGCCGTAGGAGAGAACATTCTGGCAAGTCCTCGTGGAGACCTTAGGGCATTTTCTTGCAATAAGAAGATCTTAGTTCTTTGGCTCCTCCTGTCCCCGACATGGGCCAGGAAGCAACCTATTCTTCACGCAACATCCTCCATGCCTTCAGGCAATTTGTAGTTTGTAGAGGCGTATCTTTCCTCATGAGTCATGATTGCTTCGTCGTTCATCTCCGGGACGTGGGTAACGATTTTCCGCTTGGTTGCTCGATCGTGGGTTCATCCTAGTTACTATGTCAAGGTCGTTTATTAATTAGCCTCATTAAGAGTGGGTCGACTAACTTACTCTCTACTAACCTAAGTAGATTCCTAAATTCATGAGATGCGAGACAAAGGTCGGCACCGTTATCAAATAACATGAATGCAAGACTTTGGGTTGACAAAGAACGTACCAGTGATCATATCTGGATCCTAGCAGGCCTTACTTGCTCCGGTGTTGGATGCTTCTTCGTGGTCTTGGTTAGTCTCCCTTGGGCAATCCTTTCCAAGGTGCCCCATACCGCCGCAGTTACAACCTTCCTTCCCTCTTTTCGCCTCCTGCCAACACGTTTCCCTGTCGTGTCCCCTTTTTCCACAGTTGTTACACTTCCTAATACTGCACTTCCCTTTATGATGGCGCTGGCATACTTCGCACTTAGGTAGATTACCCAGGTACATCTTTCCCTTTTTGGCCCTTCTCCTTTCTTTTGCCTGATCACCTCCCTGAGATTTGCCAAGCTTTCTTTTGTTCTTCCCAGATGTCTCCATTGTTGTTTCCTTTTTCTCATCCGGGATTGATAGTTTCACCAATCTAAATGCTTCCTTAGTGAGCTCCAGTCCTGTTACATGGGCAATCACGGGTGATGGCGGCGTCGATGCCATCATCAAGCTCAAGGCCTGGGGTGTCAATTCCCAAATAGATTGCTCCATTCTCTTCAACTCGGGTTCCACTAGGTACGGAATGACTCGCGACAAATCGTAAAGCCTTTTCACGTGCTTTACCACATCTGGACCTTCCTTCTGTAGCTCCCTGAACTCTAATTCAAACCCTTGGATATCCTTCTGAGAGCAATACTCCTTTCGCATTATCTCTTTCAGCTCGCTCCATGACATCGCATAAGCTACAGCCTCGTCCAACTCTCGAACCTTACGGTCCCACCATAACAGAGCTCCATCTTGTAGCAATCCGGAAATGTATGGGACTTGCTGCTCTGGCGTGCAACCACTCATTCGCACAACGGCATCCACATTCTCAGCCCATTTTACAAATGCTATGGCACCTCCCGTGCCACCGAAATTCGGAGGGTTGCATTCTAGGAAAAACTGGTAGGTACACCCTGTATCCAAGAATTCATCATCACAATAGGTATTAGCAGGGCACTTTAGGGACTTTCCAACGTATTGTAATGTGTCTCAAGTGACTTAAACATTACCGTTAGGTAGGTCTCTCCCCGAGGCACCTTCGCCATGTTGGTAGCGAAGAACCTCGTGCCGAGCTCTGATTCGAGAGGCATGCGCTAACCATTCTGCCTCAGTCAGTCGGGTGATCTCTTGATGCGACATCTTCTAGGAAGAAGTTCATGTTAGTCAGGTCTCTTCTATTCAGGGAACATAAATAGTTGTTTGGAGCACATGTATCTCACATGTTTAAGTCATTATATTACACATCACGCAATTCATCAAGCAAGTAATTGGGATCATGCTTGCCGAATGTATATCAAACAAACACGTGTTTCTCCGTCATAGCACATTCCCATTATATTGGTATTACGTCTTATGATTAGGTTTTCATTATACGGGTAAGCACATTGCATCATAATCATAACGTTCGTACGTAATTTGAGGGTTTCGTTGAATAAAAGTATAGCACGTAAACATGTAGTATCAAAATTTTAGTACGCGCATAAGCGTTACTGATCACATTTAGCAATGACATGGTGACTGAGCTTTCGTTGATTATTGGCCATAATGTTTTAGCACATGCTTTATGACAATTGGTTTCCATCGTTTTCCGGCTACAATTTCATTGCCTTACAAAATGTATCACATTATCAGGGCCATCGGGTCTCCCTACCCTTGCCCAACAAGTATATTAGCATATCTAAATTGCGTAGTCAGACGTGGTCCTCTCAAATCTCCACAATCTTGGGGTCTCTACCCAATCGTAACGCAATCTGCGTTATCCAGGTATCAACATTTCTAGTAACTAAGGTGGGGGAGAAGAGAGTAGTAAACTGTCTACATGCTTGAATTTCTCCGCGAGCTTGTATATTCCTCGAAGTAGTTAACTGAATTGCCGCTTAATGGTAAAAGGAACGATTATCAAAAATCCCAGGGGACGGTGGAATATCAGGGGTTAAGAGCGTAAAAGGGATCCTGATGTATGTGGCGGATCAAGGCATGTTGGTGAAGGACGTGGTGTTTTACTTAAAGTTTTCAGACAATATGCTGTCTTGTGATGTAGACACTTAACTCATGTTTTTAGTTATGTAATGTTATGCATTTGAAGTTGCCCTTCGAGGTGTCAGCTCTGTTTCAACGTTCCGCGACTCTTATCCTTAACTTGCAGTTGCTGTTACTGGAGCAACCTATCCTGTGTGCGTTTTTCATAATGCGAGAAATGGTAAGGGTTTATAGTTAACATAGTGCGTTTGTAGGCACCATCCAATTGGCTTATCGAACGTTGTAGTGGTGAATGTAGCAAGCGGTGCGGCCTGGGGAATCTCTTCTAGGTGCGGGTATATCCTGATAGAGGGTGTTAGGCATGATGGCGCAACGGGCATCGATCTTCACAAGGGGAAAACGAACCTCTTCACAAACGAGGGGGGGCTGTCTGATGCAGGTAGATATAAGAAGTGCGACGTCTGGCCGACTAAAAAGAAACAAGGTCGTGACCACGTAAAGGTGTAGGTTCAGCAGGCGCAACATCGAGCTGTCTCGATGGTGTAGTTAGCTGGCTCAAGTACAGGCTCCGATCATGTAGCGGTGTGGTGAGTATCAGTGGTGAGTGTGGGAAGCAAAGGTGCACCCATAGGAACTAGAACAGGGGCTGAAACAGGAGTAACAAGGGAGTGTCACAGGAAACTCCAAAGGTGGGTAACTATTGTCATCGTTTATCCACCCACTTCGGGTGTGCGCGTATCGAGAATTAACTTAGGCCGCAAGAAGCGCATGATTGGACTGTACAGGCACAAGGTCAGGGAAAGGGGCAATAACAGGTTCAGCAGGAATATCAGCAATGTGAGGGGCATCAACATGGGCATCAACAGCATGCTCATCCTCCAATAGTGGAGCAGCAATAGGATGGTCATCGATAGGTACATCATCAATCAAAGGATCCACAGCGGGTACATCTGCACGAATAGGGTCATGCTCGAATACGGGGTCTGAAGCAGCTACTGGCTCGGGGGCTACGGTAGGCTCGGGATCATCAAAGGCCATCTCCAAATCAAACTCAGGGTCGATGGGATCAGCGGGATCCTCCATGGGCTGGTCCATCGGGATATACTCAATGTCGTGATCCGGGTCAAATCCCGGAGGAATGATGGGATCAGAATCCTCTAGATCGTCACGCTCGAATGCAAAGCTCGGAATAGGTGCAGCAGAGGATGCCTGGTCAGGATCCGAGTCGTGTGCAAAGTGCTGTGCGCTCACCTCGTGAGAAGGTGCGGATGCCACAGACTCAAAGGAGTCTGGGACCGGTGAATGTGCGGGTGAGTCCTCAGCAGGGGCGTCAGCGATCATCAGAAGGTCGCCAGCGGGAAGAAGGGCTGCATCCGGAATCTCATCCTCAAAAGCCTCGTCCTCAAACAAATCGATATCGCCGTCAGCCTCGGCGTCGAGTAGCAAGTCATATGCGGGATAGACAGCTAAAGGAATAGGAGCTGGAATCACAACTAGGGGCAAGTACTCAGCATGAGGGTCATCAATAGGCTCATCAGCGCCATCGGGCAGAGCGAAGGGCTGGAAGTCATCGTCATCAGTGCTCGTGTAATCGGAGGTATGCACCTCGTGCTCTGAAGATATAATGTCGTCAGATACTATGGGTAAAGGTCCGGTGGTATCCGAATCTCATACGCATAAACATGTCGCATGGCACGGGTGACTCATGATGTCAGTAACATAAATACAATTATGCACAAATAATCAGGTAATCAGGTAATCACATAAGTTACCAAATAATAATCGCATAATCCTCCTAGTCCCACTAGCCTCCCAGCCTCCCAGACTGTCCTTTCCTAGTCCCACTAGCCAATTTTCCCAGCCTCCCAGACTGCTCTTCCTAGTCCCACTAGCCTCCCAGTCTCTCAGACTGACTCCCTAGTCCCACTAGTCAATTCTCCCAGCCTCCCAGACTGACTCCCTAGTCCCACTAGTCAATTCTCCCAGCCTCCCAGACTGACTCCCTAGTCCCACTAGTCAATTCTCCCAGCCTCCCAGACTGACTCCCTAGTCCCACTAGACAACTACCTCGATCCATTAGATCGAGCCTCGGCCTCCCAGACCGAGCCTCAGTCTCTCAGATCGAGCCTCAGCCTCCCAGACTGAGCCTAAAAAAATAATAAATAAAATGTGCTCAACATTTGTTTGTAAAAACGTTTTGGATCTGGACTTAAGTGGTATGCAGTAAAAATGTTTTCGTGAGAGCCCTAGTGATCATAGTCTAGACTGGAGGAGGAATCCTAGTTCGCTATGATCAGAGCTCTGATACCAAGCTGTCACACCCTGGCTTTGCGGAAGCGTGGTTAATTTGGTGTGACTTCTTAATACCATAGCTTAATCATAACAAAGCTATATGAAAGTAAAACCATGCAAGATCATCCATTGATTAAGTTTCAAAATAAAAGTACCACAACATTGTTTTAAAGTACCGACACATGCAACGGAAGTTACAACCTAATTCATAAAAACATTGTTCAGAATCACAAACATAAAGCAGACGTAGTTTAAGAGCGGTGGCTCGTCCAGGCAAGAGAAACGACCCCTAAACTTTGGATGACCTTATTTCTCATACGCAGCGTGAAAACATATCATACCATGCCAGATCCTTAATTACCTGAAATACATGTAAGTTGGAAAAATCAACAAAAATTGTTGAGCAAGTTCATGTGTAGTGAGTAAGTAAAAACCTTTGTAAGTATAAAATCCTGGTATGTAGCAAATAAGGAAAAAGAGATCACCAATGGTTTGCAAGGCCATTGATATGTGTGAAATGCAAGTAGGAAGGCTCAAACCTAGCAGATTTATGCGCCGGGTACAAAGTCATCCCGAGGTCCGTTACGCTGGGCCTGGGACTGGGCTCGCTACACCCAAATAGATCTATCGCTCCTGCCCCTCGGTCCTACCCTGAGGATTAATGACCTCAAGTTTCCGCCTACCCAGTTCACATGATCTAAATAACAACCCTCCTTACGCTAACCATACCATATCAGAAATATTCGCAAACATAGTAACATGTATTTCACCCCCGCAGTTTAGAAAACTGAAAACAGTTAAGAGAAAAGGGGGACATGAACTCACAGCGGTGCGTCTCTACCAAGTATACTCCAAATCAAGCAGCTGTGCAATGACCTACATGTGCTAATTCTATTAGACGGATGGCCGTGCCTTAGCTTTATAGTTTACATTTTTGGGAAATAGTTAGACAACTATTTGGTGTTTATATCTTGCATGTACTTGGTAGTTAATCTCCTTCCCAAGGATGGGGGATTTAATACATGTGTATTTGTATTATATCATTAAGTTCCACTTAATTTATTTTTACTTCTCATTCCAAGATACAAATATTTTTCTCAAAAATATTATATTTTCTCTTCACTTAATACCTTCCAAAATAATACGTTGACGAAATACGCGTTTATGAATATTTCCGTATAAAGCGTAAGTTACGTTTTAACGATTAAGTGGTAATAGTAATTGCCGTTGTAACTTATACGTTCGTTGTGTAAGCGTTTGTATTATTTTGGGTTCGTCAACGTTTGTAAATATTATTTTTACTCTAAAAATAATATTTATATATTTTCACAAAATAATCATAAACAGTTGTGGTGAAAAATATATTTATTGAATAAATATTTATCACGTTTAGTTTTTGTGAAAACCCCACCTCCGATTATTTAATAAATAAAGTCATGGCGAAATATATTTTGAAAACATCTCAAAAAAATAGTCTAACACTTGTAAAATAATTCTAAGTGTTAGATTTTTAGAAAAATTTCGCCAGAGTTTCCCCTGTAACTGGAGGTGGCCACGCTTTCGAGCGTATCATTTTCTTTTACAAAATCACTTCAACAATTTCTTAATTCAATCAAACAATTTCCGACACATCAAACTAATCTCAACACACCAAACTTGCCGACTAGTATGTAAATCGCATTATTACATGAACTTGTAGTTTTTCCGAAAACTATAGTGTAGATCTCCTTATATTTGGTGGATCTATGTGTGAAATAGTTTAATCTTGTAAAAACCCCGTTTTTAGAATAAATTATTCTTTACAACTTCCCGACAACTTTTATAAAAATTGTTACTTTGTCGGATCTTTCGTTTCACAAGTGTTTATACACTTGTAGTTTGTAAAAATCATATTTGTTAGTGTGTCATCCGACTTTTATAAAACATGATTTTCTCGACACTTGGTTCTACGAATATACCACTTGTACATGCGTAGATCCGCTAGTTTTAAATACTATTTTACAAGTCAAAATACTTTTACACAAGTTCATGTCTTTCGTGTGGTAGAGTTTCACCTTTTAACCCTTGTACCGATATAAACAAGCTTATGTCAAGATCTATGATCTTAACAAAGTCGGGTTAAACGATGATCAGAGCCACCACAACGTAGATCGGGCCTCAATAATCAACATATTCAAACACTACAACTTTTACACAAGTTATGAGCTTTTATCCAACAAAATTCAAGTTTTAGTGAACTTTAAAGATTCAAAAGATGGGTTTCCGCATTTTAATCGTTATAAATCATATTAACCACTTTAGATATGTTCGAGAGTGAGTTTTAAACATTATACCTCTAGCTCGGGGCTAGGGAAGATTCTAGGCGAAAATGAGGTGGATAAAAGCGAAGTAATGAGGTCCTTCCACTTCCGTTTGCTCCAAGCCTCCTAATACGTAACCCGTGAAGCTTGTATATACTTGGAATGGATTGATCAAAGCCCGACAATGGATAGATGGGAGTGTGGGTGTTCGGCCGAGAGTGGGTGGGAGGGGAGAGGAGAGTGATTTTGGTGATTGGTGAAGTGTAAGAACTTATGTGTGTAGGTGATGTATTTATAGGCATAAACAAGATTATCGTCCAAAGGATTTCGTGTCTCCTAGATATTAGACATAAATCAATTTAATAGTCAAAAGTTGTACCCTTGTGTTCCCTTTAGTTGGCCGATCTCTTTGGGGGGGGGGGTATCCAGATCGATTTCAATTGTGTAGTTAGGACTTAGTTACGTTAAATAGGTTAACTTTAGGGGTTAACTCCGTTAGTTAAGTGTTGCGCTTAAATGCAGGTGTTAGGGTAATCAGGGACCCTAACTGGCTCAGAAAAAGGCTAATAATATTTCTGGCAATATTTTCATGTTCCGGGTATAGTCCGGTTGTTCGGTTTGATAGTAATCCGTTAAAGTGCTTAAGTAATCTTTTAAGCGTCGTAAATAATATTTTTAGCGACACATCTTATTCTGCAAAGTGTCAGGAATATTTCCTCATGTTTTGGCACTTTATTAGTTAGCTAGAAGCTAGTATGTTAGTAAAAGTGCTGTGTTTTGTGCTTAGAGTACGTTTTAGGCACATCCAATCATTATATCTTATTCCTAGAGACGCAGTTCTACAACCCTTGTATCCCTACACACACTATGGGTGTAGTAAAATATTTCTGGCTTATACAGGCCCTTAGAGGCAGTGTCTGCCTGATGCTGGCTTTATCAGCATGTTCAATAGGTTATCCGTTCATAGTGCTACTGTGCTTTTGTGCATCATGATAATAATGTAGTGACAGTATGTAAGGTATGATGCAGATATGTACAAGTATCAACAGTCAAGTAGCAGTCTATCCATAAATTCAAGTAAGCACAGTAATTAAGCAGTAAATTATTATTAATTAAGTCGTACGGAAACCTGGTTTAGTGATGGTTGTCACAGATACAAAGCATAAAATGTCTTGTAAACGATGTACTAAATATGCTGAACATACATAGCATGTGATGTAAAATGTACTAAGTATGATGAACATACATAGCATGTGATGTAAAATGTACTAAGTATGATAAACATACATAACATGTGATGTAAAATGTACTAAGTATGATGAACATACGTAGCATGAAATGTAATGTAAAACGAGGTACTAAGTATGCTAAGTAAACATACATAGTAAAAACACAATGAAATCATGTACTAATTGTGTACTAACGAACATAGCAAGTATATGATGTGAAAACAAGAAAGCACGAAAGTAACAAGTAGGCACATGTGTTTCACCCCAAAATGTTTGGAAAACAGTAAAAGAGGGGTCTATGTACTCACTTGAGATTGCTTAGAAGTTGTAGGATAACCACCAAGCAATGCTAGAAGATCACGGAATTAAACGGCACCTATATAAGTATCTACATTAATAAACGGACCTATCGGAGGATCGGGTAGTACGAGGGTTTGCAAACCAAATAAGTTTGGGAACTTATGTAATATGGTTTAACAAAGCCTACATACTAAAACGAAACCTTTCCTAAGTGCTTTTGACCCATTACGACCCGTTTAGGTAGCTTATGCTACTTTAACGCGTCGTTCGCGTAAAACGCGTTCGGAATGCCTAACTAGTCCTATGACAAGCAAGATATGCCTTAACATGTTTAACATGGTTGCTAAAACAGTTTATATGTCAAAAGTTACGTTACATAGGCTTAAAAAGAATTTTAGCGCAAAAAGGGCATTTTGGTAATTTACCTAAGGCATAAGAACTACTTATCATACAACTATTTAAATGACGTGACCATAAGGTATAACCTCGGAAGGTTATTCCCTATACAACTATGGTCACCTAAAGTGTTTGGTCGGATCCTAATGATCGACGAAATGGGTCGGGTTCGTAAGCATAAGCGATTGATTAGATCGCTTACCTTTACGACCCTAAACAAGCACAAATCTAAAAGCGACGAGCTAAATATGCTAGAACATGTTTAGTAAAGTTAGAAAACAGGTTTGGTATCAAAACAAACGGTTTTGATACCTTAGAGTAGTTTGGTTACAAAATACGCGAGGAAACGCATTTTGGCCGAAATTACGACTCGTCACTGAGACTAGATAACGTGGTAATCAGTGGGTATAGTCACTAGGGACTATAACCATTGTGATTACGCTCACGTTATGAAGTTCAAACGAACTTCGCGTTGACCATAAACTGGTCAATGCAGAAAGTCAAACGCAGTTTGACTTTAACGCTAAAACGAATGAAAAACGCGAAAGAATACTTACAGAAGGTCCCCGCAAGATTGAATTCCAAGTACTTCTCAGGTATGAAGTGATAATCACTCCAACTTAGAGAAAATCTCAGAATTCAAGTGAGGAAGAAATGAAATGGGTGAGGGTATTTATAGGAAAACCAAGACCGTTAGGATCGTTCATCGCGAAACGTGCTTCGATCTCGGCCGTCCAAGTGGGCATATGGTATTTGGATACCATGGGCTCTTAAAAACCATCAAATTTGGCCCCTAGAATGCTTAAAAACCATTTACAAGAGTGTGGAACAGCTGGTAACAGCTGGAAACTGATTTTTGCAGACCTGGGCCTCTCACGCGGCCCGCTTAAGGTACACACAAACATTCACGCGGGCCGCCTGGGCTTAGTTTCCAGAATTGGCAGAAATGGTCCCTGCACTTCAGAAACATGCAATTTGGCCCACTTTTGACACGTTTAAGCCCCGTTAACCTCATTTCAAGCCTCTAAAATGAAGTTATAGTATAGGGAACCCAAAACATTCTCAAAAATATCTCGGATGTCGGTTCGTTTGGTCGTACGATCGCGATGTTCGCTTAATTACGACGGAATGCGCATAAGCGCGAAAGACGATCCAAATTGCGCGACGAATGGATTTTTCTTATGCCAAACACTAAAATAAAATATTTTAATGCTTACATAAATTTTTGGATGTCCGGAAGTATTCAGAACGTAAGTTATGCGCGAAAATGCAAACTTATGCACTTTTTGACGCTTTTAGTCCCTGAATGACCAAAAAGTTTATTTTAGCACACCGAACACCTCAAAGCCTATTTCTAAGCTATGTAAAGGATATTTTGGATATGTTTAACTTATGGCCAAGTTCCGGAATGTTCTTTACAGTTCAAATTGGCATACTTTCGCAGTTTGTCGAATTTAGTCCCTGTAAGCGAAAAAACTTGATTTCGGCATACCAAACCATCCAAAACTTATTTCTAAGTTATGTAAGGGTTATTTAAGGTATGTTAAGCCTATGTCACTATTCCGGAGTGTTTGTTGCATTAAACTGGTTATATTTACGAATCAGATCGCGTATAACCTTCTAGAAAGCGATTTAAAGCCCGAAATCGAACAAGAATTGATATGTGCAAAAGATACACATATTTATATAGATCCCAAGTATGAAATACAATATTTCATTGGCTTGGTATTTGTTTGATGGTGGTGGTGACACAGCTGTCACACATGCAATCTGCTATGGGGTCTCAACTTAATCTGAGCACAGCTTATCATCCGCAAACGGATGGTCAATCTGAAAGAACAATCCAGACACAGGAGGATATGCTTAGAGCTTGTGTGATCGATTTTGGTGGTAGTTGGGATTCACATCTTCCGTTGATTGAATTCTCCTACAACAACAGTTATCACTCCAGCATCAACATGGCTCCTTTCGAGGCTCACTATGGTCGAAAATGTTGTTCACCAGTCTGCTGGAATGAGATTGGCGAGGCTCAACTTACTGGACTTGCCCTCATTTTAGAGACAACAAATAAGGTTAAGAAAGTTCGTGATAACCTTCAGACAGCTAGAAGCAGTCAAAAGAGTTACGCGGACCTAAAACGCAAGCCCTTGGATTTTCAAGTCGATGATCGTGTATTACTTAAGGTCTCACCTTGGAAAGGTGTGATCAGATTTGGAAAGAAAGGAAAACTTGCACCTAGATACGTTGGACCATTCAAGATCGTCGAAAGAATCGGTAAGGTAGCCTACAGACTTGAGTTACCTCCTGAACTTGGAAATGTTCATCCAACCTTTCACGTGTCCAATCTCAAGAGGTGTTTAGCTGATGAAAACCTCCACATACCGCTTGACCAAATTCGTGTTGATAAAACACTGAAATTTGTTAAGAAACCGGTAGAAATCATGGAACGTGAAGTCAAGTGGCTTAAACGCAAGCGCATTCCTTTGGTCAAGGTTCGCTGGGAATCTAAACGTGGACCCGAGTTTACTTGGGAACGTGAAGATCAAATGAAGGCAAAATATCCGCATCTTTTTCCACGAGTTTCCTCTAAATAAATTTCGGGACGAAATTTCCACAAGTAAGGGAGACTGTAACATTTGTGCTTGTAATCGTTGTGAACAGTTCAGTTATCAATAAAACAATGTTATTTGATCCCAATGTTTGTTTGGTTGTGTTTTACATTTTTCATGTTTTGACTTTTGTTTAATTTCAAACTCTACATCGTTTTCTGGAGAATTATACACTAACTGGTGCTTAAACGTACTCAGTTTAACGCGACAAATACTACGGAACATCAACATATACTCAACATACCTTAAATAACCTTTACATAACTTAGAAATAAGTTTTGAAGGCTTTGGTATAGCAAAAACAAGTTAATTCGCTTACAGGGACTAAACTTGACAAACTGCGAAAGTATGCCAATTTGAACTATAACAAACATTCCGGAATATGTCCATAAGTTAAACATACCATAAATATCTTTTACATAGCTTAGAAATAGGCTTTGAGGGGTTTGGTATGCTAAAACAAACTTTTGGGTCATTCAGGGACTAAAAGTGTCAAAAAGTGCACAAGTTTGCACTTTCGCGCATAACTTACGTTCTGAATACATCTGGACATCCAAAAATTTATGTAAGCATTATAATATTATGCCTTAGTGTTTGGCATGAGAAAAATCCATTCGTCGCGTCATTTGGATCGTTTTTCGCGCTTATGCGCATTCCGTCGTAATTAAGCGAACATCGCGATCGTACGGCCAAACGAACCGACATCCGGAACTTTTTTGAGCATGTTTCATGTCCACAATGTTTAGGCATCATTTTAGGGCCTTAAAGTTGGCTTTACGGGCCTTAGAAGTGTCGGAAATGGCTTAAATACGCAACAGGGACCAAAACTGCCATTTTTGAAAGTATATGCAGATCAGACAGGCCCAGGCGGCCCGCCTGAGTTTCTGCATATCCTGACGCGGGCCGCGTGGGACTAACAGACCAGATTCAATGTTGAATCCACTTGTAGTTGGCCTTTCGTTCGTTCAAGGGGCAATGCCCTTTCACCCAATCAAGAGCCAAGTGCCATTTTCAGTAACCACAACATTTTGACAAGTGGACGCTTAGGATCGTGATGAAAATCAAGAAACGATCCTAACGGCTCTACTTTTCCTATAAATACCCCCCCCCATGTTGCTAAAAACTCACACAATCTGATCAAAATGCTCTAAGTTGATGCCATTGCTTCATACCTGAGCTCTTTGATCTAGATTAGCATTCGGGGACCCTCCGTAAGTCTTCTTTCGTTCTTTTATTCGCTTTTCGGGTCCGAAAGTCAACGTTATGTTGACCTTCTGCATTGACCAGCTTATGGTCAACACGAAGTTCATTAGAACTTCATAACGTGAGCGTGATCACGATGGTTGTAGTCCGTAGTGACTATACCTACTGATTACCACGTTATCTAGGCTCAGTGACGAGTCGTAGTTTCGGCCAAATGTGCATTCTTGCATATTTTGTAACCAAACTACTCGTGAGCATCAAAGCCGTTTGTTTTGATGCCAAACCTATTTTCTAAACTTAGTTAAGCATGTTCTAACATGCTTAGCTCGTCACTTTTAGTTTAGTGCTTATATAGGGTCGTAAGGTAAGCGATCTAAACCATCGCTTATACTTTCGAACCTGACCCATTTGGTCGATCATTAGGATCCGACCAAACACATTAGGTGACCATAGCTATAACCTTCCGAGGTTATACCTTGTGGTCGCGATGTTAGGCGTTCCGAATGCGTTCTACGCGAACGACGCGTTAGAGTAGCATAAGCTACCTAAACGGGTCGTGATGGGCCGTAGGCACTTAGGTTAAGTTTCATTTTAGTATGTAGGCTTTGTTAAACCATATTACACGATTCTCCATACTCGTTTGGTTTACGAACCCGCATACTATCCGATCCTTCCGATTTTGGTCCGGTATATTAACATAGCTACCTATTAGGTGACGTTTGATATTCCGTGATCTAGCATTGTTTGGTTATTACACAAGAACTCCAAAGAAATCTCAGGTTAGTACATAGAACCCCATCTTTTACATGTTTTCGAGGAGTCAATGTGAGTACATTGAACCCCTCTTTTACTGTTTTCTAAACTGTTTTGGGGTGAAACACATGTGCCTATCTGTTACATTCATGCTTTCCATGATTTCACATCATATGCCTGCTATGTTGTTAGTACATTATAGTACATGAATTCACTACATTTCATGCTATGTATGCCCATTGTGTGCGTACTTAGTACATTGATTTACATGAACATTTCTGTTGCATATGTTTACTCAGCATATGGACACATTGATTTACATGAACATTTCTGTTGCATATGTTTACTCAGCATATGGATACATTGATTTACATAAACATTTCTGTTGCATATGTTTACTCAGCATATGGACACATTGATTTACATGAACGTTTCTGTTGCATATGTTTACTCAGCATATGGACACATTGATTTACATGAACATTTCTGTTGCATATGTTTACTCAGCATATGGACACATTGATTTACATGAACATTTCTGTTGCATATGTTTACTCAGCATATGGACACATTGATTTACATAAACATTTCTGTTGCATATGTTTACTCAGCATATGGACACATTGATTTACATAAACATTTCTGCTTCATATGTTTACTTAGCATACTTAGTACAATTGTTTACATCACATGCCTTCATTTGGTTATGACATTTGGTTTGTTTAACATGGGACAATGCATTCATTAACATTGATCACGCCGTTCGTTAGTAGGTAGTGGTACCATAGGAATTGACAACTCCCGTTCCTGAAATCCTGGGTTTGATAGGATTGTAAGGAATGACCGAATTCGATATACATAACTTAGATAAACCTTTAATTTGTTTAAGAGTTTATCGCCACAGTCTCAAGGCTTGGATGTATGCATATTTCACAATACCGCATAAATGTTAATATCAATAGAGCATGCATTTTCCACAGAACATAACGTTGATTTAAACCACGTTTTACTTCAACGACTTGTTTTGTGCATTTTACATATGGTTTAATTTGATACATTTCGCTTACCGTACATGATACATTTTGGGATACACATTACATGATTTATATTGAACATAAACACGTTGACATTAACATACACATTTGGTGGTTTACATTGAACATAGACATTTGACATGATTTACACAATAACACTTGACAATTGAGTTATACAAGAACAATCTTACATGGTGGATGGTTTGGGTAAATGGTTTGAGTAACGTGGAGTATGTAATATGATGCAAACATGGTGGATACGCCGCTGGTACTTCCTATATATAAATGTTTGTATAATATTACATATCTTAGCGTTATCTAAATCATTTCAGTTTAGACATATAACATTTTATACAAATAACATACCTTTCATAAAACATTGTCTTACAAAACAACTTATCTTATTCAACTCATTTTACTAGGTTATTCATTTAACCTTACGTTCATCTATACATATCATCTGATATTATCGTTTTTCAAATGGTTTACAAAGCGAGACAAATTACAAGGTTCATGACTGACTGTTATTAAACATTTCTTTAGAACTCAAGTCATGAATCCCACTTTCACAAAACCTATGTGTCTCACATGCATTTTTATGCTGACGTACCTACTTTCACATGTGTTTTCAGGAGCTGTTCCATAAGATGTTGATCACGATACTAGGGCGGACCTGTGCCTTAGAGACTAAAATATGAAGATAGAACTAGTATAACTATGTTTTGAATTCTGTACTTCCTTTTAAGACAATGTAACACCCGTGTTTGATAAATAAAATGTAACTTTAATTTCCATGGTTGTATAACAATTAATTCTGTCCCAACACTCCCCGGCGTTTCCGCCGCGGTTGCATGTTATACGCGGCCGGGGTGTGACAAATGAAAGTGCCTTGATGGCTGAAATCAAGGAAATTGTAGATGTTAAGACTTAGGTTGAAGTAGTTGAAGAAGAAAAGAATGAAATGGTTAAAGAGGATGCGATAGTTAATGTTGAAGCTGAATAAACATTTCTTCCACATGAAACAATTAAGACAGAACCGACACATGTTGTCGAAGAGGAGAAGCATATTCCTATTTCTCAAGATACTATCTTTAAATCAATTTTTCCGTCTCACTTTGTTGAAAATTTTGCGGGATTTTTCTCGAGGGATGCTCCATTAGGAGAAATAAAGCTTGATGAGGAGGAAGAGATTGAAGATATTGTTAACATTTCAGAGACATCAACTGATTCAATTGAAGAACTAGCTCAACAAGCAATGATCACTCAACTAAAAGAGGTAAAAGTTGCGTCGTCTCAGTCACAAATAGAAACTAAAAATGAATTCATTAAACTTTTCAATGTGAGAAATGCATGATTACGTGTGAAAAATGCATTGAAAAGGATGAAGATTATGAGGGGTTAAAATGCCATAGTGAAAGTATGCTAACTGATTTGCAGGCTTTTAAAATTTCTATACTAAATTGCAAAAATTAGAAAGACGGTTTATCGAACAGATTAAAAAGGATCAAAGAACAATCGAACTATTAAAAGAAACTGTTTGGGATAAACAAGGGGCATTTGATAAATATCTTGATGAAAAAGTTATTTTAAAACAACAAATGAAAGAGGTTAAATTGAGTCTGAGAGGGTCAATAGAAAATAAACGAGCTATGTGGTAGAATCTCATGTTTTAGACCATATTATCCCCAAACAAACTCGTAAAGATGAGGAAACTAGGGAAAACATTTATGGTTTTGGAAATCGGGGTATCGGGTATAATAGATGTCCACCTCCAATCTGTAGAAACCACGCAAAATCACCGGAGGGTGTTAACAAAGCCATTGATGTTATTAAAACGCCTTTAGTGGTTGATCCTAGAGATATACGATGTGTTAAAAGTAGTTTAATTATACGAAGTCACCCTAAATCTCCCATCAACTTCATATATAGGAGCAATGTAACCATCAATCATACAGCTCCACATCCTCGCATCTTCACTTTGAACAGACGTTTCAAACTCCTTCCGGACAGCATATTGTTTAATGTTTATCAGCTTTGGCCAATTTTTAACAGTCTCACTGCCATTGTACATTATGTCCATCACGCAGCTTAAAAGTTTAAATGGATTTTGGTAACCTGTGTCAAAATCCAAATCTACCTTCTTTATTGGTCCTTGTTGAGATTTTACCGTAACCGTACCGTTAAAAACGTTCAAAATTTTTCCGAAAACTGTTTTACCAAATTATACTGTTAGACTCGTCTCGAAGTTACGAACCAAATGATATATAATGTCCAAAACCTATTTCGGGATTTCCGAGCCTAACCGTGCAGTCGGTTTGCTAAGATTGTTTACGGATGATTTTATAATTTACGGAAATGTTAAATACTCTATACGTATCTAAATACTCCAAAATTTTAAATACTCCACATTTTTAAATACTCCACCTTTTAAATACTCCAACAATTTTAATACTCTAACAATTACACCGGCAAGTCAAATACGCAAGTGGTTAAATACGTTGAACCAACTCAAATACACTGGCATGCAAAGTTGCTGAGTAAATCCGCTGGCATGTCAAAAACGTTGAGATCCAACTACGCTGGGGTTAAATACGCTGAGGATTAAATACTCCAGTTAAATTCGTTGGATAATTGTTGATCACGTGACAATGTCGTAGAGGACAATTATCAATGTCACCAAAGTCTCCTTTGGATTTAAATACGTTGGTTAGTCAAAAACACTGGTCCTGATGGCGTAATTGTTAAATACGCTGGTCAGTCAGTCAAACACGCCCAGACTGCGAAAATGTCAAAACCGGAGCAACTTGTTCAGCAAGTCAATCAGCAAATACGCCGAAAAAAGCTGAAAATCCAATCTTTTCAAAACTTGAAAAGATTTTATCCAAATTCTCCAAATCTTTTTAACACTTTCCTGCAAAATCAAAACAGCCAAAATCAACAATTTTCAAGAAAAAACTAAAGAACAGAAAAAAGAACACGAAGAATAAAACTTCAAATCTTCAAGTTTTTCTTCAAATCTTCAACTTTCCTACAACCAAAAACACGTAAAACATCTAAATTAAATACGTAGTCAGATAAAACACTCTGAAAATTCGCAGAAATATATCATAACTTCAAAAATTTCGAAACCCTAGTTCTTTAAACTTCAAAATTTTGAAACCCTAGGTCTTCAAACTTCAAAATTTTCGAACAAGCCTCCAAAATTCCTGCAAATCCACCTTTTTCTGCAGCACCCAATTCTGAATCGAGCCAATCACGAGCCTAATGCTCTAATACCAATTGTAGGTCCCTTAATCCTATGAATCTTTTACAGAATCGTCTATCTAACCTAGAGTGCGGAATCCTCTAGATCAGATTGTTACAGAAAATAGTAAAAAACAGAATTCAAAATTAAACACTCTTCTATTAATTATCCAAACTTGCAGTTTTACAATCAATTCAAGACTCACACAACATCACAGCCTCTCTCTGTGATCTTGTCTCTCTAACCTACGAAATTTCTCTCCCTCTCTCTAGCCTTTTTGTTAAGTTTTCTCTAAGGCCTCTCTATGACTACAAACCTAAATCACAAAACATGTTTATATATCACATGTCTGTGAACTGGGCTTCTAACTGGGCTAGGCCATTCTCCAAGCCCATTACAACAATAAACTCCCTAACCAATATGCTAAGCCCATTACAAAGTATCCAAAGACTAAATAATCAAACTATTAAGCTGTTGTCACAGAATATGCACCAACAAACTTGGTTCCTTCTGCGTGTCGCCAGGAGGGTCGGCCTGGCATTGATCTGCCACGTGTCCTAGGTATGTTGGACACGTGTCGGGCCATGGTAACACGTATCCTCCGCCAATCGTGTGGTTTTCTCTATTTTCATGTTGATACTTATCGCGTATGTTCGGGTCTTGATCCTAAATGGTGAGGTTTATAATTGCGAGTTTAGTAAGGGCACTTGTATGTGGGTTGGTTCATCAACCGTCAAGTTTGATTGAGTATTACAACTTTTGTCATGCGCACTTCTAGTTTTGATTAAGTGTTTTTGTCAAGAATATTTTCTCCATATATAAAGCTCTGATCAGTATTATTAATATTTTAGAAGCAAAAATGAGAAAGTTCCTTTCGGCCGATTCAAGTTAATCGAGTAAAATCCATTGGGTGTCTTGGGAGTGGGACACTCTCCTAAAAGAAGAAAGGGGTTTTAGGGATTAGTAGTCTAAAAGATGTAAACGAAGCTTTATTGGCAAAAAGGGTTTGGGGGTATATAGTGGAGGACCAAAGTCTTTGGAGGAAAGTTCTGGAGGATTGTCACTATAATAACAGATGCTGGAGCTTTTTTGCCTCTTAATATTTCGATAACTGGACGTTGGAACAATATTGCTAAAATGGAAATTAAATTAAAGATGAATGAGAAATGCTTACAAAACTTCATTAGAGGTAAAAGGTTAGGAATAGGAGGGATATTCGTTTATGGATTGATATCTGGATAGGCAACCAAGCGATATGTGGCCCAACCTTTTCGTTCTAGAGTCAAAAAAGACTTGTATAATGGCAGAGAGGTTATCTTTGGATCAAGAGATATGAATGGGGGAGCATGACAATGGATAAGAGAACCGGAGTCAGAAAATGAGAGGAGAGAATGGCAAGAGTGCCAAGCTACAATGGAGGAAGTGTCTTTATCAGAAGAGAGTGACTCGTCAAAGTAAAAATGGTCAAGAACATGAAGGAAGAGAACGGGGACGGTACAACAAATGTTTTCGAATAGTACAAATGGTTGCCCCTTGAATGCAATTTCATGGCTTGGAGGGCTACCTTCGATAGACTAGCTACAAGGGCAAACTTGAGGAGGAGAAACGTGACCATGCCATCGATTCTGTGAGGGTATTGTGGAGAACAAAAGGAAACAAAGGAGCATCTTTTTACAGCATGCATATTCTCGAATTGGGTTTGGATGAGATTTAGCATTTGGCGTGATATGCAACTATTATTTATCTTCATGGTTAGAGATCTTATGTAAGCGCAAGGATTCTTAAACATGGGGAAGAAAGCTAAGAAGATCATTAATTGACTTATAATAATGTTTTGGTGTATTTTGAAAGAAAGAAACAAGATAATTTTTCAAAATATAAAAATCGTCCAGAAAACGTTTTAAGAGAAGTGAAATCTAGAAGTTTTGTTTAGTTAAGTAAAATAGGTCTTCTTATAGGGACCTATGATGAGAAGAATGGTGTAAATCTCCTTTGTATATATTGTAATTTTTGTCTTTTATCCTTTTTGGATCGGAGGCGTGCTTTGTATGTATTGCCTCTTCCCCATTTGGATTGGATTGGAGATGTATTTAGTGAAGTTTAATTTAAAAAAATAAAATAAAATAATTTAAAGCACTACCAAAACAAATATACCCATAAATATCCGAAATTGGCAATTATACGCTAAGGCTAAGGGGTATGGGGGTCATGGTTGGGTCATGACCACACTATTAGAGTAGTGGTTTTGGATGGTGGATTAGAGGTAGATGAGATGTCGCCAATGTTAAATTCGGAATAAAGGCCCTACCGCCATTTAATTACTTTTCATTAGCTAAACACCATAAACCGTACGTATTTGAAACGACTTAATGAGCTTGTGGTTGACCCGTCTAAACTGTATCAAGTTTCAAGTTTGAGCGTAATCACCTATATACAATTGTATTTTATTTATTTATTATGAAAATTAATAATTTTTTTATATTAATATAGATGACCTTAAACCCATAAACATTTACGTTATACTTTTCATGTAAATAGATACTAGTTTTTTTCTCACGTCGCGTGTTGTGGCGAAACCAAGCAAATTATAATGTAAAACAAATGTGATTTGAAAATAAAGTATGCTGTTTAGAAAGCCAAACAATTAGAACGGTTTAGTTTATCACCGTACCGTTTTATGATAACAAATAAATACTTCATTTTAAGTATAACTTTGTTTTTAACAAAACTTAAGAGAAAAATCAAACACAACTACGTATTTAAGTTTTAGAAAAAAAGTTATAAACGTAAAATGTTAAAGAAGTAGCAAATTAATTGATAAATTGATATATGTTTTAAAAAAAAGAAAAAAGGATTATCAATAAAAATGATAAAGGAGATATGTATAATTTAAAAAAGGAAAAAAATTAAAAATATGTTACTAAAAGTAAATATAATAATAAACTATTATAATATGAAAAAAAGAATTATTAATAAAAATGGTAAAGAAAATATATGATTTAAAAAAGAGGAGAAAAATTAAAAATAAATATAATGATAAACTATTATAATATATTAAATAAAAAACTATATTTTATTATAAAAATTAAGTTACTATTCATTGTCCTTCACTTATATAATATATATATAATATATAAGAGAAAGTATAATGTACATCAGGGCTTAACCTACATTAACATACATGACAAAAAATATAACGTGCGTTATTATCATAGAACGTGCGTGATTATAGTCCCATGCGTGATTATGTGGTCCCATGCGTGATTATGTGGTCCCATGTATGATTATGTGGTCCCATGCGTGATTATACCCCTGATCCAACGGTTACCATTGTCTCCTACGTGATGTATGATAAGGCTTTTTGTATGTTAACCTTACTCTATATAATATATATATAATATATAATATATAATATAATATTATATAATATATAATATAAAAATAAAGTTACTATTATGGTCGTATAATATATAATATATAATATATAATTGTTACTCTAAAATCATAAATCCGTAGCTAAAAAAAGCTAGGGTGTATATACCACTTAAACCCTAAATCACATTATTTTTCTTTAGCTCTTAATTCTAGGAAAAAGAATACATTCCAACAACCGAATTATGTGTATCATAAAACCATTTTCGATTAATCTAAACTCAAACACGTAAATTTCTTGTGAGGCTAGTAGAATGTTGTAAAGTAAGCTCGCACTTTGCTTGTATTTAGTATAAGCTCATGCTACAAGAAGTTGGCTTGCTTAAAAATTACAAGAAATTCATATGTTGTATACAAGTTTTCAGTAACAAGTTATCAAGAGCCACAAGTGTTAAAAAAAACTGTTAACCAAACTACCAATAAATAAATGAAAAAATCAAGGATTAAAGTAACTCGAACTGAATTACAACCAAATAATACCCAACTCATTTCATGTGACTTTTAGTAGAGCCTTAAATGAGAATAAATATGGTAAATTAAGATCGAGTAGAATAGAACCGATTCTCTAAAGAAACACAACTATTAACTTCAAAGTTCTAGTAACATGTCGCTAAAGGTACCTTTTACAACCCATTAAACATTTTAACTATAATCTAAAACCAAAACTTAACAAATACAATTAAAACATTAAAAGTTTATCCTTGTGTTGTGAATTCAGTCTTACCTTCACGGATTTGCAAATACATTCATCCTTATTCTTAGTTTGAAAGATTGTTCCAAATTTCAGTAAAAGCTCCTATAATAATTGGATGATAGTGTGGTGAATTCAGTTGTAAAAAACAGTTAAGAAGCTCCCGGAGATCATCTTCACCATATATCTCCTTCTCCATAATCATCTGCAACATAGATTCCTTAAAATCAACATACGGGTCGCTAGAATCCTTTTCTACGGCTAGGCTGTCCCCCGCGAGCCACCCGAACCCTTGTACAGACCGCGAGCTCCTCGTTTGAGTTGCGTCGGAGATGTTTGGTGATAATGTGGCTGTGGTGGCGGTGGGAGTGGTGTTCATTGAGGTTGATGATGAGACTGAGTAGTCATGGTGGTGGTGGTGGTGGTGACGGCGGTGGTTGTGTGTGTCGGGATAGTAGCGGTGTTTGATCGGTTTAGGGTTGAAGATCTTGGAGAGGTTTAATTTCCGGCAGCTGCTGCCGCAGCCGATGCTGACGGCGGTGGTGTTGTAGGTGTGTTTTTTCTTGATAGTTGGCATTTTCACTTGGAGCATTAAGTTCATGAAAGTTTTAGTGACTATTAATAGGGTTTTTATATACATGTAACGGCAATCGTTAGGTGTCAGTCCAATAGATATGATCTGTAACGTAATGAATTTCATTAAAAAGATTAAATATCTCGGTAAAAAAAAAAATTCGTAAATTAGTCTATATGTGTCATATAAATTAGTTTTACTCCTCAACATTTTAGCAATATAAATTGATGAATTCTAAAATATGGAAATGTTTAAGATTGTAACATGTGAAAAGTATGTAACACACTTTTTGTATGCCTTTTGAAGTTACACAATTTCAATCGAAAGTTCGACAGATTAAGAGTTGAGGGATTTATGATTGGTGAGGATCTCAAATTTGAGTCTCTAAAAAAGTTAGAAGACATCCTTAATATGAATCACAAACTTCAGTTTTTTTTTTCTTCTCTGAAAATTAAGCCATCCCTGATACTAGTCAGCATAGAAGAAAAATAATGAGTGATCCTTATATGTCATCCTACATAACACTTTATCGTGACAAATAAAATCTTCTGAAAATTTGTAAAATTCAAGTCTCAAACAAAATCAAAGCGTTGTGTGAGAAATTATACAATATAACAATTTACGTCGAGTCTTAAGAACAGTGTTGGTTTTAAGTTTCCCTGACCTACATTTGCCGGTCATTCTCTTTATGTTGGTGTGTTTCCCCACTATGTTGACACATATTCTTCCAGCATTATAGAAGCAGTGGAAAGCAAGGGGCCGGTCACGGTGGTTTCATGACGCCAACGACCATGATTCCGGTGCGTGAGCCGGCTCCATTTCATAGTCTGAAGGCAGGGAAGCCACAGGTGGTGGTGGTTTGTGCATCCCAGGGGCGGTGATTGTGTCCAACGACGTTACAGTTCTTACACCGGCATCACCAGTACTCAACATCGACGGCAGCATTTTTGATAATTGTGGTGGCGGTAGTTCAAGATGTGGATTAGGTTTTCACGGCCGCCCTTGATGGCAGCGAGAAGGTTTTGTGACGACACACGATTTTGAAGGTTTGCATAGCTTCGTCGATGATCGCGATCTAGCGCCTAGGGTTCTGATAAAGTTCCACAAACTTTCGGTTAAACCTTTTTCTCTTGCATGCTTGCTACTTGGTTAGATCGGTTGTTCATGAATGTTAAGCCAACGAGTCAGATGTTCCTCGTACACCAATATAAGTTTAAAACTCAATTGAAACTGTGGATTGGTGTTGCTCATGGTAGACCGTGATGATGCAAAAAATGCCAAATTGGTTGCTTGGACGTGGCATATGATATGGCAATGTGAATGTTGATACAGATTCGTATATGAGTGGACGCTAGAAACCCTAGCGTGATAACCTGCCTCCGACCAACCGAAACGACAAAGAACAATAGTTGCTCTAAAAGAAAACTTTTCTTTATTCAGTATAGCTTAACATCCAACCGAGGGTTACAATTCTTAAATAGAGAACTTTAAAAGATAATGACTGAAAATAAATAATAAACGATAAACACAAATGGTCGGTTGGATGTTGATAAAACCCGGTGCCGATACTAGCCACAGGTTTCCGGGTCGGGTCCTTGATCCTCATCTCCGGGCGGGTTTGCATCTGTATCATCCTCCCCCTCTAAAAAAGGACTCGTCCGCGAGTCATCATTAGCGCCTGGATCATATAGAGACAAATCAACAACATTGAAGGTGGCAGACACTCGGTAAGGACCAGGGAGGTCAATCATGTAGGCCTTATCATTGATCCGTTTGAGAATACGGAATGGCCCATCCGAGCGAGGATTGAGTTTACCAAAACGACCTAGTGGAAAGCGTTACCGGCGCAAAAATATCCACACAAGATCTCCTTCCTTGAAAACCACTTTTCGACGATGCTTATTAACACAGGATTAGTACTACAGATTATGTTTGACTATTTGTTCACGGACTTACTCGTGTAACGGTTTAGTTTGCTTGGCTCACTCCTCCCTATCTACACAAAAAGGGCTAAGATCTTGCAATGGTGCCAAGTCAAGAGGGGTAAATGGGTTGCAACCGTAAACAACAAAAAATGGACTTCAGCCCGTGGCACTATGGTTTGACCGATTATAGGCGAACTCAGCTTGAGGAAGAATGAAGTCCCACTTCTTTGGATTTTCGCCCACCAAACTACGAAGGAGGTTTCCTAAACTCCGATTAGTAACTTCGGTTTGTCTGTCGGTTTCGGGGTGGTGGGAGCTACTAAATTGCAGCTTCGCTCCCAAGCGTTTCTATAAAGTACGCGAAAAGTGACTAATGAATTTTACATCCTGATCTGATGTAATTGTTTTGGGGACGCCATGTAAACGAACGACGTCATCTAAATATAGTCGCGCCACTTGTGAAGCATCGTACATCTTGACACATGGTAGAAAATGGGCCATTTTAGAGAAACGATCAACAACAACCATGATTGAATCTTTTTTCGTTCGGTCAGAGGCAAGCCCAAACCGAAGTAAATACTAACATCCTCCCATGGATGTTCAGGAGTAGGTAACGGAGTGTAAAGCCCATGGTTCGTATGATGTGTTTTGGCGACATGACACGTACAACACCGTTTCAAAATTTTCGACACGTCGCATCTGAGCTTGGGCAAAAAAAAGGTCTTGCACCAAGGAGATTGTTTTGTCACGCCCAAAGTGTCCGGCTAAGGCTCCTTAGTGATACTCAAGAATGATCGCCTCGTGAAATGAAGAGAACGGAATGCACAGATGAGCTGCTTTATAAAGTAGGCCATCCTTGCGTACGAAATCTCGATATGGCGTTGAGGCACTCTTTACCCATGCATCACAAAAATTAGGATCATCTTGATACAAAGAAGATAAAGATTGAAAACCCACCACCTCAAAAGCAACGGAGGTCATAAGGGATGGGCGACGGCTCAAGGCGTCAACCACCGAGTTTGTCGGACCGGACTTGTGTTTAATAACAAAGTTGAAATCTTGTAGCATCTCGACCCATTTAGCATGTCGTGGGTTAAGTTTTGTCTGCCCCTGAATGAATTTTAGAGCCTGGTGGTCGGAGTAGAGAGCAAATTTGCCCGGGAGAATATAGTGTCGCCAATACTCGAGACTTCGAACGATTGCGTAGAACTCCTTATCATATGTAGTATACCGGCGTCGAGTTTCGCTTAACTTCTCACTAAAAAATGCAATAGGCCGCTGTTGTTGGCATTCAAAACGCCGCCAATACCGACGCTGGATGCATCGCATTCAACCTAAAAAACATGCTCGAAATTAGAAAGGGCAAGGACCGGGGCTTGTGTGACAACAAGCTTGAGTGTGTCAAATGAACATTGTGCGGCATACGACCATTCAAACTTACGATCTTTTAAGCATTCGGTGATAGGGGCCATGATGGTACTAAAATTCCAAATGAATCGTCGATAGAATGAGGCTAAACCGTTAAAACTTCGAACATCATGAAGCGAGTTAGGAGTCAGCCATGTGGTAATTGCCGATACTTTAGAATCATCCATGCGAATGCCCGTTCCCGATACTAGATAACCCAAAAACAAAACCTCGGATGTGAGAAAGTGGCACTTTTTCCCATTGGCGTATAACCTTTGTTGCCGGAGAACCAAAAAAATATCGCGAAGGTGGACCAAGTGTTGTTCGACATTCTTACTAAAAATCAAAATGTCATTGAAATAAACGACGACGCACCGACAAATGAAGGGTTGAAAAATGTAATTCATGAGGCGTATGAATGTGCTAGGAGCATTAGACAAACTGAAGGGCATGACCATCCATTCATATAACCCGTCACGCATTTTGAACGTTGTTTTTCATTCGTCACCGGGGCGCATCCGAATTTGGTAATAACCGTTGCGTAGATCGATTTTAGAGAAAACTAAAGCGTCGTGTAAATGGTCAACTAAATCATCAAACTGGGGTATCGGGAAACAGTATTTAACGTTTATTTATTAACTGTGCGACTATCAATACACATGCGAAACTTATCTCCTGGTTTTAGAACCAAAAGAGCCGGTATGACGCACGGGCTCATGCTTTCGTGGATAAGACCCTTGTCTAAGAGCTTGGTTACTTGGCACTGTAGCTCCTCAAACTCCTTCGGATTCATTCGGTAAGCAGGTTTGTTTGGAATGCTAGCGCCCGGACGAAAATCGATACAATGTTGGATATCACGTTCGAGGGGAAGACCGGCTGGAATATCATCAGGAAACACATCCGAAAATTCAGTGATTAATGGTTGGACCGCAACCGGGAATTTTGGAACGTGTGGATTCACTTTGGTAATGAGTAAGCTAAAGATTATGTGCCCGGATTTATATGGTTTTGTTTTATTGATGCCTGAAAAACAGAACCAGAGACCAGCGTAGATTCGGTGCCTTCTTTGTTCGGGTTGAGTGGGGCACAACAATCATATTGCCACGACCGTCCCAACAATAAGTGACATGTGTCCATTGGAAGGACTTCACACCATAGCTCATCCGTGTATTTGTTACCAACCGAAAATTATAGCAAGCAACGATGTGTAACCTTGATGAGGTTACCCTTCTTGAGCCATGTAAGTTGATAGGGTTCGGAGTGGGGTTGAAGGGGTAAATTAAGTTTTTTCACCATTGAAGCGACGATGATGTTTTTGCAACTACCCCTATCGATAACAACGTTACAAACCTTACCTTTTGGCGTGCACTTGGTATGAAAAATGATGTTGCGAAGCTATTGGGTGTCATCTTCTGGGTTAGATGCTAACGTATTTAGAATACGTTGGATAACAAGTGCCTCACTCCGATCAGGGTAAAGAATCTTCGTATCACATGTAATCTCTGTTTCCGGCTCCTCGGTGTCAGTGTCAAATTTTGGTAACGCCTCGTCCATAAAGGTAACAGGTTGTTTGTTGGGGCAGTCCCGTTTGTGATGCCCGATGCCTTGACATTTATAACAACAGAGGGTATTAGTGCCAGATCCCGTCGTAGGTACCGTTTCCGAAGAGTCGGCTTTGATTGGGCCGACCCGAGAGGAAGTAGGCTGAACAGCCGCTGCACGGGTTGGAAAACGAGAGGTCGTCGCCTTCGATTTTGACGCTAATTGTTTTTTGACCCATTGTGCTAACCTGCACACATCATTAAATGACCAATACTGCTACAAATACACAATGCCAAAAATTTCGGGGCAGAGGCTACCCAAAAACCGAGCAATTGTTTGTTCTTCATCTTCTCAATCCCGCAACGCATGCGCATATGTTCAAACTCCGAAATAAACTCTTCCACTGTAAGTTCTTGTTGTCGTAAATATGAAAGTCTAAGTAAGAATCCTTTGTGTGATTAACCAGCAAATTTTTTTTTCGCATGAGTCGTTTCATCTTGACCCATGAATCAACTCGATCCCACCACAATAATGCATATTTTTTTAATCTTATAGCCACAAGTTTTACCTTAACATCGTCAGAAATCTCTCGCAAATCAAAAATATGTTCCACTATCTGGAGCCAATCAAGAAAATCATCCGGTTGCATCCGGCCTTCAAACTCTGGGATTTCTGTTCGTACACCAATCGACCGAAGCATGCAAAAAAGTTTTGGAAGTCGTCGCCCTCGTAGTCATCCCACACAACCAATTCGGTTGCTTCACTTTCTTCCATTCATACCTATTAACTTCATGTTCAAGAACCTGTTGACATAGACATTCAATCTCAGCATCACGAGGATCACGTTGATCATAACCGTTGCCTCCGACGGCGAATCGACAGTGTTGATGACGACGATCTCTCCCATGTGCGGACATGTTGAGTAACCCAGGCTGCTGATACCACTTGATACAGATTCGTATACGAGCGGACGCTAGAAACCCTAGCGTGATAACCTACCTCCGGCCAACTGGGATGACAAAGAACAATACTTGCTCTAAAAGAACCCTTTTCTTTATTCAAAATAGCTTAACATCCAACCGAGGGTTAAAATTCTTAAAAAGAGAACTTTAAAAGATAACTTGGAACTAAAGATATGCTAATTAAGGAAAATATAATGACTAAAAATAAATAATAAACCATAAACACAAATGGTTGGTTGGATATTGATAAAACCTGGTGCCGATCGTAGCCACGGGTTGCCGGGTCGGGTCCTTGATCCTCATCTTCGAGCGGGTCTGGATCAGTATCATATGTCATTCCTGATTTCACATTACCAAATGGTATAAATAGTATTATCTGCAACCACAACAATTTAGCAATTCTGAGCCTCCAAGACAATGGTTTGGTTTTTAATTTTCATATTAATCAAAATTAGTCACTCCATGAAATTGTGAAAATTGTCATTATTGCTCAATGTTCCAATCTGATTGTGCACTTATGGCGAAGTTGATAAGTGTAGTTTCACACTTAGATGATGGCAAAGGGTTGTTGCATACGACCACAAATAGTAAGTGATGACGGGGGTAGCCTAAGACCAAATAAAATGACATCAATACATGAGTGCTTAAAAGGTAAAAAGGTTCAAAGCTTCAAAACCTGGGGAGCTGAAATAAAGAAACTCGGAAACAGTAAGAAGTCACATCTCGGGGTTGCTTCACCAACTCACCAGCCGTAAAAGTAATGCAGGTCCACAGAGCACACTCTTTTATCTGTGGGTCAAAAGGCTTCAACCCCCGAAAGGGTAAGTCCATCACTGCAAGCATGGTCACTAGTCAAATGCATTCCTCTTTGAGAGATGCCTTCTCCTATAAATTAGACACTTCATTTACTAAGCAAACATTCATGGCCAGCCCTGATTCCTAAGATCACTGGTCATTCACTTCGAGTACTTGCTTCATGCGAGTTACTTTCTATCACATTCAACACACACATTCCTTTTGTTAATTCATCCGAATCTAAGCACACTTCAGAGGAGGATCTTTAGCAAACAACAAAAATAAACTAGTGAACCTCTCTCCACGTCTTGCAAACGTGGGGGGACCCCACGACCTGCGTTAGGCAAAGTTGAACCCTTCAACCCTTTTGCCTAAGCAGCCCAGCTACTACCCTTGGTCTATTATTTGTTGCATCAATAGTAAGGATGCAAATACACGAGGAGCTTGATGTGAAGTCTTAAGATAATGATTTTTTTGTTTGTCAAATTTGATACAATATAGTGAAGCTTTATAATTATTGTACATAATTTTTATATAGGCGAGACCTCTCTTATTAATGGTGCAAGGCAAGGTCATATCTCCAATTCTAATACCTCACTAAACATGTACAGCAGCTGATGCTTGGAGTTGTAGTTGTAGTTGTAGCTGTAGCTGCAGGCTCACTCCAATGCTTAGAGCTATTAACATAGGTACACCAATATCTCTACTATTAGAAACGGTTCTTTACTAACAAGAATGTAAGGAATCTGACTTTGATTCTTTTTGCTATAAGTATTTCTATTTTGTTTAGATTTTTTATTACTTATTAATCTATTAAGAGCGTGGATACAACTCAATTTGTGAAATTATTAATGCAATTATGTTATTTGCAGCCTCATGCAGTTGGATTAGGTTTCATCTCTAACTAACGGGTTAAACAAATGATGTTTTAAGCCTCATGTAAAGCCTTTCATCCTATAAAAGTCGTTTTAACAAACTCTGAACCATGTACCATAAACATGTCCTCTAATACACTGTTGTTGTACACAGGGGTAGCCTCAGAAACACCTTAAGAGCACATAAATTCATCAAGTGAGAGTAATCAAAATGAAAATGAATAAAGATGGCTAAAAATGATTTAAGATGTATTTAAATAATAATAAGTGCTACCTTCGCTTAAGGTATAAAGACTGTTGCGTTCTATGTTCAACTTTTGCACATTAAAATGGGATTCTGCTGTTGGAATTAACCTTACAGAAAGTCCTCGAAGTCAAGCAGACTTCACAGCTACAATATGAAAAAAAAAATATCTTTAAGATAAACGTTACACATGTGGTTGCCGGTAAAAGAACCATGTAAATCAAGTTATTGGCCACGTTTTGAAAGAAGGACCATTCTACTTTCTTTTAGCTATGGAAGAAGATTCTAAATACTACATCATAATGGAGAGATACATTCATCTTCTTCCATGGTACCGATGATTCAAAATGTCTTTCTCATTGCAAACCAAAACACCATAGAATGTGGACAGAACTCATTGAAAATAAAAACCAATTTCATAAATATACTACTTATACAAAATATTAGCATTTTTTATCCTATATTTTGTGCATAAATCCATTTCAGTTACTAAGTTCTTGTAATTATTTTGTCGTATGTTATTGATTAGTTGACGTGTGTTGGTGTGAGTGTATATTTAGGTCTATTTTTTAGCTCTTTTTACTCACCGATTTTAAGTTTTAAATTTATAAAACACGATATTCTACTATCACTCTACAGACACGTTAGGGCAAGTGCACCCATCGCAGACGTAGTATAGTGATGGCAAGATACCGAGGTCGTCCGAGGACACAAGACCTTTTAATACCGGCTTATCGTCAACGTCTAATCGAACCAAACTTTTAGAAAAGACTTTTAAAACTATAAAAAGATAAAGACAGAAAATAAAATAAAATAAAAACAAATAGACAAGAAAGAATCACTTGGATCCACTTATCTTTCATGTACCCTTTTTATGATTTCCGCACTTTGGGCATTTTAAAAGATTATCTTAGTTATAGTAGTATGTCCCTCTTGTGAAAGCGACGTTACCCTCAACCTAGTGGTTGGAGTCAGCGAAGATACAATCCCACTAGGCCGGATTATTGAAAGATACTTAAGTAAGTTATTAATGCAAAATGTGGTGGGACCCCTTCCAAGCAGCGATCACCCTCAACCCGCTGGTCTGAGTCAGCATGGATACAGTCCTCGCGGGGTTGGTTTAAAGTTTTAATAGTAGTTTATAGATAAGGGATTCAAATGGTCTCTTATTCTCAGTCGGGCCAGTCATTCCAGGCCAATCCATGGAGTAGTACTAAGCTTGAACCAGATTCTCGCAGGATCTATACACTGAACGAGACATAGAATTAGCAAACCACCTTTCTAACCCCCTTCCAAGTAGTTAACACACTTTATATAGACTGTAAAGACACGAATATGTGAATCAACGACATATGAAAAATGGTTGAATAAATTCGCCTTCAATATAAAAAACGAGTTATTAAAGTCATTAATACATACCCAATTAAAAAATTGCCAAAGATTGGAAATAATAAAAGAAAATACATAAAAGATATGCCTTCACCAAGTGATGTAAGAGTTTAGCCAAGCATGGCCTTTTTTTGACAAAGACTCTTACTATCAATCTTGTATCCCGAGACTACACACACACTCTAATAGATGGAAAATGGATGATGGTGGTGGATGATGGTGTTGTAGTGATGGTGGAGTGGTGGAAAGTGAGAGAGAAGTGGTTTGCCAAGGGATGGTTTGGAATGGAACCAAACACATCTATTTATAGCTGAAATCGGAAGCTTTACCACGGCCCGTGCCCGCCTGGCACGGCCCCGTGGCCATCTCTCTCCCTCTCTTCCTCTTTAACTGCTTGTCAGGTCTTATACTAACACGTCCCCGTGTGTCAATGGCATGGCCCTTGGCCAATGTACTTGCTGTACTATCGCATATTCTGCAAACCTTTGAGTTGACCATGCCCCGTGTTGGCTTTGCACGACCCCGTGTTGGCTGCTAGTTTTGTCCTTTGCTGTTGTCTTTTCTTCTGCACAGCATCCACTCTCGAACAGGGCCCGTGTCTGGTGGACACGGCCCCGTGTCAGGTCTTCTGATCTTGCTATTTTGTGGTTTGGATTTTAATCGGGGCTTGGCGAGTTGCGTCAATTCTTCCTTCTTTACATTTATGTTGGTTTTTGCTGTCTTTTTGTTCCTTTTGCACACTTAAGCTCTTTTGACCATTAAAATTAAAAAGGAACAGAAAACAAGTTTTTTCCAACATTAGTACTAAAAAAAAGTTGATTTTACGTCGTATTTGATATAATTTATATGTTGTATTTTATGTACATCAAATACCCCCACACTTGAATCTTTACTTGTCCTCAAGCAAAACTCTATTATGTGGATTACACACACAAACAGAATAGGTAGAAGAGAAGGTTTTGGTCTCATCTTTAGAGTGTTGGGAATCCAAGTTCTAAATTTATTTTGTTTTTATTTTATTTACAATCTTATTCGTCATGATTTATTTAAAACACAAGTTAAGAAAAATTATTTACTTTGGTCAAAACATGCCTTTATAAAATTCCATTTAGTTATATACAAATTTACACACCTCACAAGTGGTCACTCAACACTCGGCCGATGATGCATTAAGTGAAAACGCTTGTGCCCATTTTTGGAACTTACTCCTACCATAGGCTTGATAATCAATCAAACCTCCTCCTTTGGACGTTAAATCCTTATAAATATCAAGAGGGCTTGTGAAGGGCAGGTGGTGGTTCGAGTTTGGTATGTTTTATTGGAAAAAGGGTGAAAAACATAAAATATCGGTTTTTCTATTGCTTTGTGGCTTAGGAAAAAAATACTTTGGCACATTTTTCTGATTTTTCTGATTTTTTTTTGGTTGCCAAAGTTGAAACTGAACCATAATCGTAATTTCATAACTGATAGGTTTACAAAAATGAAAGATGAAAAATGAAAAGGTTTGTTTTTGCGGGTTTGGAAATGAAAAAGTTTTTAAGGTTCAAAGGGTTTAACTAGGGGGTGTTTTTGGATAAAGCAAAGAAAAAAATAAAGGTTTTGTTTTGAAAATGGGTTGGTCCTAGTGCCTCTATCATTTACTTAGATTTTTGTCAGTATGGATTTGGAACACATCGCATTGTCAAGTTCTAGATTCGTGAGAACCAAACGGGCTATTCACACAAGAAACGAAAATTGAGCAATTAGTATAGATGTATATTTGTATGCTCGGTAATGGCTCAAAACTCACTTTTGTGTGAAAAGGGTTGTAGTGTAAAAATGTATATATAAAAATCAAATTTTACAAAGATTTGTCATGCCCGTTTTCATAATTTTTTAAATTGGTTTATTTTATCACGACGCTATCAGTTGTAAATTTTTAGAACTTGTTTTACCCAACTAAACCAAGATAAGTAAAAGAAAATAATAAACGATTCAAAGTTTTTATTATCCCCCCCCCACACTTAAATTACACATTGCCCTCAATGTGTCCCAAGTAGGATTTATTTTGGTAAAATGTGTAAAAAGTGTGAAAATAGCAAAAAAAAAAAAAAAAATTGTTACTGGCACTTGTAGCACAGGGGCGTACTATGGGGACACGGCCCCGTATCCTAAGTGCCAGTAACAAAATTAATTCAAAAGACTTACAGTGGGGTGGCCACGGGGGCGTGCTGGGTGAGCACGACCCGTGCCACCTTCTAGCAGAAAAAATTTTGACAACAGTAAGTTGGGCACGGGGTCGTGCTGGGTGCGCACGGCCCCGTGCTGCAGCCACTCTTTTGCAGTTTTCTCAGTCGGGAGGCCTCTGATTTACGTTCATGGATTCCATTTTTCATCACCCATCTTCCTCTGTTGAGCGTGCCTTACTCCTACAAAGTTAAATACTCAAAAGAAAACATTAAACTATATATTAAACTAAGATTAAACTACTAAGCTAATGGATAGTCCATGGAATGTCTCCATGGTACGCCACGTTTATAAGGGTCCTTGGCTAGACCCAAAGTCGGTCAAATGTTACCTGTGTGGGATGACTCATGATGTGTGTAAAATGCAACATATAAAACACATCAATTAAGGCATAAAACTAACCCTTTTTTAGTACTAATGTTGGAAAAAGAGTGTTTTTGTCTTCCTTTTGTATTTTCAGGATGAAATGAGCTCAAAATCACAAAAGAAGCAAAAAGACCACTAATTCTACCATAAATACAAGAAAAGGAACAAAAGTAGATTGCCCGACAAAAATCTCCATTACAGAAGGCTCAACACGGGCCGTGCCCAACCAACACGGCCCCGTGCTGAGCCCCTCCAGAAAAATCACCCAGTTCAGGTAACTGGACACGGGCCGTGTTCAGCGGACACGCCCCCGTGTCCAGGCTTCTGTTTCAATTCTGAAATTTTTGTTACTGGCACTTGACCACGGGGCCGTGCCCGGTGAACACGGGGCCGTGTCCAGGATGCCAGTAACAAAAATCTTTGCTTTTTAACACACTTTTATACATTCTAATAAACCAAATATATTATTTTTGGACACATTGAGGACAATGTGTAATTTAAGTGTGGGGGGGATGCTAAAACCTTGAAATTTTGCAAAATCCTAAACACAAGCCTTACACAAAACTCTATTGGAACCGCTAAACACCCCAAATTTTTTCAAAAACTTTTTCATTTTTTTTTATTTACTTGTCTTAGTTTAAGTTGGGAATAACAATTTCTAAAAAGGTTATATTTTTACAAGTTTACAACCGATAGCGTCGTGATAAAAAAGGAACCAACATAAGAAAATTATGAAACGGCATAACAAGTCTAGTTTAAAATTCGATTATATATGCTTGGTCACATTAAAAAACCCATTCCCACAAAAGTGAGTTTTGAGCCTTTATTGAGCATAAAAATACACATATTTAGATTAAATGCTCATTTTTCGTTTCTTGTGTGAATAGCCGCTCGGTCCTTACAAATCTAGAACTTGCCACGACGATACATTCCCGGTCCTCACCAACTTAAACCCAAGTAAGTAAATGATGGAGGCATTAGGACTAACCATTTTTCTTTCAAAACCATTATTTTTCATTTTTTTTTACCTACCCAAAATCCCCCTAGATAGCCCCTTTGAGCCTAAACCTTTCATTTCATTACCCCAAAACCCTTTTTACCCACCAAAAACCTTTTTATTTATTTTTTTTAGTAACAAGTTCGCTTTTTCGTAAACTCACCTTTTTATGTGACGATTAAAAAAAAAAAAAAATTGATGATGAAGTCAAAAACAAAAAAAAGCTATATGTGACAACTCGAGTTTCTGACTTTCACTTTCGCATTAGATGCGCGTTGACTTTGACTGTTTAGTTGTTTGGATTGTGGACTTGAAATTGTACGCGTTGTGTTTTAATGAAACGTATTGTCGTTTTGCCTATATGTGATTACTTGCTGTGGTAGAAAATAATATTAGAATTATTATTAAAACGCTTAGTCTAGATCACGAAACATGACATACAGATCGAAGGATCACGAAAGATAACCTTAGGTTCGAAGGATCTCGAAACATACCCTTCGAGCAAAGATAGGATCCTTCGACATCTTTCGGCCCGAAGGATCACGAAACATATCCTTCGACATCTTTCGGCCCAGTCTTTCTAATGGGCTTGGCCCATTCCTGTGATACGTTTATATACGTGAATGCATGTAAACCGATAGTTACTTCCAAAAACCCTAGTTCCCTTGTGTGTGTGTGACGGCATAGCAGACCCATTCCCTGTTCGAAGGATTTCATTCCGTAATCCATATTTTCGGTTAGTGTCTATATTGATTTGTGATTATGTGTTTTTGATTTATCGAGTATGAATGTGCGAATCGGACATGAGCTTATTAGATGTAGTCGGCCGAACATGGTTGATTGATCAGCCGGACATATAATCAGATTTGCTTAATCGGCCGGATTGTTTGTATGATGTTAATCTGTTTAATCGATCATGTATGTGATGTATCCGAACGGTTCAGTTAGTATGATTGGTTGTCTATACTTGAAGTTTTGATGTTGTTCTAATAGAATTTGCATGATAGTGGATTGGAGCCGGTTCGATTATGTTGTTATGTTAAATTGGATGATCATATCTAAGTGTAATGATCATGTGAATCGACAAGAATGTTGTTAGGGTTTATAAGGGTTCTTGATAAAATACCATGTTTAGTCGATAATTGGGTTAATTGATTTGTGGGTTGGTGTTAATTGGAAACTGCTATGTGATTGTAACCGAATACTGGAATTTGTGTTAATTGATAATCACGGATAAACTTGGAAACTTTGAGTAAATGTAACTGATATTTACCGAAAGATACTTGCTAGTTGAAACATAGTTGTTGAGACCGAAAGATACTTGTCCTTCGAGCCATAGTAGTGTTGACCGAAGGATAGCATTGACCGAAACATAATTAGGTTGACCGAAAGATGACAGTTGGTCGAAAGATGACATTAGGTTCGAAACATAACATTTGGTCCGAAAGATAACTGTGATAACTGTTGACCGAAAGATAAGGGTGGATCGAAAGATATATGGTTATGAACATACTTTGAATGATGGAATGTATGCTTGATTTATTTGGCATGCCATGCTTGGTGATGAATGTTAACATTTGTATTCGTGTACACTAGTTGATGATTAAATGTGAAATGATACGTGTTGTGCCGATATGCAAACTGACTGTTATGTGATACATGATTGATGCATGATGTTGGCTATCAAGCACTATGTGACATTAGATTGCATGCGTATCATTGCGAACATGAACTGATTTGTTATACGTGCATACAATAGGACGTGATTAATTACTTGTGAGTGCATAACCTAGCATACCGAGCAAACCAAGGTGAGTTCACACTCCTACTAAGGCATGGGATTCCCGGGTCGTGGGAATGGGTTAAAGGTTTCAATTGACTTATAACGTACAAACGCTTTTCCTAGACTATCACCTATCATGGTCCTCGGATGTCAGGACGGTTCCGTAGGTTGGGATAACACCTACGTGGTTCCGTAGGTTGGATAACACCTACGTGGTCATATGCCATTACTGCCTCGGATGTCAGGCACGCACGTAAAACCTACGTGTACGCATTACTTACTTCTATCCTCGGTACAAAGGATACGTACGTGAAACCCACGTACACCCTATACGCGCTACTGTTCTCGGACGAAGAACAGGGATAATACGAATAGTCTAGTGGTCACATAACATGGGAAGCCCCCACCTGTATAACTTACTATTGGCCCTGTAGAGCCACCCGTTACTTACTATTACGCATTTACTTACTGTGAACTCGCTCAACTAGTTTGTTGATTATTCTGTTACATGCCTTGCAGATCGTTAGGTACTTGGAGCTTGCACTGGAGAAGCGGGTCGTTGTGGGCAAGGATCGTGGTTTCTACGATTGAACTATTATGACATTTGAAACTATTAACTACTGTTGGTTTATTTACTATGCTTCCGCTACACTTTGAAACTATGGTTATGTTTTGAACACCTATCGTATTGAATGGATGGTTTACATTTATTTTACTTAATATTAATTACATGTTCAATATGATTAGTGGCTTGATCCTGGTCAGTCACGCTCCCAAGCGGTGATACTCCGCGTGTGGATTTGGGGGTGTGACAGATTGGTATCAGAGCCATTGGTTATAGAGAACTTGGTTTTAATATGGAAAAAAAAAAAAACGTTTTTATTAAAACCAGACTATAACCAGAACAGTGCTCTCAACGATCCACAACGACGCTTCGCTCCACGTGCAAGACTCAACTTCCTAGGTAATAAGGTTTATGTTTATTGCCTACATGCTAGAATTTGCATAGAACTTTGCTCGTAGTATGCTTACATTACTTTGCTCACAACTTGTCATTGCATGAGAATACTTATGTGCTTACACTCTTCTGTCATCGCACTATTCGCGAACCTTTCTCACTTATGTTGCCTTTGATGTGAAGATCAATGGCCGCACGAATTAACATGACTCAAGCCCAGCTAGAGGCTCTCGTTGCTGCGGCAGTTGCAGCCGCCCAAGCAGGTAGTATACCCTGCAGTATAGACACTAGGATCTTTAGATCCTACATTAATTCTCGTACTTAACTTTGCCCTATTCGTACACAATAGGTCAACCCGCTCAGCAACAACCTGGGTGCACCTTCAAGAATTTCATGGATTGTCGTCCTAGCTCGTTCAGTGGCACGGAGGGAGCAGTTGGACTCCTCCACTGGTTTGAAAAGCTCGAGTCGGTTTTCGAAATGTGTGAATGCCCTGAGGCTCGCAGGGTGAAGTTCGCCACTGGCACACTTGAAGGGATTGCGCTCACTTGGTGGAACGCACAAGTGCAGATCTTAGGGTTGGCAGCTGCTAACGCCACACCCTGGAATGATTTCAAAGAACTGATCAAGAGGGAATACTGCACTAGAGAAGACATTCACAAGTTGGAGGACGAGTTGTATAACTTGAAAATGGTTGGTTCGGAAATCGAAGCTTACACCAAGAGATCAAATGAGTTGGCTGTGTTATGTCCAACTATGGTGGACCCTCCATACAAGCGTATTGAGTTGTATCTCAAAGGTTTGGCACCAGAAATACAGAGCCACGTTACCTCGGCTAACCTCAACAACATCCAGGAAATCCAGCGTCTCGCTCATCGCATCACCGATCAGGCAGTGGATCAGAATAAACTGCCTAAGCGCGTCAGCGCTACTGCTACAGTCACTCCTTCAGCTACTTCCGTTACCCTCAGTGACAACAAGAGGAAATGGGAGGGGGATTCAAGCAAAGCATCAGTTTCGGTTCAGTCCCAGAATCAGCAGCGAAAGACTGGCAGCTATCAAAGCCCTAACCAGCAGTCATCAGGTAGCCACAGGCAAGGTGGATATCGCGGAAATCTTCCAAAGTGCAACAACTGCAACAAGCATCACAACGGCCAGTGTAACAAGGGCCGTTGTCAAAGATGCCTCAAGATGGGTCACGAGGCCAAAGACTGTAGAAGCCCTCGTCCTGCGAATCAGGATCAGCAGCAGCCACCGGCACAGCAGAATCAGCAACAGGGCAACAAGGGGTGCTATAATTGTGGTGCTGAAGGTCACATCAAGAGACATTGCCCTCAGCTAAACAGGAACCAGAACAACAACAACAATCAGGGCAACGGGAACAATAACAACAATAACGGGGGAAACAACAACAACAATGGCAACGAAGCTCGGGGTCGTGCTTTTGTGCTAGGTCGGGGTGACGCAGTGAATGATCCCAATGTGGTTATGGGTAAGTTTCTTCTCGACGATATTTATGTTACTGTCTTATTTGATTCGGGTGCTGATACAAGCTATATCTCATTGAAAATGAGTAAATTATTAAAACGTACACCAACACCCCTAGACACCAAACACGCCGTAGAACTAGCCAATGGTAAAAGTGTAGAAGCCGCACAGGTAGTCAAGGGTTGTAGTATTGTTCTAGCGGGTCAGACTTTCTCGATCGATCTCATCCCCATAGTTTTGGGTAGTTTCGACGTCGTCATCGGTATGGATTGGTTATCCCAACATCACGCGGAGATCTTATGCAAAGAAAAAGTTATTCGTATTCCTCGCTCCAGTCAAGAACCTCTCGAAGTACAAGGTGACAAGAGTGGTGCTGTGGTTGGCATCATCTCTTTCTTAAAGGCGCAGAAATGTTTACGAAAGGGACATACTGCCATTCTGGCACTTGTCACTGACGCATCAGCAAAGGAAAAGAAGCTGGAGGATATACCAGTTGTGCGTGATTTTCCTCAAGTGTTTCCTGAAGATTTACCTGGTTTACCTCCTCATCGTCAAGTCGAGTTTCAGATTGAGTTAGCTCCTGGAGCAGCACCAATAGCCCGCGCACCGTATCGTTTAGCTCCAACCGAACTGGAAGAACTGTCGAAGCAGCTACAAGAGCTCTTGGAAAAGGGCTTTATTCGTCCAAGCTCTTCGCCTTGGGGAGCTCCAGTGTTATTTGTGAAGAAGAAAGACGGTACGTTCAGGATGTGCATCGACTACCGCGAACTCAATAAGGTGACGGTGAAGAACCGTTATCCTCTTCCGCGCATAGATGACCTATTCGACCAGTTGCAAGGGTCGTGTTACTATTCCAAGATTGATTTAAGGTCAGGGTATCATCAGCTGAGAGTCCGGGATGAGGACGTCTCCAAAACCGCTTTCAGAACTCGCTACGGTCATTACGAGTTTCTTGTCATGCCATTCGGGCTTACGAACGCGCCTGCAGTCTTCATGGATCTTATGAACAGGGTGTGCAAACCTTATCTTGATAAGTTTGTTATCGTTTTCATCGACGACATTTTGATTTACTCCAAGAGTCAGGAGGAGCACGAGCAGCACTTACGTCTTATCTTGGAACTTCTTCGAAAAGAGCAATTGTACGCAAAGTTTTCAAAATGCGACTTCTGACTTCGTGAAGTCCACTTCTTAGGCCATGTGGTGAACAAGAATGGGATTCATGTCGATCCATCCAAGGTTGATTCGATCAGAAACTGGCCAGCACCACGTACACCGACAGAAATACGCCAATTCTTGGGTTTGGCGGGTTACTACAGGCGATTTATTAAAGACTTCTCAAGAATCGCGCAACCACTTACTATGCTAACACAGAAAGGTGTCGTTTACAGATGGGGTAATACGCAAGAGACCGCTTTTCAGTACTTAAAGGATAGGCTTTGCAGCGCACCTATTCTCTCATTGCCAGAGGGCACGGATGACTTCGTGGTTTATTGTGACGCATCGATACAGGGGCTTGGTTGTGTATTGATGCAGCGGGATAAAGTTATTGCCTACGCTTCGCGGCAACTCAAGGTTCATGAACGGAACTACACGACGCACGATTTAGAGCTGGGAACTGTTGTTTTCGCGCTTAAGATATGGCGACACTACCTGTACGGTACCAAGTGCACGATTTACACCGATCACAGGAGTCTCGAGCATATTCTTAAGCAAAAGGATTTGAATATGCGTCAACGGAGATGGGTTGAACTTCTAAACGACTATGAATGCGCCATCAAGTATCATCCAGGCAAGGCCAATGTTGTGGCTGATGCCCTCAGTCGGAAAGACACTCTACCTAAGCGCGTGCGAGCGCTACAGCTTACTATTCAGTCCAGTCTTCCTGCACAGATACGAGCTGCTCAGTTAGAAGCACTGAAACCCGAAAACGTCAAAGCTGAAGCCTTACGCGGCTCAAGGCAACGCATGGAACAAAAGGAAGACGGCGCCTACTATGTAACGGGGCGTATTTGGGTCCCACTTTATGGCGGTTTACGCGAACTTGTAATGGATGAAGCTCACAAGTCTCGCTATTCGGTACATCCAGGGTCGGATAAAATGTACCACGACATCAGCACTACTTATTGGTGGCCTAGTATGAAAGCCCACATCGCTACGTACGTTGGAAAATGCTTAACCTGTGCGAGAGTCAAGGTTGAATATCAGAAACCAGCTGGTCTACTTCAGCAGCCTAAGATACCGCAATGGAAATGGGAAGAAATTTCCATGGATTTTGTTACAGGTCTACCTAGATCTCAGCGTGGGAACGATACAATTTGGGTGATCGTTGATCGACTCACAAAGTCTGCTCACTTCTTGGCTATCAAAGAAACGGATAAGTTTTCTACCCTAGCAGACATCTACTTGAAAGAAGTTGTTTCGAGGCACGGAGTGCCCACCTCTATTATTTCGGATCGCGATGCACGATTCACGTCAGAGCTTTGGCAAGCGATGCACAAATCCTTCGGCTCACGATTAGACATGAGCACAGCATATCATCCTCAGACGGATGGGCAGTCTGAGCGAACTATCCAAACTCTAGAAGACATGCTTCGAGCGTGTGTCATCGATTTCGGCAACGGCTGGGAAAAGCACCTCCCTTTAGTGGAGTTTTCATACAATAACAGCTATCATACCAGCATTCAAGCCGCTCCATTCGAGGCATTGTACGGACGTAAATGCCGGTCACCTCTCTGTTGGGCAGAGGTGGGGGATAGTCAAATTACGGGTCCAGAGATTGTAGTGGACGCCACAGAAAAGATTGCGCAGATACGACAACGCATGGCGGCAGCACGCGACCGTCAGAAAGCCTACGCGGACAAGCGTAGAAAGCCATTGGAATTTGAGGTCGGGGACCGGGTTTTATTGAAAGTTTCACCCTGGAAGGGTGTGGTTCGATTTGGTAAACGAGGCAAACTGAATCCGCGGTACGTCGGACCATTCGAAATCTTAGAAAAGATTGGCAAAGTAGCCTACAGATTAAACCTACCAGCTGAACTCGGTGCAGTTCACAATGTATTTCACGTGTCGAATCTGAAGAAATGCCTATCAGATGAGACCCTTATAGTTCCTTTTAAGGAACTCAATATCGACGAGCGGTTGCAGTTCGTCGAGGAACCAGTTGAAATCACGGACCGGGATGTTAAGGTCCTCAAGCACAAGAGAATCCCTCTTGTTCGAGTTCGTTGGAACTCCCAGCGTGGCCCAGAGTATACCTGGGAACGCGAAGACCAGATGAAAGAAAAGTATCCCCAGTTATTCGAAACCAATGCATCCACTTTTGAGGCTGAAGCTACTACTACTGAATTTCGGGACGAAATTCCAAATCAACGGGGGGATGATGTGACACCCCAGGAAAACCAGTGAACGATGTAACTTACCTAGCTTCCTCAGTGAGTGCGTACCAAATTTCGGGACGAAATTTCTTTTAAGTTGGGGATAATGTGACAACTCGAGTTTCTGACTTTCACTTTCGCATTAGATGCGCGTTGACTTTGACTGTTTAGTTGTTTGGATTGTGGACTTGAAATTGTACGCGTTGTGTTTTAATGAAACGTATTGTCGTTTTGCCTATATGTGATTACTTGCTGTGGTAGAAAATAATATTAGAATTATTATTAAAACGCTTAGTCTAGATCACGAAACATGACATACAGATCGAAGGATCACGAAAGATAACCTTAGGTTCGAAGGATCTCGAAACATACCCTTCGAGCAAAGATAGGATCCTTCGACATCTTTCGGCCCGAAGGATCACGAAACATATCCTTCGACATCTTTCGGCCCAGTCTTTCTAATGGGCTTGGCCCATTCCTGTGATACGTTTATATACGTGAATGCATGTAAACCGATAGTTACTTCCAAAAACCCTAGTTCCCTTGTGTGTGTGTGACGGCATAGCAGACCCATTCCCTGTTCGAAGGATTTCATTCCGTAATCCAGATTTTCGGTTAGTGTCTATATTGATTTGTGATTATGTTTTTTTGATTTATCGAGTATGAATGTGCGAATCGGACATGAGCTTATTAGATGTAGTCGGCCGAACATGGTTGATTGATCAGCCGGACATATAATCAGATTTGCTTAATCGGCCGGATTGTTTGTATGATGTTAATCTGTTTAATCGATCATGTATGTGATGTATCCGAACGGTTCAGTTAGTATGATTGGTTGTCTATACTTGAAGTTTTGATGTTGTTCTAATAGAATTTGCATGATAGTGGATTGGAGCCGGTTCGATTATGTTGTTATGTTAAATTGGATGATCATATCTAAGTGTAATGATCATGTGAATCGACAAGAATGTTGTTAGGGTTTATAAGGGTTCTTGATAAAATACCATGTTTAGTCGATAATTGGGTTAATTGATTTGTAGGTTGGTGTTAATTGGAAACTGCTATGTGATTGTAACCGAATACTGGAATTTGTGTTAATTGATAATCACGGATAAACTTGGAAACTTTGAGTAAATGTAACTGATATTTACCGAAAGATACTTGCTAGTTGAAACATAGTTGTTGAGACCGAAAGATACTTGTCCTTCGAGCCATAGTAGTGTTGACCGAAGGATAGCATTGACCGAAACATAATTAGGTTGACCGAAAGATGACAGTTGGTCGAAAGATGACATTAGGTTCGAAACATAACATTTGGTCCGAAAGATAACTGTGATAACTGTTGACCGAAAGATAAGGGTGGATCGAAAGATATATGGTTATGAACATACTTTGAATGATGGAATGTATGCTTGATTTATTTGGCATGCCATGCTTGGTGATGAATGTTAACATTTGTATTCGTGTACACTAGTTGATGATTAAATGTGAAATGATACGTGTTGTGCCGATATGCAAACTGACTGTTATGTGATACATGATTGATGCATGATGTTGGCTATCAAGCACTATGTGACATTAGATTGCATGCGTATCATTGCGAACATGAACTGATTTGTTATACGTGCATACAATAGGACGTGATTAATTACTTGTGAGTGCATAACCTAGCATACCGAGCAAACCAAGGTGAGTTCACACTCCTACTAAGGCATGGGATTCCCGGGTCGTGGGAATGGGTTAAAGGTTTCAATTGACTTATAACGTACAAACGCTTTTCCTAGACTATCACCTATCATGGTCCTCGGATGTCAGGACGGTTCCGTAGGTTGGGATAACACCTACGTGGTTCCGTAGGTTGGATAACACCTACGTGGTCATATGCCATTACTGCCTCGGATGTCAGGCACGCACGTAAAACCTACGTGTACGCATTACTTACTTCTATCCTCGGTACAAAGGATACGTACGTGAAACCCACGTACACCCCATACGCGCTACTGTTCTCGGACGAAGAACAGGGATAATACGAATAGTCTAGTGGTCACATAACATGGGAAGCCCCCACCTGTATAACTTACTATTGGCCCTGTAGAGCCACCCGTTACTTACTATTACGCATTTACTTACTGTGAACTCGCTCAACTAGTTTGTTGATTATTCTGTTACATGCCTTGCAGATCGTTAGGTACTTGGAGCTTGCACTGGAGAAGCGGGTCGTTGTGGGCAAGGATCGTGGTTTCTACGATTGAACTATTATGACATTTGAAACTATTAACTACTGTTGGTTTATTTACTATGCTTCCGCTACACTTTGAAACTATGGTTATGTTTTGAACACCTATCGTATTGAATGGATGGTTTACATTTATTTTACTTAATATTAATTACATGTTCAATATGATTGGTGGCTTGATCCTGGTCAGTCACGCTCCCAAGCGGTGATACTCCGCGTGTGGATTTGGGGGTGTGACACTATAAAAGCTTGTTTGAGAAATACTTCAAATAAAAAGTCACTAAAAATAAGGTACTTCACGAAAACCGACGCTTGTTACGATTTTCGCCCTTTTTACTAACCACTAACCAACCACCCACCTTTAAACCCAAGCCTTCACCCAAAAAGTTCTCTTGATATTTACAAAGGTAAAAAGTTAAAAAGGAGGAGGATTGATTGCTTGGCAAGCCTATGGAAAGACGTAAGTTCCGTGCCGCTCTCGAGTGATTCACTAAAATATACACCTTCGGCCGAGTGTTGAGTGATCTCCCGTGAGGTATGTGAACTTGTATATAAATGGAATTTTAATAAGGCATGCTATGCCCAAATAAGTAATTTATCTTATGAAAAGTTCAAAATAAATCATAACGAATAGGATTGTAAATAAATAAAAATAAAGCCTATAAAAACCTTGGATTCCCGACACTCTAGGACAAGCTAAAAAACTTCTCTTCTACCTATTCCATTTGGGAGTGTAAGCCACATTTAAAGAGTTTTGCTTGAGGACAAGCAAAAGTTCAAGTGTGGGGGTATTTGATGTGTGTAAAATGCAACATATAAAACACATCAATTAAGGCATAAAACTAACCCTTTTTTAGTACTAATGTTGGAAAAAGAGTGTTTTTGTCTTCCTTTTGTATTTTCAGGATGAAATGAGCTCAAAATCACAAAAGAAGCAAAAAGACCACTAATTCTACCATAAATACAAGAAAAGGAACAAAAGTAGATTGCCCGGACCCTCAACGGTACCTCCCAAAGCAAAAAGGAAGAAACAGAGTCTGAACACGCCCCGTGTCCAGCGAACACGGGGGCGTGCCCAGGAAGCAGCAGAAAAGACAAACCAGTAGAAGCTTCTATTGCCCACCACGGGGCCGTGTCCAGCGAGCACGGGGGCGTGGTGAAAGTACAGCAGGCGCATTAATTGTAATTCGCAATTACAATTAATGAAGAGAGAGAGTGTCAGGCGGGCACGGGGCCGTGTCCAGCGGACACGGGGCCGTGTCCAGCCTTCTGTTCAGCCTATAAATAGAGGAGCTTGGCTTCATTCTCTCTCATCCCTTGGCACACCACCTCTCTCACACTTCATCCACCACCCACCACCACCATAACACCATCATCCACCACCATCATCCATTGTCCATCGTAGAGTGTGTGAGTCGTCTCGGGATCCAAGATTGATCGTAAGAGTTCTTGACAATCAAGGCCATGTTTGCCTAAGTCTCTTACATCACTTGGTGAAGACAAGTGTTTAGTATAATACTTTTTATTTTTAATCTTTTGCACTTTTTATTTGGTTTTGTATTAATGACTTTAATAACTAGTTACTTATGTTGAAGGTGATCTTTCCTTATCGTTTGTCCGTGGTGTCTTGGCGTTATTTTACTGTCTATATAAAATAAAAGATTTTCACCATTCATATCTCCACGGTCTATATGGAGGTATGTTGGCTACCTGGTCGGGGGTTAAGGGAACGGTTTGGTAAGGGTCTTGCCCTTGTTCAGCGTTTAGAGGTCCTGCTTGGGACCTGGGTCAAATTTAGTAGGATCTCCTTCAATGCCCATAGGTATTGGATGGCGGGGATCCAAACTCTTTGACCCCCTCATAAGTTAACTACTATTAATACTATAACCCGGCTATTTAGGACTGTATCCTGCTGACTCAGACTACTTAGCCGAGGGTAACGTCACCGCCAAAAGCGGGGCCTACCACAATTTGCATTAATAACTTAATTCATTATCTTTCAATAATCCGACCCTTTAGGATTGTATCCTTGCTGACTCAAACTACTGGGTTGAGGGTAACGTCGCCTTCAAAAGAGGGGCCTACTACAATAACTAAGATAATCTCTTAAACAAGTGCAAAAGTGCGAAAATAATCAAAGGTTATACTAATACACGTGTCGGATCCAAGTGATTCATCTTGTCTATCTGTTTTTATTTTATTTTTATTTTCAGCATTTAGTTAGTTTTTATTTTTCTTAGTTTAAAACATTTTTCTAACTTTTTGATTTGATTAGACGTTGAGGATAAACCGGTATTAAAAGCTCTTGTGTCCTTGGACGACCTCGGTATCTTGCCAACACTATACTACGTCCACGATGGGTGCACTTGCCCATATGTGTGTTTAGTGTTAGTAAATATCGTGTTTTATAAATTTAAAACTTGGCTAAAAGTGTAAAAAGGGCTTAAATATATATCAAAATAATATTACACTACACACGCATCAACTCACACCCCGAGTTGTATTGTTACAAAGCATCGTCTATGTTTGAGTCAATCATGTTGAGGTATTTGACTGGATCATCCTCCGCTCGCTGCCCTACTTCAAACTTGATTTCTTTTTCACCAACCCTCAATGTTAGTTTCCTGTCACTCATGTCCACCATGGCTCGTGCGGTGGCAAGGAAGGGTCATCCTAGTATGAGCGAGATTTCGGTGTCTTCTTTCATGTCTAACATAACCAAGTCGGCCGGAAAAACAAATTCTCCCACCTTTACCAATAAGTTCAGTATGACACCTTGAGGGTACTTTACTGATCTATCCGCAAGTTGGATGCTCATCTTTGTAGGATGTGGCTTACCCAATCCTAGTCGGTTGAACATAGAGGCTGACATTAAATTAATGCTAGCCCCCAAGTAGGCTAGTGCATTGCTTATTAGTGATCGCTAATAGAGCAAGGAATGGTGAATCTTCTAGATCAATCTTCTTTTGGGGGAGCTTGTTGAGGAGTGCCGCCGAGCATTCTTCACTAAGGGTGACTTGTTAAATGGTTTCAATCTTTCTTTTGTGAGTAAGGAAGTCTCTCATGAACTTGGAATACTTTGGCATTTGAGTGAGGACTTCCACAAAAGGAAGATTAATGTGTAGTTGTTTAAGCAAGCTCACAAACTTAGTGAATTGCTCGTCGGTCTTTTGCCGAAGTAAACGACCGGGGTAAGGGACCGGAGGTGGTTTGGTTGTATCGGTATTTTAGGGTTGAGTATTTTCTTGGTTAAATTGTGGCGGGTTTTTTTAGTGTGGATTGGGTCAGTTTGTTATGGCGTTGGTTCACACTCGGGTTCTACCTTCTGGCTTCTTAAGTTGATTATGTCACACCCCGGCCGCGTATAACATGCAACCGCGGCGGAAACGCCGGGGAGTGTTGTGGACAGAATTAATTGTTATACAACCATGGAAATTAAAGTTACATTTTATTTATTGACAAGAGTGTTCCATTGTTTCAAAACAGGAAAATACAAAGTTTATAGCATGATTAAACTAGTCTAGCTTCGTTTTTAGTCTCTAAGGCACAGGTCCGCTCCAGTGTCATGATCATCATCCTATGGAATAGCTCCTGAAAACACATGTGAAAGTAGGTACGTCAGCATAAAAATGCCTGTGAGATACATAGTTTTTGTGAAAATGGGATTCATGACTTGAGCTTAAAGAAATCTTTAATAACAGTCAGTCATGAACCTTGTAATTTGTTTTGCTTTGTAAACCATTTGAAAAACGATAACATCAAACGATATGTATAGATAAGTGCAAGGTTAAACGAATAACCAAGTAAAATGAGTTGAATAAGATAAGTTGTTTGTGAAAATAATGTCTTGTGAAGAATATGTTATTTATGTAAAATGTAATGTGTCTAAACTGAAATGACTTAGATAACGCCACGATATGTAACATTATACAAACATTTATATATAGGAAGTACCAGCGGCGTATCCACCATGTTTGTATCATATTACATACGCCACGTTACTTAAATCATTTACCCAAACCAATCCACCATGTAAATTGTTCATGTGTAAACCAAATGTCAAGTGTTATTGTAAACCATGTCAAATGTTTATGTTCATATGTAAACCACCAAATGTGTATGTCAATGTCAACGTGTTTATGTTCAATGTAAATCATGTAATGTGCATCCCAAAATGTATCATGTATGGTAAGCGAAATGTATCAACTTAAACCATATGCACAAAACAAGTCGTTGAAGTAAAACGTGGTTTAAATCAACGTTATGTTCTGCGGAAAATGCATGCTCTATTGATATTAACATTTATGCGGTATTGTAAACTATGCATACATCCAAGCCTTGAGACTGCGGCGACAAACCCTTAAACAAATTAAAGGTTTATCTAAGTTATGTATATCGAATTCGGTCATTCCTTCCAGTCCTATCAAACCCAGGACTTCAGGAATGGGAGTTGTCAATTCCTATGGTACCACTACCTACTAACGAACGGCGTAGCTAATGTTAATGAATGTATTGTCCCATGTTAAACAAACCAAATGTCATAACAAAATGAAGGCATGTGATGTAAACAATTGTACTAAGTATGCTAAGTAAACATACGAAGCAGAAATGTTCATGAAAATCAATGTGTCCATATGCTGAGTAAACATATGCAACAGAAATGTTTATGTAAATCAATGTGTCCATATGCTAAGTAAACATATGCAACAGAAATGTTCATGTAAATCAATGTGTCCATATGCTGAGTAAACATATGCAACAGAAATGTTCATGTAAATCAATGTGTCCATATGCTGAGTAAACATATGCAACAGAAATGTTCATGTAAATCAATGTGTCCATATGCTGAGTAAACATATGCAACAGAAATGTAATGTAAATCAATGTACTAAGTACGCACACAATGGGCATACATAGCATGAAATGTAATGAAATCGTGTACTATAATGTACTAACAACATAGCAGGCATATGATGTGAAAACATGGAAAGCATGAATGTAACAGATAGGCACATGTGTTTCACCCCAAAACAGTTTGGAAAACAGTAAAAGATGGGGTTCTATGTACTCACTTGAGATTGCTTTGAGTTCCTTGTATAATAACGAGATAGTGCTAAAGATCAAGGAATATCAACGGCACCTAATAGGTAGCTTATGTTAATATACCGGACCAAATCGGAAGGATCGGACAGTACGCGGGTTCGAAAACCAAACGAGTATGGAGACTCGTGTAATATGGTTTAACAAAGCCTACATACTAAAATGAAACTTAACCTAAGTGCTTACGGTCCATCACGACCCGTTGAGGTAGCTTATGCCACCCTAACGCGTCATTCGCGTAGAACGCGTATGGAACGCCTAACATTGCGACCACAAGGTATAACCTCGGAAGGTTATAGCTATGGTCACCTAATATGTTTGGTCGGATCCTAAAGATCGACCAAATGGGTCGGTTTCGAAAGTATAAGCGATGGTTTAGATCGCTTACCTTACGACCCTATATAAGCACTATACTAAACGTGACGAGCTAAGCATGTTAGAACATGCTTAACTAAGTTTAGAAGACAGGTTTGGCATCAAAACAAACGGCTTTGATGCTTACGAGTAGTTTGGTTACAAAATACGCAAGAATGCGCATTTTGGCCGAAACTACGACTCGTCACTGAGCCTAGATAATGGGGTAATCAGTAGGTATGGTCACTACGGACCATAACCATCGTGATCACGCTCACGTTATGAAGTTCCATGAACTTCGCATCGACCATAAGCTGGTCAATGCAGAAAGTCAACAAAACGTTGACCTTCGGACTCGAAAAGCGAATAAAAGAGCGAAAGAAGACTTACGGAGGGTCCCCGAGTGCTAATCTAGATCAAATAGCTCAGGTATGAAACAATGGTTCCAACTTAGAGCTTTAGATCTGATTCTTGTGGGTGTTTACACAAAAGGGGGGGGGGTATTTATAAGAAAAGTGGAACCGTTAGGATCGTTTATCGAATATCGTGCCGCGATCTCGAGCGTACACTTGTCAAATTCTTGTGGTAAGTCAGAAATTGCCCCTTGGCTCTTGATTAGGTGAAAGGGCATTGCCTCTTGATCGAACGAAAGGCCAACTGCATTAAATAGATACATTGAATCTGTCTGACAGTCTCACGCACCCCGCGTAAGGATTTGGTAAATCCTTACGCGCCCCGCCTAAGGTTCCCAGATCAGAATTTACAATTTTGGTCCCTGCACTTCAGAAACCCGTATTTTGGCCCATTTTTGGCACGTTTAAGCCCCGTTAACCTCATTTCAAGGCTCTAAGATGAAGTTAAAGTGTAGGAGACATGAAATATGCTCAAAAATATTCCGGATGTCGGTTCGTTTGGCCGTACGATTGCGATGTTCGGTTAATTACGACGGAATGCGCATAAGCGCGAAAGACGATCCAAATGACGCGACGAATGGATTTTTCTCATGCCAAACACTAAGGCATAATATAAGGATGCTTACATAAATTTTTGGATGTCCGGATGTATTCAGAACGTAAGTTATGCGCGAAAGTGCAAACTTATGCACTTTTTGACACTTTTAGTCCCTGAATGATCCAAAAGTTTGTTTTAGCATACCAAACCTCTCAAAGCCTATTTCTAAGCTATGTAAAGGATATTTATGGTATGTTTAACTTATGGACATGTTCCGGAATGTTCGTTACAGTTCAAATTGGCATACTTTCGCAGTTTGTCAAGTTTAGTCCCTGTAAGCGAATTAACTTGTTTTTGCTATACCAAAGCCTTCAAAACTTATTTCTAAGTTATGTAAAGGTTATTTAAGGTATGTTGAGTATATGTTGATGTTCCGGAGTATTTGTCGCATTAAACTGAGTACGTTTACGCACCAGTTTGCGTATAATTCTCCAGAAAGCGATGTAGAGTTTGAATTTGAACAAAAGTCAAAACATGAAAAATGCAAAACACAACCAAACAAACATTGGGATCAAATAACATTATTTTATTGATAAGTGAACTGTTCATGATGATTACAGGCACAAATGTTACAGTCTCCCCTACTTGTGGAAATTTCGTCCCGAAATTATTTAGAGGAAACTCGTGGAAAAAGATGCGGATATTTTGCCTTCATTTGATCTTCACGTTCCCAAGTAAACTCGGGTCCACGCTTAGATTCCCAACGAACCTTGACCAAGGGAATGCGCTTGCGTTTAAGCCACTTGACTTCACGTTCCATGATTTCTACCGGTTTCTCAACAAACTTCAGTGTTTTATCAACACGAATTTCGTCAAGCGGTATGTGGAGGTTTTCATCAGCTAAACACCTCTTGAGATTGGACACGTGAAAGGTTGGATGAACATTTCCAAGTTCAGGAGGTAACTCAAGTCTGTAGGCTACCTTACCGATTCTTTCGACGATCTTGAATGGTCCAACATATCTAGGTGCAAGTTTTCCTTTCTTTCCAAATCTGATCACACCTTTCCAAGGTGAGACCTTAAGTAATACACGATCACCGACTTGAAAATCCAAGGGTTTGCGTTTTAGGTCCGCGTAATTCTTCTGACGGCTTCTAGCTGTCTGAAGGTTATCACGTACTTTCTTTACCTTTTCTGTTGTCTCTAGAATGATGGCAGGTCCAGTAAGCTGAGCCTCACCGATCTCATTCCAGCAGACTGGTGAACGACATTTTTGACCATAGAGAGCCTCGAAAGGAGCCATGTTGATGCTGGAGTGATAACTGTTGTTGTAGGAGAATTCAATCAACGGAAGATGTGAATCCCAACTACCACCAAAGTCGATCACACAAGCTCTAAGCATATCCTCCAGTGTCTGGATTGTTCTTTCAGATTGACCATCCATTTGCGGATGATAAGCTGTGCTCAGATTAAGTTGGGACCCCATAGCAGATTGCATGGTTCTCCAAAAGTGAGAAGTGAAACGAGCATCTCTGTCAGAAATGATGCTCAAAGGAACACCATGTCTAGCTACAATTTCATCCACGTAGATTTGAGCAAGTTTGTCAGCTGAAAAATCCTCACGGATTGGCAAGAAATGCGCTGATTTGGTAAGACGATCAACGATTACCCAGATGGCATCGTGACCTTTCTTTGTGCGCGGGAGTTTAGTAATGAGATCCATAGTAATGTTTTCCCATTTCCAAACTGGGATCTCTGGTTGTTCCAATAAGCCAGCAGGACGCTGATGTTCAGCCTTAACCTTAAGACAAGTAAGGCATTTTGATACGTATAAGGCAATGTCTTTCTTCATACCAGGCCACCAATACTGAATACGAAGATCCTTATACATCTTATCTGAGCCAGGATGAATAGAATAACGAGACTTATGGGCTTCATCCATAAGCAAGGTACGAAGATTATCTTGGCTTGGGACCCACAAACGGTCCATGAAGTAATATGATCCATTGTCCTTCAGCTCTAGAGCAGGAGTTATGTGATAAGGAAATTCCTTATCCATTAAACCTTGTGAAACACAAGCTTGTTGAGCCTGAGAAATACGGGCTTGGATATCGGTTTGAATAACAGATTGGACACGTACACAACGAAGCTTAGTACGTTCCTTGCGACTCAATGCATCGGCTACGACATTCGCCTTACCCGGATGGTAGCGAATCTCGCAGTCGTAGTCGTTTAGAAGTTCAACCCAACGTTGTTGTCTCATGTTGAGCTCTTTTTGATTGAAGATATGCTGAAGACTTTTGTGGTCTGTGAAAACCACACATTTTGTACCATACAAGTAGTGTCTCCAGATTTTGAGAGCGAAGACAACTGCACCCAACTCAAGATCATGAGTGGTGTAGTTCTTCTCATGTATCTTCAACTGCCTTGATGCGTATGCTATGACTTTGTTTCTTTGCATCAGGACGCAGCCAAGTCCTAATTTAGATGCGTCGCAATAAACGACGAAATCATCGTTGCCCTCAGGCAATGTTAGGACAGGCGCGTCGCAAAGCTTTTGTTTCAAAGTCTGAAACGCTTCCTCTTGTTTGACTCCCCAATCAAATGGCTTGTTCTTCTGAGTTAGAGCAGTTAGAGGAACTGCAATCTTCGAGAAATTTTCTATGAAGCGGCGGTAATAACCCGCTAGACCAAGAAAAGAACGAACTTCAGTAGGGGTAGTAGGCGTATCCCAATCCTTAATCGCGCTGATCTTGGAGGGATCTACATGAATACCTTGTTCGTTGACAATATGCCCTAAGAATTGAACTTCTTTAAGCCAGAATTCACACTTGGAGAATTTGGCGAAAAGTTGTTCTTTCTTTAGGAGTTCCAGAGTAAGACGAAGATGTTGCTCATGTTCAACTCGTGTCTTAGAATATATCAAAATGTCATCAATAAAAACGATGATGAACTTATCTAAGTAAGGTTTGCAGACCCTATTCATTAAGTCCATGAAAACAGCAGGAGCATTAGTCAAACCGAATGGCATGACTGTGAACTCATAATGTCCATAACGAGTACGGAACGCTGTCTTTGGAATATCTTCTTCATGTACACGAAGCTGATGATATCCAGATCGTAGATCGATCTTTGAAAAATAAGAAGCGCCTTGCAATTGATCAAAGAGATCATCAATGCGAGGTAGGGGATATCGATTCTTGATGGTAAGCTTGTTAAGCTCGCGATAATCGATACACATCCTAAAAGATCCATCCTTCTTCTTTACAAAAAGAACGGGAGCACGCCAAGGTGAAAAGCTAGGACGGATAAAACCTTTGTCGGAGAGCTCCTGAAGCTGTTTAGATAATTCTTACATCTCAGACGGTGCAAGACGGTATGGAGCTCTGGCAATGGGATTTGCACCAGGTACGAGATCAATACGAAACTCGACTTGGCGTGCTGGAGGTAGACCAGGTAAGTCTTCAGGGAATACTTCGGAATAATCCCGAACGACAGGAATATCTGAAATAGACTTACCCTTGCCTTTATCTGCTGTAACATGTGCTAAGAACGCCACATAGTGCTTCCGCAGATACTTCCGTGCTTTAAAACAAGACATAAGTTTGAGACCACCGGCAGGCTTCTCACCACGAACCTGTAGGATCTCGCCTGTCGACAGCGGTACACGAATAATCTTCTCAGAACAAACTATCTCTGCGTGATGCTTGGATAACCAATCCATTCCCACTATAACGTCGAAGCTTCCAAGTTACATTGGCGTGAGGTCAATAGGAAAAATATGTTCGTTAAGGTTCAACTGGCAGTTGCGTAGAACAGAATTAAGAACAATGGGTTCACCACTGGCAACCTCTACTGTCAAAGGTTTACCTAGTTTCGTTCTAGACACGCGAAGCATTGTCTCAAAAGACAATGACACAAAGCTCTTGTCGGCACCCGAATCAAAAAGAACAGATGCTGGCTGATTATTAATAAAGAACGTACCGTTCACCACCTCGTTGTCTGCTTGTGCTTCTTGTGCATTCATGTTAAAGACTCGACCTCGAGCCGGTGCCTGATTCTGGTTTGCATTCGGGTTCTGGTTGGCTAGCCTTGGACACCGATTTCTGTAGTGGGTCAGATCCCCACAGTTATAACAAGCACCTGGTGGGTAGTTTGGTCGTGCAGCCTGACCCTGTTGTTGAGTAACTTGTTGAACAGGGTTTTGGACTGCGTGATTCTGAGCAAACCGACAAACATCGGCAAGATGACCCGATTTCCCACAGTTAGTACAGAAACGGCACTGATATTGTGGCTGGTGGTGACTGTTGCATCGATTGCACAAAGGTGCACTTCCTGAGTGGGGTTTCTTTGCTGGAGGCTGGTTGGGAGCTGCCTGGTTTGTTTGGGCAGTGACAGCATAGTTTTGGGAAGCCTTACGCTTCCTTGACCCCCTTGAGGAACCAGAATCCTTTCCCTTCTTGTTTTGACCTTTCTTGCTATCTTCCTTGTCAGCAGACTGTTTCTTGCCCTTGTCACCCTTCCTGTGTAGCTTATTCTTTCGAATCTGCGACTCAGTCAGTGTCGCAGATAACTCGATTGCCTGACGGAGTGTGGTAGGGTTGCTACCAGTAAGGATGTCTTGTACTGAGTCAGGTAGGCCGTCGATGTACCTTTCGATGGCCTTATCGAGTGGGGTAACCATAGTCGGGCAAAGAAGACTCAACTCCTCAAACCTATCCGTATAAGCCCTGTGCTCGCCACTATCTTGCTTCAACACATCAAATTCTTTCTCCAACGCTCGTTGCTCATGACGAGGACAAAACTCCCTCATCATAAGAGCTCTCAGTTCAGCCCATGTTTGAGCTAGAGCAACTTCTGCACCTTGATCTCTCATAACCCCATTCCACCATGTAAGAGCCCTCTTCTGAAACACACTCGAAGAAAACTCGACCTTGCGATTGTCAGGACACTGAACATGACGGAAAGTGTTCTCGATGCTCTCGAACCACTGAAGAAGCCCAGTTGCTCCCTCAGAACCACTAAACTTGAGTGGCTTAGCCGAGTTAAAATCTTTGTATTTGCATGTACCATTGTTGTTGTTGTTGGCCTGGTTCCATTGAGTAAAGAGATTCGGGAATTGAGCAGCCATCTGCTGCGCAATAATTTCTGCTAGTTCAGCAGTCGCTATTTGGTGTTCACGTCGAGGAGGCATTCTGGAAGAGGAAAACATGAAAGGAAACGAGTGAGATGATTGGGTGTAGAGAATGAGATGAAATAGAATCAATAAAAGCAAAGATGGTGGTTATGCATCGCAATGCAAACAAGCGATATGAAATGTCTAGTCAAAGTAAATGGGTCAGAATTAGTGTATCGCGAAGACATGCTCGCCTATAAGTGAACACTCACCCCAAGAGTTCCCAGGTAAGAGTGACTGGTCCGATTATGTGGATTTGTACGAACACTCTAGCCTTAGACAGAAAACTCAGGGTACAGGCATTCACCCTTCCAGTTCGCACGTGTTCACACTATTAACCCAACACTTTGACGGGATTTTTGAAAATCCAAAGGGGTTCAAAACCTTATAACAGAGGGTTCAAAACCTTACAATAGAGGGTTCAAAACCTAGTAATCAATCATCCTAGAACAGATGATTAGTTTTCAAAGCGGATGCGGAACCGAAGTTCCCGTGGTGGTTATCACCTAAGGATAGGTGATATGCATGTTTTAAACTCTAAACACAAGATAACTTGTGTTAGGGTCTTAAAGTTATAGTCTAGGTCAAAGCATTACTAATAACCTAATTCCCTATAACCATTGGCTCTGATACCAACTCTTCTGTCACACCCCGGCCGCGTATAACATGCAACCGCGGCGGAAACGCCGGGGAGTGTTGTGGACAGAATTAATTGTTATACAACCATGGAAATTAAAGTTACATTTTATTTATTGACAAGAGTGTTCCATTGTTTCAAAACAGGAAAATACAAAGTTTATAGCATGATTAAACTAGTCTAGCTTCGTTTTTAGTCTCTAAGGCACAGGTCCGCCCTAGTGTCATGATCATCATCCTATGGAATAGCTCCTGAAAACACATGTGAAAGTAGGTACGTCAGCATAAAAATGCATGTGAGATACATAGTTTTTGTGAAAATGGGATTCATGACTTGAGCTTAAAGAAATGTTTAATAACAGTCAGTCATGAACCTTGTAATTTGTTTTGCTTTGTAAACCATTTGAAAAACGATAACATCAAACGATATGTATAGATAAGTGCAAGGTTAAACGAATAACCAAGTAAAATGAGTTGAATAAGATAAGTTGTTTGTGAAAATAATGTCTTGTGAAGAATATGTTATTTATGTAAAATGTAATGTGTCTAAACTGAAATGACTTAGATAACGCCACGATATGTAACATTATACAAACATTTATATATAGGAAGTACCAGCGGCGTATCCACCATGTTTGTATCATATTACATACGCCACGTTACTTAAATCATTTACCCAAACCAATCCACCATGTAAATTGTTTATGTGTAAACCAAATGTCAAGTGTTATTGTAAACCATGTCAAATGTTTATGTTCATATGTAAACCACCAAATGTGTATGTCAATGTCAACGTGTTTATGTTCAATGTAAATCATGTAATGTGCATCCCAAAATGTATCATGTATGGTAAGCGAAATGTATCAACTTAAACCATATGCACAAAACAAGTCGTTGAAGTAAAACGTGGTTTAAATCAACGTTATGTTCTGCGGAAAATGCATGCTCTATTGATATTAACATTTATGCGGTATTGTAAACTATGCATACATCCAAGCCTTGAGACTGCGGCGACAAACCCTTAAACAAATTAAAGGTTTATCTAAGTTATGTATATCGAATTCGGTCATTCCTTCCAGTCCTATCAAACCCAGGACTTCAGGAATGGGAGTTATCAATTCCTATGGTACCACTACCTACTAACGAACGGCGTAGCTAATGTTAATGAATGTATTGTCCCATGTTAAACAAACCAAATGTCATAACAAAATGAAGGCATGTGATGTAAACAATTGTACTAAGTATGCTAAGTAAACATACGAAGCAGAAATGTTCATGAAAATCAATGTGTCCATATGCTGAGTAAACATATGCAACAGAAATGTTTATGTAAATCAATGTGTCCATATGCTGAGTAAACATATGCAACAGAAATGTTCATGTAAATCAATGTGTCCATATGCTGAGTAAACATATGCAACAGAAATGTTCATGTAAATCAATGTGTCCATATGCTGAGTAAACATATGCAACAGAAATGTTCATGTAAATCAATGTGTCCATATGCTGAGTAAACATATGCAACAGAAATGTAATGTAAATCAATGTACTAAGTACGCACACAATGGGCATACATAGCATGAAATGTAATGAAATCGTGTACTATAATGTACTAACAACATAGCAGGCATATGATGTGAAAACATGGAAAGCATGAATGTAACAGATAGGCACATGTGTTTCACCCCAAAACAGTTTGGAAAACAGTAAAAGATGGGGTTCTATGTACTCACTTGAGATTGCTTTGAGTTCCTTGTATAATAACGAGATAGTGCTAAAGATCACGGAATATCAACGGCACCTAATAGGTAGCTTATGTTAATATACCGGACCAAATCGGAAGGATCGGACAGTACGCTGGTTCGAAAACCAAACGAGTATGGAGACTCGTGTAATATGGTTTAACAAAGCCTACATACTAAAATGAAACTTAACCTAAGTGCTTACGGTCCATCACGACCCGTTGAGGTAGCTTATGCCACCCTAACGCGTCATTCGCGTAGAACGCGTATGGAACGCCTAACATTGCGACCACAAGGTATAACCTCGGAAGGTTATAGCTATGGTCACCTAATATGTTTGGTCGGATCCTAAAGATCGACCAAATGGGCCGGGTTCGAAAGTATAAGCGATGGTTTAGATCGCTTACCTTACGACCCTATATAAGCACTATACTAAACGTGACGAGCTAAGCATGTTAGAACATGCTTAACTAAGTTTAGAAAACAGGTTTGGCATCAAAACAAACGGCTTTGATGCTTACGAGTAGTTTGGTTACAAAATACGCAAGAATGCGCATTTTGGCCGAAACTACGACTCGTACTGAGCCTAGATAATGGGGTAATCAGTAGGTATGGTCACTACGGACCATAACCATCGTGATCACGCTCACGTTATGAAGTTCCATGAACTTCGCATCGACCATAAGCTGGTCAATGTAGAAAGTCAACAAAATGTTGACTTTCGGACTCGAAAAGCGAATAAAAGAGCGAAAGAAGACTTACGGAGGGTCCCCGAGTGCTAATCTAGATCAAATAGCTCAGGTATGAAACAATGGTTCCAACTTAGAGCTTTAGATCTGATTCTTGTGGGTTTTTACACAAAAGGGGGGGTATTTATAGGAAAAGTGGAACCGTTAGGATCGTTTATCGAATATTGTGCCGCGATCTCGAGCGTACACTTGTCAAATTCTTGTGGTAAGTCAGAAATTGCCCCTTGGCTCTTGATTAGGTGAAAGGGCATTGCCTCTTGATCGAACGAAAGGCCAACTGCATTAAATAGATACATTGAATCTGTCTGACAGTCTCACGCGCCCCGCGTAAGGATTTGGTAAATCCTTACGCGCCCCGCCTAAGGTTCCCAGATCAGAATTTACAATTTTGGTCCCTGCACTTCAGAAACCCGTATTTTGGCCCATTTTTGGCACGTTTAAGCCCCGTTAACCTCATTTCAAGGCTCTAAGATGAAGTTAAAGTGTAGGGGACATGAAATATGCTCAAAAATATTCCGGATGTCGGTTCGTTTGGCCGTACGATTGCGATGTTCGCTTAATTACGACGGAATGCGCATAAGCGCGAAAGACGATCCAAATGACGCGACGAATGGATTTTTCTCATGCCAAACACTAAGGCATAATATAAGGATGCTTACATAAATATTTGGATGTCCGGATGTATTCAGAACGTAAGTTATGCGCGAAAGTGCAAACTTATGCACTTTTTGACACTTTTAGTCCCTAAATGATCCAAAAGTTTGTTTTAGCATACCAAACCTCTCAAAGCCTATTTCTAAGCTATGTAAAGGATATTTATGGTATGTTTAACTTATGGACATGTTCCGGAATGTTCGTTACAGTTCAAATTGGCATACTTTCGCAGTTTGTCAAGTTTAGTCCCTGTAAGCGAATTAACTTGTTTTTGCTATACCAAAGCCTTCAAAACTTATTTCTAAGTTATGTAAAGGTTATTTAAGGTATGTTGAGTATATGTTGATGTTCCGGAGTATTTGTCGCATTAAACTGAGTACGTTTACGCACCAGTTTGCGTATAATTCTCCAGAAAGCGATGTAGAGTTTGAATTTGAACAAAAGTCAAAACATGAAAAATGCAAAACACAACCAAACAAACATTGGAATCAAATAACATTATGTTATTGATAATTGAACTGTTCATGATGATTACAGGCACAAATGTTACAGATTACATTTACTTGGGCTTTTGGGTATGTTTTGGTGTTACTTGGTAAGGCTTTTTGCGGTCTTTCGGTGAAATTTTGGGCTATTTGACTAAATTGTTTTTCTATTTTGGATACTAGCCCTTTGGTTTCTAATTTCCGCTTCGGTTTGTGAGAACCTTTCCGAGTATCTTTTATCGGATTCGGAGTAGAGGCGAGTGAGGATACCCTCAAGCCTTTCTCTTCCTCCTTGTTGTTGTGGTTGAAAACCTTATTGCTAATTTCGTGGTTGTTGTTGAAAGTTAGATCGTTGAGTTTGATTTTATTGGTTATTACCCTCTGATTCCCTTCAACTAAAGTTGGGATGATTACGCCACTCAGGAGTGAAAGTGTTACTTTGAACTCCCGGTGGTCGTGCCCGGTTATTTAGGTAATTTACCACTTCCGTTTGATTTTCTAGATCTTTCATACAACTCCAATTTTCATGGGGGCCGCCGCATCCTTCGCAAGCCATAACCGAAGCCGTTTTGCTCAATTCAAGTTTCTTTATTTTATTAGTTAAGGCTTTGATTTGGGCTTGCAAGGAAGTAGATTCATCCACTTTGTGGGCGCCCGGGGCTATAGATTTTGAGCCCCTAGGAGTGTGCCATTGAAAAATGTTTAGGAGGGTTAATAGCGGCTCCAATATTACCGACCGTAGGCCGTAGGTAATCCATAACAGTGCGTTGATCCGCCATGGGGGGTTTTGTTTCAAGGCTTTTTGTTGGTTTTTAGCTTTAAGTCTTTTTCTCAAAAAGCGTTCGGGTTCGTCAAGCGGTACTTTTATATCTTTGTCGGAGGTAGAGGTCATGCACCAAACTGTATTCCTGCGAGTTATACAGAATTGTGTGATTTTCTGCGAACAAAAACAAAAATAAAGCCTGATCAGAAGGTTAACACAACCCCCTGCTGTGGCTGGCACGGCCCGTGCTGTCCAGGAGGATTTTCTGTTTTCAGGTTCCCAGATACTGGAAGTTCAACACGGCCCCGTGCTCCTATAACACAGCCCCATGTCTGTGTTCCAGTAATAAGAAAACAGCTTCTCCCAGATACTGCAGATTTAACACGGCCCATGTTGATCCCACACTGCCCCGTATTAAATCTGAAGAAAGCATAATTTTAAGGGAAAAAAAGGAAAAATAAAAAGAAAAGATAGAGAATGATTAGACCGTTAATTTTAAGCTTTCTTAAAATTCTTGTGTCCCCGGCAACAGCGCCAAAAACTTGACGTGTGTCGGTGTGAGTGTATTTTATGTCTATGTTTTAGCTCTTTTTACTCGCCGATTTCAAGTTTTAAATTTATAAAAAACGGTATTCTACTATCACTCTACACACACGCTAGGGCAAGTGCATCCATCGCGGACGTAGTATAGTGATGGCAAGATACCGAAGTCGACCAAGGACACAAGAGCTTTTAATACCGGCTTATCGTCAACGTCTAATCGAATCAAACTTTTAGAAAAGATTTTTTAAACTATAAAACGATAAAGACAGAAAATAAATTAAAATAAAAACAGATAAACAAGAAAGAATCACTTGGATCCGACTTATCTTTCATTTACCCTTTTTATGATTTCCGCACTTTGGGCATTTTAAAAGATTATCTAAGTTATAGTAGTAGGCCTCTCTTGTGAAGGCGACGTTACCCTCAACCTAGTGGTTTGAGTCAGCGAGGATACAATCCCACTAGGCTGGTTTATTGAAAGATAATTAAGTAAGTTATTAATGCAAAATGTGGTGGCCCCCTCCCAGGCAGTGGTCACCCTCAACCCGTTGGTCTGAGTCAGCAGTGATACAGTCCTCGCAGGGTTGATTTAAAGCTTATAACGTTCGAGTAGACTTGTTCTCTTGAAGACTTGGACTAAACAGTTGAAAAGAAGACGTTAAAGCCGGAAGAAGGGGTCTCCAACATTCAAGAGGGAATATTTAGAGCATCCCTGATTTGTAGGATAGTTAGTTGTTTCCTTTTACTATAAATAGGACTTGTACGGATCGATAAGACACACAACTTCACTCACTCTTTTACTTTCTCTACAAACAGCAATCACTCGCAATCACATTCACAAACACTCACACTCAAAATTCATTGTAACACTTAGCTGATCCGTACAATATCCTGTACTGTATCCTAAAGTTTGAAGTAATAAGAAGAACAAGGCAACTGCGATTGTCAGCTCCCGAGGTTTTGTGTCGGCGATCTAGATTGATCAAGGGCTTTCCTCGTATATCTCGTGTCAACCTTTACAATTCTGCTCATTGTTTGATTGTTGATATAACTCGGTATCCTGAGCTATATCCTGAAACTGTTTTTTTGCATACAGCTAAGCCGACATATTTTTTTCAAAACATTGTTAGCACACTACCTCACAAAACTAATTTGATCACTAAATTGCTTAGGTAATTTTTGACCAAAACAATTTGGCGCCCACCGTGGGGCAAGTGGTGCTATTCATATTAAAAATCTTGCTAAAATCTTTACTTGGTTTTCTTTTTTCGAAACTTTTTGCTACATTATTTTCAATGGCCTCAAAATCAAACCATGAGCTCTTCTACCATGTCTGCTACAACCTCTGCAACAATTGGTTCGGTGCTTCCACCACCTCCAAGGACGCAAGCTTCCTCACAACCACAAGCTCCTCCAAGGAGGACCGAAACTCACACATCTCGGGATATTGTTCCTACTCAGAATGTCCATGGATCTGCTGCTTCAGGGAGAACTCCTATTATGGCTTCTAATGATGAAATTCTAACTTTGTTTGGTAGTATACAGGATCAGATGAAGCAACAGCAGGAGACCAACCAAATGCTGATAAGAGAGATACAACTCTTGAAATCTAACAGGCCTGCTGAGGATACTGTTACTCCCTTGCAGCCCAGAGCATTGAACTTCAGTTCAGCAATATACACTGAGGATAACCGGGGCAATATTGTACTAAGCCATTCTCAGGGTCATACTCCTGAGATACCTTCATTAGTCAGGGTATCAACTATGAGGGGCTCAGGATATGCTCCAGGATATGGCCCGAATCCTCAGATCGGTAACATGTCTAACAATACTAATACTCCTGCTACTAACAGTGTTGGATCTTTGTAGGATACAGGTGTGACATCGGCACTCTCTAGGGATCTTTAGAAGTTGAAGGATATGATATCCAGTGTACCTGGGGTAGTCCAGCCGATTCCAGAAGTATCCAAGGATAGCCACAGGATATCCCGATTTGCATATCCTATATGTGATGCTGAAATCCTGAAAAGATTTCAAACCCCCCAACATGAAGCTCTATGACGGGACCACGGATCCTGAAGAGCATATTGCTCAGTATAGGGAGAGGATGGAGATTAACCCTATCTCTCTGGATCTCAAGGAAGCATGCCTCTGCAAGGGTTTTCGCTCTACTCTGACAGGATCAGCCTTAAAATGGCTCTTAAACGTTCCACCTCATTCAATTACATCATTTACTCACTTAGTTAACTTATTCAATAGTCAGTTTTCTTGCAGTCGAAGTTTTGAAAAACTAACCAGTGATCTCTACAGGATAACTCAAGGTCCTCAAGAATCCCTAAGGGATTATGTGAACAAGTTTAGCAGGGAATCCCTGGATATCCCACATCTTGATGTTGCCACAGCTATGCAGGCGTTCAAAATGGGGTTGCAAAAAGATTCCCAATTTTATCAAGATCTTGTAAGGAATCCTTGTAGGAACCTAGATGAAGCTCGGAACAGGGCTTTGAGATATATTAGACTGGAAGATGACAAAAAGATGCAAGAGAGGATGAATTCATCCTCAACCTATGAATCAACCAACAGGAAGTCAGAATCCTCATACAAACCATATCGCTCTAAGCCATATGGCAGGAATGACAGCAAGAAAGTGAATGCTTTTGAGGATGAGGATCCTGAGGAGTATCCTGAATTGTCAGAATATTGTTTTTCCATTAATATACTTGAACTAATGTATGCTGTGTAGGGTTTGGGAGATAAAGCAAGGTGGCCTAGGAAGAACCAGCAAAAGGCCGATTGGAAGGATAAATCCAAATGGTGTGCTTTCCATGAGAATTTTGGACATGTCACGGAAGATTGCATAGCCCTGAGGAAGGAAATAAGCTATCTGCTAAGCAAAGGATATCTAAAGGACCTTCTGGGCAGAAAAAAGAATAGGGGTCAGGATACTGAGAAGGATCCTGAACGAGCAGCATCACCCCCTCCAGATGCCTAGATAATTAACTTTATTTCAGGAGGATCCGACATTTGTGAAACCTCTTATTCTGCGGCAAAAAGACATGCAAAGGAGGCTAAGACAGAACGGGGGGATAAGCCGACCAGGATGACAACTCTTACAACTGACAAAGTGATAACATTTGATAGTGATGACCAGGATAGCGTCCAGGATCCTCATCACGATGGTTTGGTAATCACTTTATATATTGCTAATCATATTGTGCGCAGGATACTGGTGGATAATGGCAGTTTCGTCAACATTATTCAACTGGAACGCTAAAAAAATGAATATTCCCCAGATGGAGATCACTTCAAAATCCACTGTACTTGTAGGGTTCAGTGGAGAGGCTAAGAATACTGTGGGAGAGATAAAGCTGCCAGTATATGTTGAGGGAGTGAATTCAATGCAACGTTTCAATTTCATGGATTCGTTATCCTGCTACAATATTATATTGGGAAGACCATGGATCCATGACATGAAGGCAGTCCCATCAACCTATCATCAGTGTATCAAGATTCCTACCCCTAGGGGTTGTTAAAGTGGGGAGTGATCAACAAGAGGCAAAAGAATGTTATTCCTCCTCAATGAAGTCTTCAACGAAGCCTAAAGCGGGATAGCAATTAAATATACGAGCCCAGTATATCGTGGAAGCCTCAGAGCAAGATGTTATGAAAATTATCCTGGATCAGGATAATCCAAATATCTTGGTGCTCGTAGGAGCCAATATCCCTCAGGATATTGAAAGTCAGTTAACTAACTTTTTGAAATGCAGGATGTCCACGTTCGCATGGAAGCATGAGGATATGACAGGTATTTCTAAGGTTATTATAACTCACAAGCTTGGAATTGACATGTCTTTCAAGCCCGTTCAGCAAAAGAGAAGGGAAAGGGGCACGTCAAAGGGAAGGGAAAAAGAAAGGCTAAAGCAGAACCATCAAAACCAAAAGAGAAGAAGGCAAAAGTTGCCACGAGCGATCCATGCTTTGAGTGTGGAGAGATAGGGCATTGGAAAAGGAATTGTCCAACCTATCTCATGGAGTTGAAAAACAAGAGAGATGCGAGGCAAACCTCAGGTACAATCCATATGATACATATTGATCTAAATGTTATTTCTTCTAACACATGGGTATTAGATACCAAATGTGGAACTCATATTTGCAATTCGTTGTTGGGGTTCAAAAGAAATAAGCATTACAAGAAGGGAGACACTAGTCTCTTCATGGGCAATGGAGCAAAAGTTCAAGTTGAAGCCCAAGGAGACTATGTTTTAAAACTTCCAAGTGGTTTGGAAATTTGTTTGAAAAATGTTTTGTATGCTCCTAGTTTGACTAGGAACATTATTTTTGTTTCCCTTTTAAGACAATATGGTTTTAATTTAAAGTTTGTAAATGATGACATTTATGTTTTGATGAATGACATGTTTTACTTTAAAGCTATGCCTTCAAATGGTATTTATGAATTGGTTCATGATGATACATCATTTGATAGTTCGATCTACCAAGCAAACACCAAGAAACTCAAAATGGATTTGAGTGAGACCTATATTTGGCATTGTCGTCTTGGTCATATAAACAGAAATCGCATGCAAATACTTCAAAAGAATGGTCTTTTGGAAACAAATGAAATTGGTTCATTTGATACATGCGAATCTTGTTTACAAGATAAAATGACTAAGAAACCCTTTAGTGGCACCAACAAAGGGATAAATGATAGATTCACCTAAATCATGTTCAAGTAAGGGACTTGAAGGGGATGATGTTATTGAATGGCACTTCGTCATACGTATTAAGGGTAGTCAACCGTTGTTAGGCGTCATTTACTGCTTGCATCAATCTTCTATGTATCTTGTGCAAGTGGGAGATTGTTGGACTCTGTATGCCCAAGACATATTAAATTGATGTGGCTAGTACGTTATGATCCAAGTCGGGTCATACCCAATAACAAGCTAGACAAACACCTATAATATTTATTTATGATATGATCAAACAAATAAATATTAACATTTATAATATTTAGAAATTGGTTTTCTAAATAATTGCACTTGACAAACTAATAAATTATATGGATAATTTATTTTTGAGAGAATATTTTATTTTGTTATTTAATGGGTTAAATAACATTTTAAATGTAGGATCGTTTTCCGACCAAACGAGTCGATCAGAAGAATTCTTAGACTAAATCAGAGGCGGAATTCATTGATTCAGTCTTCGTTCAGCTTATTATACACTTTTAACTGTCTAGTTTATTGATCTGAAAGCTTTTACAGTACAGAGACACTTCGGCAGCACTTCGGCGTCCGGAATACAATTTTGTACGAAATGAAATGACCAAGCACCTATTTATAGACCCTTGATTTCGCACGAAAAAGCCAACATGCTATTTCGTACGAAATAACAATGTTGATTTCGTACGAAATAGCCAAATGCTATTTCGTGCGAAATACCTTCAACTCTGATTTCGTACGAAATAGCCAAGTGCTATTTCGTGCGAAATCACATTATTACATTCATTTCTCGTTTTTCGTGCCTTGATATTTCTATACTAATCTAAGACTGGAACGAAGACGAAGTCGACAGACGTATGCACCAACAGACTCCCCCTCGGATGTTGACGAAGTCTTCGGTACGAGTCTTCAGCATGACGACTCTTCAGTCTTGATCGGTCTTTTCTTTTCACAAAATTTGACGCTAAAAAGAATCCACAAACTCTATCTACTCTTTTCATCAGCATCAACACTTCTTCTTGAATAATGTTCCAGGATCTATCTCTGGCTCTAACCTCGTCAGACTCCCCCTCTCATCAAGCTGGGATCGCTGTCTGGAATTAGCTATCTCCTTGAGATCAAATCTTGACTCAAACTCTGCTTTTAGGCCTTTACAGGTTCTGAATTGTGACCTGGCTCTCTGTAACCACTCAGAATCAGGAACCTGGCTTTAACCTGCATAATTCTCAACCACTCGTAAGATAAACAAATTTAACATTTATAAGCTTTACTCATTCTCTTGAATTCATAACACTCAAATTTTGATTCAAATTAATGAATCATTTAATCTTTTCAAGATCAAATTTTATTTCCATCAAATTCTCCCAAACTATTATGTTAATTATGTTTAGCACTTTAGAATTTTGAAAATCAGCTCTCCAACATCAGTTGTCGAAAATCCTTTTCGATTTTTCAAAATTTTAAAGCTAAAAGACAATCTTTTTGGATTTTTGATTTTAATGAAATGCAATAAAGACATATATACAAACAATATTTTTTACGAGTTTGCGTTAGGGAATCGTATCAGCCATTGACAAGTTACAAGTACCGTTAAGCTTTTGATTTCATATTCAGAATTAAACAATTCGCTTAGATTGCCGATATACTGATCCTCTTAAATTTTCACACAAATTTCAATCTGTTCAGGATACGCATTTTGTGTTTTAAGACTTAGCTTATACGCATGTACCATGTCAGAACACTAATGATATCTGTTAAGGGGTAAATGCGAGGCCATGAGAGCTCAGGTTAGAACTTCCGTTCGTACAAAGAGATGATGGCTCGTCTTTAGATGGGTCCCCTTTAGGAGATCTTTTTTTTTTTTACAACAGTACATGATTAGCATTTTTCAGTGTTTAATCATTTTTGTACTGAGGGCTGGCTTTAAGATTTAAAGCTTTTGCAAAGTATTATACGAGGACTAGGCTATTGCTCCCGCAAAATCAGAAGTCCTGTTATAATACCCCAGATATCATCACGTACAAAGACCTAGTATGTCAGAAATAGAGTCTTTCAAACAGGATTTCAGGGGTTACCTATATATCCGAGAGATGTTCCCCACGTAATAAGCAAGTTTATGATTTATGTTTATATCCCAAACAAACTTACTAAATGTGTAAAAACCTATCGGCACATCATCAGCGAGACTGTTTAACACTTTAAAACTTTACATTTCTTTAGCATACCGCAACTGTCTAGCTGATGTACTATCATTTTCCCTTTTTCACAAAACTCATTTTGAATTTTTTCAATGTTTTTGACATTTTTCAAATTTTTGAATTTTTCTAAAATTTTACTCCCCCTAAAATCAAAATATGTTTCAATTTTGATTTTCTGGGAAAATTTGAAAACAACCTGTACAAACTTGACAAACTGATTTGAAATGCTTCAATTTGCCATTCACTTGGCATAAACAGTCAGAACTCCCCCTTACAACAAAACATTTTTCCCATAATGATTTCAAAACACTTAAGATTTTTTTAATCAAAATGGTTTTTCCAGAAAATAAGTTTTGTTGATATTACCACTTGTAGGTTGGGGATTACTTCATCACTTTGTTTTATCAACCACTTGTAATGAAAAATTTAACAGTTTTGAATTCTACCAACAAATACCACTTGTAGAAAATCAAGTACAACTTAATGTCCCTGATTAACCACTTGAGAGTCGAAATATCACAGTTACCAACCTATGAATTTCTCAAGAAAGATGCCGATTCCTACTCCCCAATTACCAACCTGGGAGTTCCGGCAAGTCAGGTTTTTCATTTGAAGAGATCCACCCAAGCCTAACGAACCTTGGGTGTTTTTGAGTGATCGTCACTCCGTTTCTTTTCAACTTTTTGTTTTAATTTTCCATTTGACAATGATGGAAAATTTGCATCATCCACTGTCTTAACGAAATTATCACCTTTTACCTCAACAACTGGCTCTTCTGGCTTTGACGAACCAGATTCATCGCCCGAACGTGGCTCCTTCGTTTCCGAAGAAACAAATTCATCGCCAGGAAGTGAAAATTTCACTTTCTTTGGTTTGTTAATCGTTTGATTAACCACTTTCTCTCTTTTTATTATCCCTTTTATCCTCAGATTTGTATCTAGTGAATTTGTTTTACTTGACTAATCACTCTTTGGAGAACAAAATGATTTATCAGAACTGTTATCTGATTTTCTGGTTGTATCCGAGGACAAAATCCTTTCAAGATACTCTCTTGCCTACTTCCTTTTCTTTCTCAGTCTGTCTTTCTGCCCTTGTGAAAGCTTCACTTTCTTTTATTCTACTTTCTATCCTTTGGGCTTTTCTTCGACTTTGACTGATTTTCTTGCCGTTTTCTGAGATTCAGCCATCGATCTTCCCTTCGATCTCATTGGACAATCTCTGGCAATGTGACCTTTGATATAACATTCAAAGCATCTTCTTGTCTCAAAACTCTAATATTCAAATCTTTGGCAGTTAACAGTAATGTGTCCTTGAAAACCACATTTGTAACACACTCTGTTATCATACCATTCTTCATTTCCAAACCACACACTTAAATCATAACATTGTTTGGCTTTGTGGTAGTCATCACTCCTCTTGTAAACTGGATTTGACTTTTGAGCACTGTAGTCAAACCTGCACCACTTATTACCAACTTTTTGTGAATTTTGATTTTCCAATTTTTGTGGTTTTTTATCACAATTGGATGATAGAACTGATGAACTTTTATTTTTGTTTTGAACATTTTCTGAATTTTTAGCACTTTGTTTTTGTTTTACACTATTCTTCAAAGGTTTTTGCGTTGATCATTCACCTTTTTCAGTAGAATGTAAAACTGTTTCTTGAAATTTTTCTTTTAATTTCAAAAATATTTTCTTTTTCTCATCTTCATCATCAGCTTTCTCATCACAATCTTCCATTTTGACTTCGTCAAAATTTGTGACATTGTCACTTATTGGAATTCCGTTGATCGGTTTTGGACAAAAATGATTCAGAAATTCTGACGAGGCCACAAAACCTTTCAATTTCTTTTCAAGCTCATCAATTTTATTTCTTGAACTCTCAGCTTCATTTTCAAGCTGAGAGATTTTCTCAAGATGAGAATTTATTTCTTTTTCATTATCAATCTTATTCTCTTCAAGAACAGATTTTTCATTTTCTAAAATTTTTATTTGATTTTGAAATTTTGATTCATTTTCTTTCAAATTTTTATTTTCAAGTTTTATTCAAAAATCTTCATTCTCTGAAGATTTTATTTTGCTGTCAAAATCTTTTTCTTTTTCTTTCAAACTTTTAATCTCCCATGTCAAACTGTCAACATCTCTTAACAGTTTGACATTTTCAGATTTTGATTTTTCACAGTTTGAACACATCCCAAGGATCTTTTTGTCATCAGCTTCATTCTCACTCTTGAAGGCTGGAATTTCTTCAATCTGTTCCTTTTCCGCAAGAACTTTTTCTTCAGGTTTGACTTCATCGTTTTGTGACAATCCTGTTGTCTCATTTCGTTCAGATTTTTCTTGATAAACACTATCAATCTGTTTCTTCTCATTTCCTCTCATGTTTCCTCTTTTAGAATGCCTCCTCGACGTGAAAATCCGCTATCTAATGCCAAAATGGCAGATATCATGGCGCAGCATATGGCTGTAGTACTCCCAGACATTATTGCTCAAGTGAACCAAGCCAACAATAACCAAAATGCTCCATGCAATTTCAAGAGTTTCAATTCGGCTGAACCACTTAAGTTTAGTGGTTCTGAAGGGGCAACTGGGCTGCTTCAATGGTTCGAGAGCATTGAGAGTACGTTTCGTCACGTTCAGTGTCCAGAAAATCGGAAAGTCGAGTTTGCTTCTAGTGTGTTTCAGAAGAGGGCTCTTACATGGTGGAACGGGGTTATGAGAGACCGTGGTGCTGAGGTTGCGTTAGCACAAACTTGGGCTGAACTTAGGGCTCTTATGATGAGGGAGTTTTGTCCTTGTTATGAACTGGGAGCTTTAGAAAGGGAGTTTGATGATTTAAAACAGGATAGTGGTGAGCACCGGGCATACACTGACAGGTATGAGGAGTTAAGTTTGCTTTGCCCTACCATGGTTACCCCACTCGAGAAAGCAATCGAGAGGTATATTGATGGCTTACCTGACTTCGTGCAAGACATCGTCACTGGTAGTAACCCTACTATAGTACGTCAGGCAATTGAATTAGCTGCGACATTGACTGAGTCACAGGTTCGAAAGGGTAAGCTACACAGGAAGGGTGACAAGGGTAAGAAGCAGGCGTCTGACGAGGGTGAAAGCAAGAAAGGTAAGAACAAGAAGGATAAGAAAGCCGAGTCTGCTTAGAAGTCTAGGAAGCGAAAGGCTTCCCAAAACTTCGCCACTACCGCACAGGCAAATCAAGCTGCTCCAAATCAGCCTGCGCAACCACTTGCCAAGAAACCATACCTTGGTGATGCACCTCAGTGCAACAGGTGTAACGGTCATCTTCAGCCACACCTCCAGTGTCGTTATTGCACCAACTGTGGAAGATCTGGTCATCGGGCTGCCACATGTCGTCTTCCTGCTAATCAGAATCGGGCAGTTCGGAACCCAGCTCAACAAGCAGCTCAGCCTCCTGCTCAGCAACTGGCTCAAGTTGAATGACCCCACTACCCACCTGGTTCTTGCTATAACTGTGGGGATCCGAGCCACTACCGTAATCAGTGTCCAAGACTGGTGAATCCGAATCAGGCTCAGGCTCATGGGCGAGTCTTTAACATGAATACACAAGAGGCGCAAGCAGACAATGAAGTGGTCAACGGTACGTTCCTTGTAAATAATCAACCTCCATCTGTTCTTTTTGATTCAGGTGCCGATAAGAGTTTTGTGTCATTATCTTTTGAGCCATTGCTTCGCGTGTCTAGAACAAAACTAGGTAAGCCTTTGATAGTAGAAGTTGCTAGTGGTGATCCCATTGTTCTCGATTCCGTTCTTCGTAACTGCCAGCTGAACCTTAACAACCATCTTTTTCCTATCGACCTCACACCAATGCAACTTGGGAGCTTCGACATTATAGTGGGTATGGATTGGTTAGCCAAGCATCACGTAGAGGTAGTTTGTTTCGAGAAGATTGTTCGTGTTCCGCTCTCGACAGGTGAGATCCTAGAGGTTCATGGTCAGAAACCTGCTAGTAGCCTCAAGCTCATGTCCTGTTTTCAAGCTCGGAAGTATCTGCGAAAGAACTATGTGGCCTTCTTGGCACATGTTGTAGCAGATAAGGCAAAGGTAAGTCTATTCAAGATATCCCTGTTGTTCGGGATTATCCGGAGTTGTTTCTTGAAGAGTTACTTGGTTTACCCCCAGCACACCAAGTCGAGTTCCGTATTGATCTCGTACCTGGTGCAAATCCTATTCCCAGATCTCCATATCGTCTTGCACCGTCTGAGATGCAAGAGCTATCTAAGCAACTTCAGGAGCTTTCTGACAAAGGTTTTATTCGTCCTAGCTTTTCAGCTTTGGGTGCTCCCATTCTTTCTGTCAAGAAGAAGGATGGATCTTTCAGAATGTGCATCGATTACCGTGAGCTTAACAAGCTTACCATCAAGAATCGATATCCCCTGCCTCGCATTGATTATCTCTTTGATCAGTTACAGGGTGCTACTTGTTTCTCAAAGATTGATCTGCGTTCTGGGTATCATCAACTTCGTGTGCATGAAGACGATATTCCCAAGACTGCTTTCCGCACTCGTTATGGGCTTTATGAGTTCACACTTATGCCATTTGGTTTGACTAATGCTCCTGCTGTTTTCGTGGACTTAATGAATAGGGTCTGCAAGCCTTATTTAGATAAATTAATCATCGTTTTCATTGACGACATCGTGATTTATTCTAAGACGTGAGCTGATCATGAGCAACATCTTCGTCTTACTCTGGAACTCCTAAATAAAGAGCAACTTTTTGCCAAGTTCTCCAAGTGTGAATTTTGGCTTAAGGAAGTTCAATTTTTGGGGCATATCGTCAACGAACAAGGTATTCATGTAGATCCCTCCAAGATCAGTGCGATTAAGGATTGGGATACGCCTACTACTCCTACTGAGGTTCGTTCATTTCTTGGTCTGGCGGCTTATTACCGCCGCTTCATCGAAAATTTCTCGAAGATTGCAGTTCCCCTAACTGCTCTAACTCAGAAGAACAAACCCTTTGAATGGGGAACCAAATAAGAAGAAACGTTTCAGACCTTGAAGCAGAAGCTTTGTGATGCGCCTATTCTAACTTTGCCTGAGGGCAATGATGATTTTGTTGTATATTGTGATGCGTCAAATTTGGGTTTTGGCTGTGTTCTGATGCAAAGGAACAAAGTCATAGCCTACGCATCAAGGCAATTGAAAATTCATGAGAAGAACTACACCACTCATGATCTTGAGTTAGGTGCAGTTGTATTCGCTCTTAAGATCCGTGGACACTATTTGTATGGTACAAAATGTGTGGCTTTCACTGATCACACGAGTCTTCAGTACATCTTCAATCAGAAAGAACTCAACATGAGGCAATGACGTTGGGTTGAACTTCTAAACGACGATGACTGCGAAATTCCTTACCATCCTGGTAAGGCGAATGTCGTGGCTGACGCTTTAAGTCGTAAGGAACGTGTCAAGCTTCATTGTGTTTGTGTTCAATCTGATATTCAAACTCGATCTGATATCCAAGCCCGCATTTCCCAGGCTCAACATGCTTGTGATTCACAAGACTGGATGGGTAAGGAATTACCCTATCACATTAAGCCTGATCTTGAACCAAAGGACGATGGATCAAATTATTTCATGGACCGTTTTTGGGTTCCAAGCCAAGATAATCTTCGCACCTTGCTTATGGATGAAGCTCATAAGTCTCGTTATTCTATTCATCCTGGTGAAGACAAAATGTATAAGGATCTTCGTACTCAGTATTGGTGGCCTGGTATGAAGAAAGATATTGCCTTATACGTTTCAAAATGCCTTACTTGTCTTAAGGTTAAGGCTGAACACCAACATCCTTCTGGTTTATTGGAGCAACCAGAGATTCCAGTTTGGAAATGGGAAAACATTGCTATGGATCTTATTACCAAACTTCCGCGCACAAAGAGAGGTCATGATGCCATCTGGGTAATTGTTGATCGTCTTACAAAGTCGGCGCATTTCCTGCCGATCCATGAGGATCTATCTGCTGACAAGCTTGCTAAAATCGGTGTGGATGAAATTATATCTAGACATGGTGTTCCCTTAAACATTATCTCTGATAGATATGCTCGATTCTCGTCTCGTTTTTGGAGAACCATGCAATCTGCTATGGGGACCCAACTTAATCTGAGCACAGCTTATCATCCACAATAAGATGGCCAAACGGAAACAACAATCCAGACTTTGGAGGATATGCTTAGAGCTTGTGTTATCGATTTTGGTGGTAGTTGGGATTCACATCTTCCATTGATTGAATTCTCTTACAACAATAGTTTTCACTCCAGCATCAACATGGCTCCTTTCGAGGCTCTCTATGGTCGAAAATGTCGTTCACCAATCTGCTGGAATGAGATAGGTGAGGCTCAGCTTACTAGACCTGACCTCATTCTAGAGACAACAGATAAGGTTAAGAAAGTTCGTGATAACCTTCAGACAGCTCGAAGCCGTCAAAAGAGTTACGCGGACCGACGATGCAAGCCCTTGGAATTTCAAGTCGGTTATTGAGTATTACTTAAGGTCTCACCTTGGAAAGGTGTGATCAGATTTGGAAAGACAGGAAAACTTGCACCTAGATACGTTGGACCATTCAAGATCGTCGAAAGAATCGGTAAGGTAGCCTACAGACTTGAGTTACCTCCTGAACTTGGAAACGTTCATCCAACCTTTCACGTGTCCAATCTCAAAAAATGTTTAGCTGATGAGAACCTCCACATACCACTTGACGAAATTCGTGTTGATAAAACACTGCATTTTGTTGAGAAACCTGTGGAAATCATGGATCGTGAAGTCAAGTGGCTAAAACGCAAGCGCATTCCTTTGGTCAAAGTTCGCTGGGAATCTAAACGTGGACCTGAGTTTACTTGGGAACAAGAAGATCAAATGAAGGCGAAATATCCACATCTTTTCTCACGAGTTTCCTCTAAACAAATTTGGGGACGGAATTTCCACAAGTAGAGGAGACTGTGACACCTGTGTCTATAATCATTGTAAATAGTTCAAGTTATCAATGAAACAATGTTATTTGATCCCAATATTTGTTTGTTTATGCTTGACATTTTTCATGTTTTGGTTTTTATTCAATTTCAAACTCTATATCGCTTTCTAGAGTGTTATACGCAAACTGGTGCATAAACATAATCAGTTTAACGCAACAAATACTCTGGAACATCAATTTATGCTTAACATACCTTAAATAACCTTTACATAAATTAGAAATAAGTTTTGAAGGCTTTGGTATGGCAAAATCAAGCTTATTCGCTTACAGGGACTAACATCGACAAACTGCGAAAGTATGCCGATTTGAACTGTAATAAACATTTCGGAACATGACCATAAGTTAAACATACCCTAAATATCCTTTACATAGCTTATAAATAGGCTTTGAAGGGTTGGGTGTGCTAAAATAAACTTTTTGGTCATTCAGGGACTAAAAGCGTCAAAAAGTGCATAAGTTTGCATTTTCACGCATATCTTACTTCTGAATACATCCGGACATCCAAAAATTTATGTAGGCATTAAAATATTTTATTTTAGTGTTTGGCATAAGAAAAATCCATTCGTCGCGCAATTTGGATCGTTTTTCGCGTTCGTGCGTATTCCGTCGTAATTAAGCAAATATCGCGATCGTACGACCAAACGAACCAACATCCGGCATATTTTTGAGCATATTTCATGTCCCTCATGTTTAGGCATCATTGCAGAGCTTTGAAAATGGTTTAACGAGCTTCAAGCGGGTCAGAAACCAAGGTTTTACAGTGCATGGGCCATTTCTGCACTTTCTGCCAAACTTTGCCCAGGCGGGCCGCGTAAGACTTAACTGTCTGTTACGCGGGATGCGACAGAACCCCCAGTATCAGAAAAACCTACTGTTGTTTCAGCAGCTGGGTTTTTATGTGTTGCCAACGGTTTTGAACAATACTATGGGCTATTTTGGGCTCCCATGGTTTTGCAAATCAGTGGGCATGAGTTGTACGGCTGAGATTAAAGCTCGTTTTACGAGGAACGATCTTAACGGTCCTACGAAAAAACTATAAATACCCCACCCCTTTCACTCTGAAACCCATATTTGATCTGAGATTTCTCTAAGTTGTTGTGATTATTCACTACATACCTGAGAATACTTGGAATCAAATCTCTTTGGACCCTTTGTAAGTCATCTTTCGTTCTTTTATGCGTTTTTAGCTTAAAAGTCAAACTGAGTTTGACTTTCTGCGTTAACCAGATTATGGTCAACATGAAGTTCGTTTGAACTTCATAACATGAGCGTAATCACGATGGTTATAGTCCCTAGTGACTATACCTACTGATTACCACGTTATCTAGGCTTAGTGACGAGTCGTAGTTTCGGCCAAAATGCGTATTCTTGCGTATTTTGTAACCAAACTACTTTGGGGTATCAAGACCTTTTGTCTTGATATCAAACTTGTTTTCAAACTTCGTTAAACATGTTTTAACATGTTTAACTCGTCACTTTTAGATTTGTGCTTATAAAGGGTCGTAAGGTAAGCAATCTAAATAATCGCTTATCTTTCAAACCTGACCCATTTGGTCGATCATTAGGATCCGACCAAACACTTTAGGTGACCATAGTTGCATAGGGAATAACCTTCTGAGGTTATACCTTATGGTCACTTCGTTTAAGTAGTTGTATGATAGGTAGTTTATATGCCTTAGGTAAATGACCAAAATGCCCTTTTTGCGCCAAAATTCATTTTAAGCATATGTAACATAACTTTTGATATCTAAACTGATTAGGCAACAATATTAGACATGTTAAGGCATATTTAATTGTCATAGGACTAGTTAGGCGGTCCAAACGCGTTTTACGTGAACGACGCGTTAAAGTAGCATAAGCTACCTAAACGAGTCATAATGGGTCGTAAGCACTTAGGATAGGTTCCATTTTAGTATGTAGGCTTTGTTAAGCCATATTGCATGAGTTCTTACACTCACTTGATTTACGAACCCTCATGCTACCCCATCCTCCGATTAGGTCCGTTTATTAACGTAGTTACCTATATTAGGTGCCGTTTGATTCTGTGATCTTCTAGCATTGCTTGGTGGTTATCCTAGGACTATTGAGCAATCTCAAGGGAGTACATAGACCCCTCTTTTACTGTTTTTCAAACATTTTGGGGTGAAACACATGTGTCTACTTGTTACTTTCATGCTTTCCATGTTTTCATATCATATACTTGCTATGTTCATTAGTACACCTATAGTACATGATTTCTTGCATGTTTTGCTATGTATGTTTACTGAGCATGCTAGTTGTCACACCCCGACCGCGTATAACATGCAACCGCGGCGGAAACGTCGGGGAGTGTTGGGACAGAATTAATTGTTACACAACCATGGAAATTAAAGTTACATTTTATTTATCAACAAGAGTGTTACATTGTTTCAAAACAAGAGATAAAGAGTTTATAACATAATTAAACTACGTCTATCTTCGTTTTATGTCTCTAAGGCACAGGTCCGCCCTAGTATCACAATCATCATCCTAAGCGACAGCTCCTGAAAACACATGTTGTAGGATCGTATTCTGACCCGAACGAGTCGATCAGAGGCTTTCTCCTTGGTTTCAGGTGCGGAATAACAAGAAACTAAGGTAGAAACAGCACAAATATCACTTTAACTACTTGTTGTATTGATTTGACGCTGGTTACAACTTGAATCTCGCACCGGCAGAACCTCGGCACGATTTCACCAAAACGTTACAACTCTTATCTAAATCAGATCGCTAATAAGGTATATATAGAGTTTGGGAACCGCTTATTGGACAGGCCCAATAAGCGGTCCACACATGAAGTCACAAGAGCGGTCCACATATGTTGACCAATAAGCGGTCCAACCATGTTCACTCGAGCGGTCCGTGACTTGTCATATGAACGGTCCAAACCCTAAACGGACCTAATGAGCGATCCAACTATATACAACCTATACAAATTCACATTTCTTGTATTTACAATCATTTAACAACCATTCCTATTTTAAGACTCTAAGACTCGAACGAAGATGTAGTCGACAGACAACTGCACCAACAGACTCCCCCTTGAATGTTGACGGAATCTTCAGTGAGAGTCTTCAACAAGACATTCTCGGATATAGTTCGGTCTTCTTCAAAAATTCTGCCTGGATCTAACTTTCTTTGGCTATAACCTTCATCAGACTCCCCCTATCACTCTGCTAGGATAGTTGTCTGGGATTTTGTTACTACCATCGAAATTATCTCCTGGCTTCTCTGTTCAGTTCATCAACTCTGGTTCTGATATATCTCCTGGCTATCTGTAGCAACAGGATCAGAAACCTGCAAAACTCAACCATACTATTACAAACTAATACAATTTGCAATTCAACTTAATGAATCAACAAATCATATAAGAAAAATTATGAAGATCAAACTGTAGGTTACCATTCAACTTATTCATCAAGTTAATGAACCAAATTTGCATTTCAAATCTTCACAATTTAACACTCTCTCACAAACCAAACTGACTGTTCATCAAGTTTAGCCTTTGAGATTTTGAAAATCAGCTCTTCACCATCAGTTGTCGAAAATCTTTTTGGATTTTTGAAAATATGAAACATAAATGCAAAAATAGAAATTTAAATGCAGAAAATGAAATATGTACAAACATATTTTTGTGAGTTTGTGTAAGAGGATCATATCAGTTTTTGAGACACATCACGAGCACCGTTAAGCTTCTAATCGTTTTAAGTTCTAAACGATTCACGTTGATTGACGATATTGTTGTCCGCTTAAGCTCAATCTAACAACTTTCGAAATGCTTACCGATACGTTTAAGGTATATTAATTATGCACTAAGTTCTTATGGACCCCACGATCTCAGCATATCCCCTCATCATGCAATACACTAACTCAAGTAATGCCTTTAAACTTTCATCAACTGTGATATGTGCGAAAACAAAGCAGAATGTTTAAACATTAACAATCAGGTCGATACTTCCGTATACGCAGAGAAAGTCCAATGTTTAAACAAAATAAGAAAATAAAACAAGTTGAAGTTGTTTAGGCTTTAACCACCAGGTCGATACTTCCGTATACGCAGAGGAGGTCCAAAGCTTAAACGAAACACCAAAGAAAATAAAGCAGAACGTTTAGGCAACAACATCCAGGTCGATACTCACGTATACGCAGAGGATGTCCGATGCTTAAACAAAATAAAGAAATCAAACAAGTTTAAATCTTTGCAAAAAGAAATGCACAATCACAGCGACTTTTCAGCAAAGTTGTGAAAGTTCACAAACTCAACCAGTTTTATGCTTTTTGGCATTCAGCGATTACCGAGTAGGCACACAGTCAAGAAGGACAAAACTAAGTACTATGCTTTCAACCATGTTTCCCACTAGAACTAGGCTTTTACATTTAAGTTTGTATCGTTATCGCAAATCTACTAGTCTAGCTGAGCCTATCGTCACATCTTTAGTGAGACCGTTTCTCACATTTTACATTACATCTCTTTAGCATGCTGTGATAGTCCACTGATTTACAATCATTTCCTCTTTTTCACAACAAAACTCATTTTTAAATTTTTCAATGTTTTTGACATTTTCAAATTTTCAAATTTTTTAAAATTTTACTCCCCCTAAAATCAAAATATGTTTCAATTTTGATTTTCTGGGAAAATTTGAAACAAACTGTACAAACATGACAACTTGATGAGAATCACTTCAATTCTCTATCCACCTGGCATAAACAATCAGAACTCCCCCTCACAACAAACTATTTTCCCATTGTGATTTCAAAACACTTAAGTTTGTTTTAATCAAAATGGCTTTTCCGGAAAACTTAGTTTGTTTACCAAACAGTTTAGGTACGGGGTTACTTCATCATCTTGTTTTCTACACAAAAGTAGGAAAATCCAAGTACAAGTTAATGTCCTTGATTTACCATATGCAGTCCAGAATCCTCTGTACCACTTGTAAAACATTCACAAACACAACCAAACCTCTTTACCATTTGCATGATTGACGTTACCGAATAAAATTCAAGAAAGATGCCGATTCATGATCCACGATACCATCTTGGGATCTCCGGCAATTCCTGCAAAATCTCAAACACAGATTTAAAAAGAATGCCGATTCATGCTCCACGCTTACAAACCTGGGAGCTCCGGCAATTCAGGTTTTTCTATTTGAAAAGTTTCACCCAAGCCTGACCAGCCTTGGGTGATTTTGAATTCTTGTTCAACAATAGTGGAAAATTTTTCTCATCCATTGTTAAACTAGAATTCTCGACCTTTACCTCAACACATGGCTCTTCTGGTTTTACCATACCAGAATCATTGCCTGAATGTGGCTTGTCTGACTTTAATGAGTCAGATTCATCGCCGACATGTGGCTCCTTTGTTTCCGAAGAAACAGATTCATCGCCAGGAAGTGAAAACTTCACTTTCTTCTTTTTCTCCTCTTTAGTCCCCAGATTTGTATCTGATGAATTCTTTTTGCTTGTCTTTTCAGCTGAGGGAGTAGATTCATCAGAACTGTTATTCTGTTTGTCTCGTGAACCCGAGGACAAAATCTTTTCGAGATATTCTCTTGCTTTCTTTCTCTTTTTCCTCAGTCGATCTTTCTGCCCCTGAGAAAGCTTCACTTTTGTTTCTTGAACTTTAGATTCTTTGACCTTCGGTTCTTTGACGTTTCGACCCGAAGCTTTCAATTCTTTGGGCTTGACAACGACTGGTATCTTCTTTGCCATTTTCTGAGAATTGGCCCTCAATCTTTCATGCGATCTCCTTGGGCAATCTCTGGAAATGTGACCTTTGATATTGCAATTGTAGCACCTCCTGGTCTCATAACTCCAGTATTGGCAGTTAACAGCAATATGCCCCTGATATCCGCAGCTGTAGCACACCCTGTTATCATACCAGTTACCACCTTTTCCACACCAAATGCTCAGATCATAGCATTGTCTGGCTTGGTGATATTCCTTCCTCAAATGTGCTGGTTTTGACGCTTTTGCACTGTGGTTTGTTCTGCACACAACAAATTTTGAATTTTCATTTTCAATTTTTTGTAATTTTTTCTTTTGATTGGATGATCGCACTGATGAGTTTTTTCCTTCATTTTTAAAGTTTTGATTCTGTTTTACAATCTTCTTCACAGGTTTTTGCTTAGAGCATTCACCTTTTTCAGTTGATTGCAGAACAGTTTTCTGAAATTTTTCTTTCAACTTTAAAAACAATTTTTGTTTTTCTTTCTTAACATTTTCATCATCAGACTCTGTCACAGACTCATCTGCTGAATAAAAATTCTCATTTTCCTCATCAGTTTTATCATCACAATCTTTGACTTTGACTTTGTCAACGTTTGTAGCATTTTCACTCATCGGAACTGAATTGATCGGTTTTGGACAAGGAATATTCAACTTGTCAGATTTAGTCGCAAAACTGATCAATTTCTTCTCAAGTTTATCTATCTTGGTCCTGGAATTCTTAGCTTCTTCCTCAAGCTGAGATATTCTCTCAAGATGAGACTTGATGGAATTGTCATTCTCAACCTTCAAACTTTCAAGAACAGACTTTTCATTTATCAAAATTTTGATCTGTTCCTGAAATTTTGATTCATTGGCTTTTAGATTCTTATTTTCAAGCTTAATCCAGAAATCTAAATCTTCTGAAGATTTCTGTTTGTCTTCAAGCTCTTTTACCAACTCTTTGATTCTCTTTTGAGCCCTTTCACCTTCTTTTTCAAGTTCGACAATCTTCTGAAGATGGGAATTTATCATCTTTTGATTTTCAATGTTGTTTTTACTAAACACATTTTTCCCATCTTCAAGAATTTTCACTTGCCCCTCAAATTCTTGATTTTTCAAAGTCAAACTGTTAAAATCAATCAACAGTTTGTCGTTTTCGGCTTTCAACTTCTCACAATCTTTTTCCAAAGAAAGAATCTGTTTTTCAGCAACGTGCTTCTCGTCTTTCAACTTTTTGACTTCAGATGCTAAACTTTCTATGTCTCTCACGAGTTTGTCATTATCAGTCTTAAAGTTATCGCATGTTGAGCACATTGTTTCATTCTTCACCAATTCTTCAGCTTTTGGAGCTTTTTCTTCATTTTCCATAAATTTACCTGCACAAAAGAGTTTAACGAAATCAAGAGGATTACCAACATTATCAATATAACAACCTCGTTTGAAATCGTATTTTAGCACGTTTTTTGCTCTGACACATTTAGCAACTCTTTTGTACATTTCCTCAATCACATCTGTATCCAAATCTAGCATGTTATACTCCAAAACCTTAATCATCTCTTTCTTTTTCTTACTGACTTCAAGTTCATGAGCTTTAAGTTTGCTGATGAATTGATTTAGAGGTAGTTTTGAAAAATTTGAGTCCTCTCTTAAATTTTTCAAACATTCACTCCATTCAATTGGTAATGCATCTGCAAATTTCTCCAATTTCTCAGCAGCTGACGGATATATCTCATGATCTTTCAGATAATTCAGTAAAACATCATATCGGTCTTTAAGATCATCCAACATTTCGTCTTTCAGACACACGAAATATTTGAACCTTTTTGCCCAACCATCTTTGCTCACTTTTCTATACCCCTCATCTAGAAATCCGTTATTCCAGTTATTAAATCTTTCGAAATAATAATTCTCCTGTTCATCAAACATCATTGCCATATTTTGCAAAACAGAACGACACGTGTTTGTTGACGAATACGCGATCTAAATGTGATAGAAAAGCGAATCAAACAGCAGTTATGCCAAATAAGCGGTCCAAATAAGCGATCCAGATGACAAATAAGCGATCCAAAAATTGTCTGAAAAAACGATCCAGAAATGATCCAAATAAGCGATCCAAATCAGTTCTATAAGCGATCCAAATTAGTTCGAATAAGCGATCCAGAAACAATTCGACCGGATGAGCGATTCTAACCGACCGGATAAGCGGTTCCAAACTCTGTTCGAATAAGCGATCCAGAAACAATTTGACCGGATGAGCGGTTCCAAACTCGTCTGAATGAGCGATTCACAATGTCCGGATAAGCGATTCAAGGTCGATCCGACCGAATGAGCGGTTCCTGATTCGTCCGGATAAGCGGTTCAAGAGCTTGTTCGAACGAGCGGTTCAACTTCAATACCAATTTTGATCCACTAAAACTTTGAATTTAGATCTGAAACTTTCTAGGGTTTATCTCGATACTATTTCGCACAATCTGTGAAAAATTGAGCAAATTCCGACTGTGAAATCTTCTCGAATCAGAAAAAGAAGGTGTAGAAGTAAGAAAAAGTGATGAAATCCGGCTGATTTCTGTAGAGAACCTCCTCCTGAGCTCTGATACCACTTGTAGGATCGTATTCTGACCCGAACGAGTCGATCAGAGGCTTTCTCCTTGGTTTCAGGTGCGGAATAACAAGAAACTAAGGTAGAAACAGCACAAATATCACTTTAACTACTTGTTGTATTGATTTGACGCTGGTTACAACTTGAATCTCGCACCGGCAGAACCTCGGCACGATTTCACCAAAACGTTACAACTCTTATCTAAATCAGATCGCTAATAAGGTATATATAGAGTTTGGGAACCGCTTATTGGACAGGCCCAATAAGCGGTCCACACATGAAGTCACAAGAGCGGTCCACATATGTTGACCAATAAGCGGTCCAACCATGTTCACTCGAGCGGTCCGTGACTTGTCATATGAACGGTCCAAACCCTAAACGGACCTAATGAGCGATCCAACTATATACAACCTATACAAATTCACATTTCTTGTATTTACAATCATTTAACAACCATTCCTATTTTAAGACTCTAAGACTCGAACGAAGATGTAGTCGACAGACAACTGCACCAACAGACTCCCCCTTGAATGTTGACGGAATCTTCAGTGAGAGTCTTCAACAAGACATTCTCGGATATAGTTCGGTCTTCTTCAAAAATTCTGCCTGGATCTAACTTTCTTTGGCTATAACCTTCATCAGACTCCCCCTATCACTCTGCTAGGATAGTTGTCTGGGATTTTGTTACTACCATCGAAATTATCTCCTGGCTTCTCTGTTCAGTTCATCAACTCTGGTTCTGATATATCTCCTGGCTATCTGTAGCAACAGGATCAGAAACCTGCAAAACTCAACCATACTATTACAAACTAATACAATTTGCAATTCAACTTAATGAATCAACAAATCATATAAGAAAAATTATGAAGATCAAACTGTAGGTTACCATTCAACTTATTCATCAAGTTAATGAACCAAATTTGCATTTCAAATCTTCACAATTTAACACTCTCTCACAAACCAAACTGACTGTTCATCAAGTTTAGCCTTTGAGATTTTGAAAATCAGCTCTTCACCATCAGTTGTCGAAAATCTTTTTGGATTTTTGAAAATATGAAACATAAATGCAAAAATAGAAATTTAAATGCAGAAAATGAAATATGTACAAACATATTTTTGTGAGTTTGTGTAAGAGGATCATATCAGTTTTTGAGACACATCACGAGCACCGTTAAGCTTCTAATCGTTTTAAGTTCTAAACGATTCACGTTGATTGACGATATTGTTGTCCGCTTAAGCTCAATCTAACAACTTTCGAAATGCTTACCGATACGTTTAAGGTATATTAATTATGCACTAAGTTCTTATGGACCCCACGATCTCAGCATATCCCCTCATCATGCAATACACTAACTCAAGTAATGCCTTTAAACTTTCATCAACTGTGATATGTGCGAAAACAAAGCAGAATGTTTAAACATTAACAATCAGGTCGATACTTCCGTATACGCAGAGAAAGTCCAATGTTTAAACAAAATAAGAAAATAAAACAAGTTGAAGTTGTTTAGGCTTTAACCACCAGGTCGATACTTCCGTATACGCAGAGGAGGTCCAAAGCTTAAACGAAACACCAAAGAAAATAAAGCAGAACGTTTAGGCAACAACATCCAGGTCGATACTCACGTATACGCAGAGGATGTCCGATGCTTAAACAAAATAAAGAAATCAAACAAGTTTAAATCTTTGCAAAAAGAAATGCACAATCACAGCGACTTTTCAGCAAAGTTGTGAAAGTTCACAAACTCAACCAGTTTTATGCTTTTTGGCATTCAGCGATTACCGAGTAGGCACACAGTCAAGAAGGACAAAACTAAGTACTATGCTTTCAACCATGTTTCCCACTAGAACTAGGCTTTTACATTTAAGTTTGTATCGTTATCGCAAATCTACTAGTCTAGCTGAGCCTATCGTCACATCTTTAGTGAGACCGTTTCTCACATTTTACATTACATCTCTTTAGCATGCTGTGATAGTCCACTGATTTACAATCATTTCCTCTTTTTCACAACAAAACTCATTTTTAAATTTTTCAATGTTTTTGACATTTTCAAATTTTCAAATTTTTTAAAATTTTACTCCCCCTAAAATCAAAATATGTTTCAATTTTGATTTTCTGGGAAAATTTGAAACAAACTGTACAAACATGACAACTTGATGAGAATCACTTCAATTCTCTATCCACCTGGCATAAACAATCAGAACTCCCCCTCACAACAAACTATTTTCCCATTGTGATTTCAAAACACTTAAGTTTGTTTTAATCAAAATGGCTTTTCCGGAAAACTTAGTTTGTTTACCAAACAGTTTAGGTACGGGGTTACTTCATCATCTTGTTTTCTACACAAAAGTAGGAAAATCCAAGTACAAGTTAATGTCCTTGATTTACCATATGCAGTCCAGAATCCTCTGTACCACTTGTAAAACATTCACAAACACAACCAAACCTCTTTACCATTTGCATGATTGACGTTACCGAATAAAATTCAAGAAAGATGCCGATTCATGATCCACGATACCATCTTGGGATCTCCGGCAATTCCTGCAAAATCTCAAACACAGATTTAAAAAGAATGCCGATTCATGCTCCACGCTTACAAACCTGGGAGCTCCGGCAATTCAGGTTTTTCTATTTGAAAAGTTTCACCCAAGCCTGACCAGCCTTGGGTGATTTTGAATTCTTGTTCAACAATGGTGGAAAATTTTTCTCATCCATTGTTAAACTAGAATTCTCGACCTTTACCTCAACACATGGCTCTTCTGGTTTTACCATACCAGAATCATTGCCTGAATGTGGCTTGTCTGACTTTAATGAGTCAGATTCATCGCCGACATGTGGCTCCTTTGTTTCCGAAGAAACAGATTCATCGCCAGGAAGTGAAAACTTCACTTTCTTCTTTTTCTCCTCTTTAGTCCCCAGATTTGTATCTGATGAATTCTTTTTGCTTGTCTTTTCAGCTGAGGGAGTAGATTCATCAGAACTGTTATTCTGTTTGTCTCGTGAACCCGAGGACAAAATCTTTTCGAGATATTCTCTTGCTTTCTTTCTCTTTTTCCTCAGTCGATCTTTCTGCCCCTGAGAAAGCTTCACTTTTGTTTCTTGAACTTTAGATTCTTTGACCTTCGGTTCTTTGACGTTTCGACCCGAAGCTTTCAATTCTTTGGGCTTGACAACGACTGGTATCTTCTTTGCCATTTTCTGAGAATTGGCCCTCAATCTTTCATGCGATCTCCTTGGGCAATCTCTGGAAATGTGACCTTTGATATTGCAATTGTAGCACCTCCTGGTCTCATAACTCCAGTATTGGCAGTTAACAGCAATATGCCCCTGATATCCGCAGCTGTAGCACACCCTGTTATCATACCAGTTACCACCTTTTTCACACCAAATGCTCAGATCATAGCATTGTCTGGCTTGGTGATATTCCTTCCTCAAATGTGCTGGTTTTGACGCTTTTGCACTGTGGTTTGTTCTGCACACAACAAATTTTGAATTTTCATTTTCAATTTTTTGTAATTTTTTCTTTTGATTGGATGATCGCACTGATGAGTTTTTTCCTTCATTTTTAAAGTTTTGATTCTGTTTTACAATCTTCTTCACAGGTTTTTGCTTAGAGCATTCACCTTTTTCAGTTGATTGCAGAACAGTTTTCTGAAATTTTTCTTTCAACTTTAAAAACAATTTTTGTTTTTCTTTCTTAACATTTTCATCATCAGACTCTGTCACAGACTCATCTGCTGAATAAAAATTCTCATTTTCCTCATCAGTTTTATCATCACAATCTTTGACTTTGACTTTGTCAACGTTTGTAGCATTTTCACTCATCGGAACTGAATTGATCGGTTTTGGACAAGGAATATTCAACTTGTCAGATTTAGTCGCAAAACTGATCAATTTCTTCTCAAGTTTATCTATCTTGGTCCTGGAATTCTTAGCTTCTTCCTCAAGCTGAGATATTCTCTCAAGATGAGACTTGATGGAATTGTCATTCTCAACCTTCAAACTTTCAAGAACAGACTTTTCATTTATCAAAATTTTGATCTGTTCCTGAAATTTTGATTCATTGGCTTTTAGATTCTTATTTTCAAGCTTAATCCAGAAATCTAAATCTTCTGAAGATTTCTGTTTGTCTTCAAGCTCTTTTACCAACTCTTTGATTCTCTTTTGAGCCCTTTCACCTTCTTTTTCAAGTTCGACAATCTTCTGAAGATGGGAATTTATCATCTTTTGATTTTCAATGTTGTTTTTACTAAACACATTTTTCCCATCTTCAAGAATTTTCACTTGCCCCTCAAATTCTTGATTTTTCAAAGTCAAACTGTTAAAATCAATCAACAGTTTGTCGTTTTCGGCTTTCAACTTCTCACAATCTTTTTCCAAAGAAAGAATCTGTTTTTCAGCAACGTGCTTCTCGTCTTTCAACTTTTTGACTTCAGATGCTAAACTTTCTATGTCTCTCACGAGTTTGTCATTATCAGTCTTAAAGTTATCGCATGTTGAGCACATTGTTTCATTCTTCACCAATTCTTCAGCTTTTGGAGCTTTTTCTTCATTTTCCATAAATTTACCTGCACAAAAGAGTTTAACGAAATCAAGAGGATTACCAACATTATCAATATAACAACCTTGTTTGAAATCGTATTTTAGCACGTTTTTTGCTCTGACACATTTAGCAACTCTTTTGTACATTTCCTCAATCACATCTGTATCCAAATCTAGCATGTTATACTCCAAAACCTTAATCATCTCTTTCTTTTTCTTACTGACTTCAAGTTCATGAGCTTTAAGTTTGCTGATGAATTGATTTAGAGGTAGTTTTGAAAAATTTGAGTCCTCTCTTAAATTTTTCAAACATTCACTCCATTCAATTGGTAATGCATCTGCAAATTTCTCCAATTTCTCAGCAGCTGACGGATATATCTCATGATCTTTCAGATAATTCAGTAAAACATCATATCGGTCTTTAAGATCATCCAACATTTCGTCTTTCAGACACACGAAATATTTGAACCTTTTTGCCCAACCATCTTTGCTCACTTTTCTATACCCCTCATCTAGAAATCCGTTATTCCAGTTATTAAATCTTTCGAAATAATAATTCTCCTGTTCATCAAACATCATTGCCATATTTTGCAAAACAGAACGACACGTGTTTGTTGACGAATACGCGATCTAAATGTGATAGAAAAGCGAATCAAACAGCAGTTATGCCAAATAAGCGGTCCAAATAAGCGATCCAGATGACAAATAAGCGATCCAAAAATTGTCTGAAAAAACGATCCAGAAATGATCCAAATAAGCGATCCAAATCAGTTCTATAAGCGATCCAAATTAGTTCGAATAAGCGATCCAGAAACAATTCGACCGGATGAGCGATTCTAACCGACCGGATAAGCGGTTCCAAACTCTGTTCGAATAAGCGATCCAGAAACAATTTGACCGGATGAGCGGTTCCAAACTCGTCTGAATGAGCGATTCACAATGTCCGGATAAGCGATTCAAGGTCGATCCGACCGAATGAGCGGTTCCTGATTCGTCCGGATAAGCGGTTCAAGAGCTTGTTCGAACGAGCGGTTCAACTTCAATACCAATTTTGATCCACTAAAACTTTGAATTTAGATCTGAAACTTTCTAGGGTTTATCTCGATACTATTTCGCACAATCTGTGAAAAATTGAGCAAATTCCGACCGTGAAATCTTCTCGAATCAGAAAAAGAAGGTGTAGAAGTAAGAAAAAGTGACGAAATCCGGCTGATTTCTGTAGAGAACCTCCTCCTGAGCTCTGATACCACTTGTAGGATCGTATTCTGACCCGAACGAGTCGATCAGAGGCTTTCTCCTTGGTTTCAGGTGCGGAATAACAAGAAACTAAGGTAGAAACAACACAAATATCACTTTAACTACTTGTTGTATTGATTTGACGCTGGTTACAACTTGAATCTCGCACCGGCAGAACCTCGGCACGATTTCACCAAAACGTTACAACTCTTATCTAAATCAGATCGCTAATAAGGTATATATAGAGTTTGGGAACCGCTTATTGGACAGGCCCAATAAGCGGTCCACACATGAAGTCACAAGAGCGGTCCACATATGTTGACCAATAAGCGGTCCAACCATGTTCACTCGAGCGGTCCGTGACTTGTCATATGAACGGTCCAAACCCTAAACGGACCTAATGAGCGATCCAACTATATACAACCTATACAAATTCACATTTCTTGTATTTACAATCATTTAACAACCATTCCTATTTTAAGACTCTAAGACTCGAACGAAGATGTAGTCGACAGACAACTGCACCAACACATGTGAAAGTGGGTACGTCAGCATAAAAATGCCTGTGAGATACATAGTTTTGTGAAAATGGGGTACATGACTTGAGTTTAAAGAAAACGTTTAATAACAGTCAGTCATGAACCTTATAAATTGTTTTGTATTGTAAATCATTTGAAAAGCAACAAGATCAAATGATATGTATAAATAAGAGAATAATGTATGGTTAAATGAATAACTAAGTAAAATGAGTTCGTATAAGATAAGTTGTTTTGTAAAACAATGTCTTGCGAAAAGTATGTTATTTGTATAAAATGTTGTATGTCTATACTGAAATGATTTAGATAACGCTACGATATGTAATATTATACAAACATTTATATATAGGAAGTGCCAGTGGCGTATCCACCATGTTTGTATCATATTACATACGCCACGTTACTCAAACCATTTACCCAAACCAACCACCATGTAAATTGTTCGTGTTATAAAATCAGTTGTCAAGTGTTATTGTGTAAATCATGTCAAAATGTTCGTGTCTAAGGTAAACCACCAAATGTGTATATCAATGTCAAATTGTTTATGTTTAATGTAAATCATTGTAATGTGTATCCAAAATATCATGTATGGCATGTGAAAATATATCAATTGGGCCATAGGTAAAATGCACAAAAACAGGGTATTGAATTAAACATAGTTTAAGTCAAAGTTATGTTTTGTGGACAATTGCATGCTATACTGATACAAACATTTATGCGGTATTGTGAAAATTCATACATTCAAGCCTTTGTGACTGTGATGATAGACCTTTAAACAAATTAAAGGTCTATATGTGTTATTGTTTATCGAATTCGGTCATTCCTTCCAATCCAAACAAACCCGAGATTTCAGGAATGGGAGTTGTCAAGTCCTATGGTACCATTACCTACTAACGAGTGGCGTAGCTAATGTTAATGAATGTACATTGTATCATTTGAACAAACCAAATGTCATACCAAAATGTGAGCATGTGATGAATAAATGTACTAAGTATGCACACAATGGGCATACATAGCATAAAATGTAACGTAAAATAATGTACTAAGTACGCACACAATGGGCATACATAGCATAAAATGTAGTGTAAAGCAATGTACTAAGCATGCACACAATGGGCATACATAGCATGAAAATGTATTGTAAATCGATTGTACTAAGTATGCACACAATGGACATACATAGCATAAACACAATGAAATCATGTACTATATATGTACTAACGAACATAATAAGCATATGGTATGAAAACATTGAAAGCATAAAGTAACAAGTAGGCACATGTGTTCCACCCCAAAACAGTTTGGAAAACAGTAAAAGAGGGGTCTATGTACTCAGCTGAGATTGCTTTGAAGTTCTTGTATAACAATCAAATAATGCGAGAGATCACGGATATCAAACGACACCTAATATAGGTAACTATGTTAATATACCGGACCTAAATCGGAGGATCGGATAGTATGCGGGTTCGTAAACCAAACGAGTATGGAGACTCGTGTAATATGGTTTAACAAAGCCTACATACTAAAATGAAACCTAACCTAAGTGCTTACGACCCATTACGACCCGTTTAGGTAGCTTATGCTACCTTAACGCGTCGTTCGCGTAGAACGCGTTTCGAACGCCTAACATCGTGACCATAAGGTATAACCTCGGAAGGTTACAGCTATGGTCACCTAATGTGTTTGGTCGGATCCTAATGATCGACCAAATGGGTCGGGTTCGAAAGTGTAAGCGATTGTTTAGATCGCTTACCCTACGACCCTATATAAGCACTAAACTAAAAGTGACGAGCTAAGCATGTTAGAACATGCTTAACTAAGTTTAAAAAACAGGTTTGGTATCAAAACAAACGGTTTTGATACTCACGAGTAGTTTGGTTACAAAATACACAAGAATGCGCATTTTGGCCGAAACTACGACTCGTCACTAAGCCTAGATAACGTGGTAATCAGTAGGTATAGTCACTACGGACTATAACCATCGTGATCACGCTCACGTTATGAAGTTCCAACGAACTTCGTGTTGACCATAAGCTGGTCAACGCAGAAAGTCAAACAAAGTTTGACTTTAGCACTAGAAAGCAATTAAAAGAACGAAAGAACACTTACGAAGGGTCCCCGAAAGCTAAACTTGATCCAGGAGCTCAGGTATGAAGCAATGGCATCAACTTAGAGCTCTTTGATCAGTTTTGTGGGTTTTACACCAAATGGGGGGGGGGTATTTATAGGAAAAGCAAAACTGTTAGGATCGTTTCTTGAATTTCGTGCCAGGATCTCATTCGTACACTTGTCAAGATGTTGTGGTATCACATTATGACCCTAACTCCAGAGATTGTGAAGGGGCATTGCCCTTTGGAGTGATTGAAAGGCCAAAAACAGCAAAAAAAACTAGTTTCTGCATCTGCAGGGCTGACGCGGCCCTCGTAAGATTTGGACATGGTCTTACGCACCCCGCCTGGGAGTCCAGATCAGAACCCAAGTTTCAGAAATGACAGTTTAGGTCCCTGTTATGGTTTAAGGCCATTTCCGACACATTCAAAGGCCCGTTAAGCCATCTTTAAGGCCCTAAAATGATGCCTAAACATTGAGGACATGAAACATGCTCAAAAATAAGCCGGATGTTGGTTCTTTTGGTCGTACGATCGCGATGTTCGGTTAATTACGACGGAATGCGCATAAGCGCGAAAAATGATCCAAATTACGCGACGAATGGATTTTTGACAAGCCAAACCTTTAAACATAATATTATAATGCTTACATAAATTTTTGGATCTCCGGATGTATTCAGAACGTAAGTTATGCGCGAAAGTGCAAACTTGTGCACTTTTTGACACTTTTAGTCCCTGAATGACCCAAAAGTTTATTTTAGCACACCGAACCTCTCAAAGCCTATTTCTAAGCTATGTAAAGGATATTTAAGGTGTGTTTAACTTATGGTCATATTCCGGAATGTTTGTTACAGTTCAAATTGGAATACTTTCGCAGTTTGTCAAGTTTAGTCCCTGTAAGCGAATTAACTTGTTTTTGCCATACCAAGGCCTTCAAAACTTATTTCTAAGTTATGTAAAGGTTATTTTGTCACACCCCCAAAATCCACCCGCGGAGTACCACCGCTTGGGAGCGTGACTGACCAGGATCAAGCCATCAATCATATCAAACATAGCATTTAATAGTAAAAGTAATTAATGTAAATCATCATGACATGATTGATGTTTCAAAACCAAACATCGTTTAAGTAGCGGAAGCATAGTATGTAATCTCAAAATAGTTATAAGTTCAGATAAAGTTCATGATCCGTATCCCACAACGACCTGCTCCTCCCTGTGCAAGCTCCAGTATACCTAAGGTCCTGCAAGGCATGCAGCAAATAATCAACAAACTAGTTGAGCGAGTTCACAGAAAGTAAGTTCATAACATAGTGCATAAGTATAGCTAGTGGGGGCTTCCCATACTAGTGAGTACTAAAGGTGGGGGCTTCCCAAACCTTGTGTTCATAATACTGGTGGGGGCTTCCCATGTTTATCCTGGCTAATGAGGGCTTCTCATTAACGGTACTTACTAGACTAACTTCCGACCATGTGTTCTTCTTTACCGAGAACAGGAAAACGTACAGGGTCACGTAGGCTTTACATGACGTGCCCTTCCCCGAGGACATGGTACGCGTGGGGGCTACGTAGGCTTTACGCAGCGTGGCCTTCCGACCTGGAAGCCAGTGGATGGTATTGGGTTACGTAGGCTTTACGTAACGTGTCCTCCCGACCCGGGAGACAAATGGCAAATACTGGGTTACGTAGGCTTTACGTAACGTGTCCTGACTAACCTGAGGACGATGGTCTATAGTCTAGAGAATGCGTAAGTACGAGTAATCATTCCATATTCAACATATCCAACCCAATTCCCAACCCGGGAATCCCATGCCTTGGCTGTGTGAACTCACCTTGGGTTGCTCGGTAGATACACAAAGGAAAGAGGGTTCTTGAACTAACAGTGGTCAACCACGTCCTAATAGGGTTACCACACAAGTCAGGTTCGGTTCAAGTAATTCACGTATATATATCATAGCAACACGTATGCACGTAAACAGTCAACATGTCATAAACATCACTTGTGATTTGAATGTCTAATCCCAAACTATACCCGGCCCAGAATTATACATGTAACACCCCGAACCGAATAGGGCTGACGTGTGTAACACCCCGACCCGAATAGGGCTGACGTGTCACTCTTACAGATATCAAAACTAAAAACCAATCCATAACATTAAATAAAAGATCTTAATTACATTTTATTACGTTACTGAAATAAAGAATCTTGGTCAGCAACTTCCTAACGCTCCTCACTGAAACCCATATTATCCCAGATTACCTGTAAAAAAATAAGACAAACACAAAAAGAAAAATACGGCTGAGCCAAAAGTTGCCCAGTAACGGAGAAATCAACAGTACAAGTAAAGTCATATCAGCGGAAGCAAAACACAACAGAACTGAGACTGAACTGAAACATTCACTGAAAACAAATGGAGGCACATGACTGATGCAAAAAAAAAACTGATACACGAACCGATCTGAAATTGTAACGGCAACTGATACGGAAACAAAAGTCAACACAAAACCGTTGTAGAGACTGATACATCGTTGACCACAATGACTAAAATATGTTACCTTGTATAAGCAAACTTATTGAAAATATTGTTTAATTAATCTAGTATCCGTATAACCAGAAAAGTTTCCAACCTATCATTTGTAGTTTTTAAAAGAAACGTTTATACAAATCCAGGAAATAATAACTATCGAATATTTTAAACAACGTTTAATAATGCTATTATTTTTAAAATAACGTTCATATTCAAAACCATCTCTATTACTAAATCAAATTTCATAAGTTATTATTTAATTAAAATAACTATTTGTATAGCTTTGGAGATTTATATTTAATAACCAAAATAATCTCGATAACTTGATTTTAAATGTAGAATAATTTAATCCTTACGAAATTCCTTAAACCGATCGGAAAAATGGACACGGAACAAAGATAGATTCAACAAAAAAATATCGACAGACACCGAATCAAATACTGAATACAGATATTGTCGGACACAAACTAAACGTATATCACGGAATCTAAATCCAAACTGAGACTGATACTGATCAAGACAAATCTGATACAAACCGGTACATATGCTGAGTCAAAAGAGACATAGCTGATACATAACAGAATCGGATACGGAACACAATCAAAAGCATAATTAACCCAATACACAATCGGAAACATAACCAGATGCATACAAACATATCAGACATATCAGAACAGATACTTAACATATTCACATACAGAAACATATACTAACTTACACGACAACTATATATCAACAAAATAAGTCGTGTAACGCAGAAGCACCCAAAGCCAGAAACAGAAACAGACTGGTACACAGCTAGCTAGTCCATGCACCTATGAGACGGTGAGTGTGGCGTTCACCCCTTATTCCATCTCCAGACAAACAAACTCAAACTCAGAGCTAAGATCGATCTATACGCCTCTAGTGGCCAAGGTGCTACACAAGCACAAGCTAGAGACGCCGTGAACTTTTATTACGCACTTTCACGATAAGTGCCATGTCGTTGACGCCCAAACGACAAGCCAGACATGCTTGGGTGACAGAGTACAAATACGAAGGCCTTATAAATAATTTACAGGCAACTGAAAATAATACTAACAGGAACATGCGACCATGATACAAGTCTGAGGTATGGCATGCTACAACACACTAATAAACAAACAAACAAATACAAACCGACTCCTATAATGTATCGCATATCAAACGAATATTGGTATCGAATCATGAAAATAACACTATAAGACAGAGACAAAAATCCGTACTACAAAGTAACGGATATGATAAAGATAAATACTACGATGAGAAGACCAAAGACTTCGTACCAAGGAGTAACGAATCTAATAAATAAAGATACTACGAGGTAATCAAAACAGAATCCGTACCTTAGTTTAACAAGCAAAGCAAAAATCCACAAATCAAGTCATCCTCAAAAAGCTCACCAACCTATATTTTCGGTTTATGTCAAATTAAACATACTTGTGGCGAGTTATGTTATTTAGTTCGTTGTAAGTTGATTTTCGACGGCAGGGCTTTATATGATTTTTGACTAATCATTTTAAAGCATGTTCATAAATATATCATACAAGTTACGTTTTCATCTCAAAGGATGTCAAAACCATAGATTTAATTAACACAATGACACTATATAGACAATACCTAATGTTTCAATTACTATCATATTTGAAAAGATATTATATAGGCATTGAAGATCAGTTTATATTTGTTACTTACACATTGAAAACGGATTTCCACTAATTAAGTTAACCAAAAAAAATATAAATCATCCAATCACTTTGCATTCATGTCATTACGTATAAAATAGTACATCTTCAAAATATATTTAGAAATAATGTATATAGTTGTAGAAACTTATTTCATGAAATTAATCTAACAAAACATATATCTTTTAGCATGGCAGTATTGAATTAATTTAGCTATTTAAAATGATGGCTAGTTTAACAAAGCTTAGTTACCATGATGGATCCGTAGTCCTAGCCGCCAGAAATCAAAACGGTTCAAAGTCGAATAAATATGTTCAATGCGTAAAACGGTTCGGTTTGCTAACCTGAATCAAAAGGCAAGGAATTTGTGGGTTGCGATTTATAGGAAAGGAGTCACGGCGGCGGCGCTGAAATCTGGTTTGCGGCGGCAGACGGTGGCGCTGCGGCGGTTGGGATGCGGCTGTGGCGTCGATAGGCGCAGATGGTGGCACTTAGGTGCTCTTCGGCGGTAGGGTTGTGTGCGGCGGCGAGCGGTGGTCTTCTCCAAGGTGGCGCGGCGGAGTACGGGTGATGCGGTGGTGCTCGCGGAACAATAGTTTGATTATGGGGCCAGAATGTAAGGAGATTGTGTATCTGTATTTGTAATTGGTATTCCGTATTATAATTCAATAAAGGACTCCTATATTAAAGGAGTTGATTGATCGACGAAATCTTTGCTAGTAAATATAGGCAACTAGCTGTCACCCATGTCTATCATCTTATACTATTTCAAACTCATTTTTGAATTATTTGTTTATTTATTTATTTTATACATTGAATACTTAACTAAATCAACGGATGAAAAGTGAAAACATATTAATGACTACCACACATACAGACAAATTTATGGAAAATATGCACATGATTCATAAAATAAACAAATACGTTATACATAATGAAAAAGCATGGATGGTATTTCAATTAATATTATAAGAATATACATTCTAAATTTAGAGTTGTTTTATACCCTCTCTACCCGTGAAATAATAATAATAATAATAATAATAATAATAATAATAATAATAATAATAATAATAGTAATAAATAAATATGTAATGGATTGTGTATTATTTTTATTCAAGTCATGTAAGTTGCAATGAAAGAAGATGACAAAGAATGGAATTGTGTCGTGTACATATTTGGTAGTTAACATATTTGGTAGTTAAATTGGTATGACTGTAACCACATATTTTGTCTAATAACTAGACATTTTACGAGCAACCTACACATATGTGTTAATTTATAAACACACATATACTTGGTTATAGATTCAATCCTATGTTGTGTTAAAAAATATTTAAAAAAAAAAAAAAAAAAAACTAATAGAAGTTTCAAAGAGCATCGGACTTCAATATATATATATATATATATATGTATATATTATTGTCATTATGTTTTAGAAATTTTCGAATGTTACAATTCTTCCCCTCTAAAAAAAAATTTCGTCCTCGAAATTGTTAACTAGAGTACCTTACAAAACATGTATCCAGATCACGAAATATTACAGCCATATGATTCTAGGATTTAAATTTCATAGTTATAATTTAGATGTGAGAAAAATAATATCTTATTAAATTCGAACTCGAACAGAGTTGTTTTCAACAGCTAGAAATTTTTTACATCAAGATACAAATAGGTTTGTATAAAAACGTTTATACCTTATATTAGAGTAAATACATTTAATTAATTAGTGATGTAATTAACCAAATCACTAATAGCTTTTTTATAATTAACAATTTATATTCAATATATATAATATTGTTATCGTTGATTATTTTACTACTCAATATTCAAATTCTAAGGATGTTCCAATACTCCACCTCTTAAATAATTTTGTCCTTGGAATTAATGCCATACCCAAAATAACATGTTACGGTACAAATCTTATTAATTCAAAGTTCAAAATCAAATTTAGATTATTCAAAAGGTCGTATTATTCAATATTCTACAGCTTAAGTTCTAAGTCGTTCAATTCAAATGTCACTAACAAAAGTTTATCTCTTAATAGTGTGCACCGAAAGCTAGTATATCATTTAATACTATAATGGTAACAACAATGATAATAATACAAACCACTTTTTTTTTCATATATTCTATAAATGCTGGAAGATGAGTAAGTGTCTTTCATCTATTAAATTACGGCATCTAAGGCATACGGAACTGAGTTCAGAGTGCATAAACGTGTATCACAAACTAATTAAATAGTACGACGTTACCAACAAGACAAGGTAAACATGGACCGAATCAAATTAAATTAAAATGCAACCAAAACTAACTCAACCATATCAGAATTCGGAGTACTAGAATGTAAACGAATTCGGATGTTCACCAATCTACATAATAGGAAACCAAAAGCGCACGTATGTACCTGTAATTCACAATTACGTTCATGACCGTAATTGTCAATCACCTTACATCAGTGCCCTAATTGTCCTCCCTTCATGCATCTCGATGACTTTTTCCAAATTGTAAGGTAGGCAAAGAGATAATAAAGGAATCATATATAGTCATATGTCAAGTCTCTAAGAAAGAACGAGATGGTAACTAAAGTAGATGTATTGATTTCATGACGATACGTCTTACCGATGTGAAAAAAAAACTCTTGAAGGACGTGCGGTAGCAAGGTCCACATGACACATACTCGTGTTCGTTCGATGACAATCACTTCAACCGTGTCATCCACTATGTTTCGAGTTATTCATGAATTCCATAAAGAAACCACAATGAGGATAGAATAATGTATCCCATACAATTGAGATGTAGAATATGGAAGTAATAATTAACGACAAATAACCTCTAACGGAAGATAGAAGATCACAAAGTGATGATTACGAAGATTGATCGAAAGTTGAATACCTAACCCAACGTCTACCCATTAACTCACAGGTTTAGCTTAAATTTTTTTTTTTTAAAGTTTAAGTTTTCTACAGGAAAGAGCCTTTGCTCTGATACCATAATTGTAACACCCCGAACCGAATAGGGCTGACGTGTGTAACACCCCGACCCGAATAGGGCTGACGTGTCACTCTTACAGATATCAAAACTAAAAACCAATCCATAACATTAAATAAAAGATCTTAATTACATTTTATTACGTTACTGAAATAAAGAATCTTGGTCAGCAACTTCCTAACGCTCCTCACTGAAACCCATATTATCCCAGATTACCTGTAAAAAAATAAGACAAACACAAAAAGAAAAATACGGCTGAGCCAAAAGTTGCCCAGTAACGGAGAAATCAACAGTACAAGTAAAGTCATATCAGCGGAAGCAAAACACAACAGAACTGAGACTGAACTGAAACATTCACTGAAAACAAATGGAGGCACATGACTGATGCAAAAAAAAAAACTGATACACGAACCGATCTGAAATTGTAACGGCAACTGATACGGAAACAAAAGTCAACACTAAACCGTTGTAGAGACTGATACATCGTTGACCACAATGACTAAAATATGTTACCTTGTATAAGCAAACTTATTGAAAATATTGTTTAATTAATCTAGTATCCGTATAACCAGAAAAGTTTCCAACCTATCATTTGTAGTTTTTAAAAGAAACGTTTATACAAATCCAGGAAATAATAACTATCGAATATTTTAAACAACGTTTAATAATGCTATTATTTTTAAAATAACGTTCATATTCAAAACCATCTCTATTACTAAATCAAATTTCATAAGTTATTATTTAATTAAAATAACTATTTGTATAGCTTTGGAGATTTATATTTAATAACCAAAATAATCTCGATAACTTGATTTTAAATGTAGAATAATTTAATCCTTACGAAATTCCTTAAACCGATCGGAAAAATGGACACGGAACAAAGATAGATTCAACAAAAAAATATCGACAGACACCGAATCAAATACTGAATACAGATATTGTCGGACACAAACTAAACGTATATCACGGAATCTAAATCCAAACTGAGACTGATACTGATCAAGACAAATCTGATACAAACCGGTACATATGCTGAGTCAAAAGAGACATAGCTGATACATAACAGAATCGGATACGGAACACAATCAAAAGCATAATTAACACAATACACAATCGGAAACATAACCAGATGCATACAAACATATCAGACATATCAGAACAGATACTTAACATATTCACATACAGAAACATATACTAACTTACACGACAACTATATATCAACAAAATAAGTCGTGTAACGCAGAAGCACCCAAAGCCAGAAACAGAAACAGACTGGTACACAGCTAGCTAGTCCATGCACCTATGAGACGGTGAGTGTGGCGTTCACCCCTTATTCCATCTCCAGACAAACAAACTCAAACTCAGAGCTAAGATCGATCTATACGCCTCTAGTGGCCAAGGTGCTACACAAGCACAAGCTAGAGACGCCGTGAACTTTTATTACGCACTTTCACGATAAGTGCCATGTCGTTGACGCCCAAACGACAAGCCAGACATGCTTGGGTGACAGAGTACAAATACGAAGGCCTTATAAATAATTTACAGGCAACTGAAAATAATACTAACAGGAACATGCGACCATGATACAAGTCTGAGGTATGGCATGCTACAACACACTAATAAACAAACAAACAAATACAAACCGACTCCTATAATGTATCGCATATCAAACGAATATTGGTATCGAATCATGAAAATAACACTATAAGACAGAGACAAAAATCCGTACTACAAAGTAACGGATATGATAAAGATAAATACTACGATGAGAAGACCAAAGACTTCGTACCAAGGAGTAACGAATCTAATAAATAAAGATACTACGAGGTAATCAAAACAGAATCCGTACCTTAGTTTAACAAGCAAAGCAAAAATCCACAAATCAAGTCATCCTCAAAAAGCTCACCAACCTATATTTTCGGTTTATGTCAAATTAAACATACTTGTGGCGAGTTATGTTATTTAGTTCGTTGTAAGTTGATTTTCGACGGCAGGGCTTTATATGATTTTTGACTAATCATTTTAAAGCATGTTCATAAATATATCATACAAGTTACGTTTTCATCTCAAAGGATGTCAAAACCATAGATTTAATTAACACAATGACACTATATAGACAATACCTAATGTTTCAATTACTATCATATTTGAAAAGATATTATATAGGCATTGAAGATCAGTTTATATTTGTTACTTACACATTGAAAACGGATTTCCACTAATTAAGTTAACCAAAAAAATATAAATCATCCAATCACTTTGCATTCATGTCATTACGTATAAAATAGTACATCTTCAAAATATATTTAGAAATAATGTATATAGTTGTAGAAACTTATTTCATGAAATTAATCTAACAAAACATATATCTTTTAGCATGGCAGTATTGAATTAATTTAGCTATTTAAAATGATGGCTAGTTTAACAAAGCTTAGTTACCATGATGGATCCGTAGTCCTAGCCGCCAGAAATCAAAACGGTTCAAAGTCGAATAAATATGTTCAATGCGTAAAACGGTTCGGTTTGCTAACCTGAATCAAAAGGCAAGGAATTTGTGGGTTGCGATTTATAGGAAAGGGGTCACGGCGGCGGCGCTGAAATCTGGTTTGCGGCGGCAGACGGTGGCGCTGCGGCGGTTGGGATGCGGCTGTGGCGTCGATAGGCGCAGATGGTGGCACTTAGGTGCTCTTCGGCGGTAGGGTTGTGTGCGGCGGCGAGCGGTGGTCTTCTCCAAGGTGGCGCGGCGGAGTACGGGTGATGCGGTGGTGCTCGCGGAACAATAGTTTGATTATGGGGCCAGAATGTAAGGAGATTGTGTATCTGTATTTGTAATTGGTATTCCGTATTATAATTCAATAAAGGACTCCTATATTAAAGGAGTTGATTGATCGACGAAATCTTTGCTAGTAAATATAGGCAACTAGCTGTCACCCATGTCTATCATCTTATACTATTTCAAACTCATTTTTGAATTATTTGTTTATTTATTTATTTTATACATTGAATACTTAACTAAATCAACGGATGAAAAGTGAAAACATATTAATGACTACCACACATACAGACAAATTTATGGAAAATATGCACATGATTCATAAAATAAACAAATACGTTATACATAATGAAAAAGCATGGATGGTATTTCAATTAATATTATAAGAATATACATTCTAAATTTAGAGTTGTTTTATACCCTCTCTACCCGTGAAATAATAATAATAATAATAATAATAATAATAATAATAATAATAATAATAATAATAGTAATAAATAAATATGTAATGGATTGTGTATTATTTTTATTCAAGTCATGTAAGTTGCAATGAAAGAAGATGACAAAGAATGGAATTGTGTCGTGTACATATTTGGTAGTTAACATATTTGGTAGTTAAATTGGTATGACTGTAACCACATATTTTGTCTAATAACTAGACATTTTACGAGCAACCTACACATATGTGTTAATTTATAAACACACATATACTTGGTTATAGATTCAATCCTATGTTGTGTTAAAAAATATTTAAAAAAAAAAAAAAAAAAAAACTAATAGAAGTTTCAAAGAGCATCGGACTTCAATATATATATATATATATATATGTATATATTATTGTCATTATGTTTTAGAAATTTTCGAATGTTACAATACAAGTCCAATCATAAAGGTCTCGGCCCAAATAATATAAGCAGTCCAATAACAATCAGTCATAAGTCCAATTAGCAGTCAATCGCATAAATCCAGTTATTTGGCCCAATTGATTGGGCCCGTGACAATGTAGGCCCAAAACAGTGTGCATGTAAATGGTCTCGAGTCGCAACAGAGATTACGAGTCGCAACTGAGGGTTTCGAGTTGGCAAGGTCCGGTTACGAGTCGTAACGGGACTCGCAACCCCGGTCTCGGCTTGTCATGGCCTGGTTACGAGTCGCAACTGGACTCGCAACCATGGTTTCGGTTCATGCTGTTGTGGTCTCGAGTGGTGTATCGACTCGCAATCTGAGTCGCAACCAGATGTGTAACAGTTTTCCATAATTTCCTTAATTATCAGCAACGTTTATTCCGAAAAATTAGCAAACAGATCAAACAGTTTCGGAAATAGATCAATCATAGAAATCATCAATTCAATATCCCGTTCAAAACATATTCATACGTGTTCATCTCCATCATTCAGAACATCATCTCGGCAATTCAATCAGTAATCAGTCTATGAACATCATTAACTTATGAACCGTATCAACATACTAACATGCCACTTAAAACACATGTGCAAACAGAATCATCACAGCCGGTTACAAACATCAATTCGGACCAAATAACAAATCACTCATGCAACCTATTTCGTATGTAATCATGATCACCATTCACAGAAGTCGATTAACAAGAACACAATCAACATGTGGCAAAACCCTATATTATCATGCGAGGCTATTATATCACACACCAAACAATAATACATCAAACACTAACCGGTTACAAGTAGAGGAAAGTGGTGAAGGTGAGGCTGCCCTTGGTTCCGGTCGAGAGAAAGAGAGTGTGTGTGTTCTTGATTGCAAGATTTGTGAAAACTAAAACCCTAATGACATGTGGGTATGTATACGTATGAAGGGAAGTGGGCCGAAACCCCACATGGGCTACCTCAAGGTCTCGAGTCCAACCATATGGACCGAGTGGGTTTGTGAAATCAAGTGGGTGTTGTGCGTTTTGGGCCGTTCATAACATATATACACACATAATGCACATTCATAACATAGCATTCATTAAATCCAACATATAATTCAGTTCTCGTAAGCACGTAACGTTACATCACAGTAAGTCTAAAGTTTGAGTTGTCACATATTTAGGGTATGTTGAGTATATGTTGATGTTCCGGAGTATTTGTCGCATTAAACTGAGTACGTTTACGCACCAGTTTGCGTATAATTCTCCAGAAAACGATATAAAGTTTAAAATCAAACAAAAGTCAAAACATGAAAAATGTAAAACACAACCAAACAAATATTGGGATCAAATATCATTGTTTTATTGATAATTGAACTGTTCACAATGATTTCAAGCACATATGTTACAGTCTCCCCTACTTGTGGAAATTTCGTCCTGAAATTTATTTAGAGGAAACTCGTGGAAAAAGATGCGGATATTTTGCCTTCATTTGATCTTCGCGTTCCCAAGTAAACTCGGGTCCATGTTTAGATTCCCAGCAAACCTTGACCAAAGGAATGCGCTTGCGTTTAAGCCACTTGACTTCACGTTCCATGATTTCCACCGGTTTCTCAACAAATTTCAGTGTTTTATCAACACGAATTTCGTCAAGCGGTATGTGGAGGTTCTCATTAGCTAAACACCTCTTGAGATTGGACACGTGAAAGGTTGGATGAACATTTCCAAGTTCAGGAGGTAAGTCAAGTCTGTAGGCTACCTTACCGATTCTTTCGACGATCTTGAATGGTCCAACGTATCTAGGTGCAAGTTTTCCTTTCTTTCCAAATCTGATCACACCTTTCCAAGGTGAGACCTTAAGTAATACACGATCACCGACTTGAAAATCCAAGGGCTTGCGTTTTAGGTCCGCGTAACTCTTTTGACGGCTTCTAGCTGTCTGAAGGTTAGAACGAACTTTCTTAACCTTATCAGTTGTCTCTAAAATGAGGGCAGGTCCAGTAAGTTGAGCCTCGCCAATCTCATTCCAGCAGACTGGTGAACGACATTTTCGACCATAGAGAGCCTTGAAAGGAGCCATGTTGATGCTGGAGTGATAACTGTTGTTGTAGGAGAATTCAATCAACGGAAGATGTGAATCCCAACTACCACCAAAATCGATCACACAAGCTCTAAGCATATCCTCCAGTGTCTGGATTGTTCTTTCAGACTGACCATGTGACAACTCGAGTTTCCAAGATTCCACTTTCGCGTTTATTGCGCGTTCACTGTTTGTTTAGTTGTTCACTTGCACAATTGGTTTACTTTGTAACGGTATATGTTTTGGTTCAATAAAGTGTATTGTGATTGTGCATGGTTATGTGTTAAGTGTGACAAATACATGAACTTGGTGATGAAACTGTAAACTTATATTGGGATGGGTGTTTTATGTAAGAAATGATATTTAGGGATGAGTAGTGTAATTAGTGAAATTCTAATCATTCTTAACCCTAATCCCTTTCACTAATCATCACCCAAGAATCAAAACACGTATTTTCACATTCTCTAATCCTCTCTTGCAATCATCATCTTCATCATTGGCACAAGCTCTTCATCACTCTTGATTTCCTCTCTTTGTCTAGAATCAATCCAAGGTAATTGTTTAATGATTGTTTGTTATTATCAATTCTTGATTTTGTGATTCATGTAAACCCTAGTTCTTCACATATTAGTTCTGTACTTACTGATTGAATTCTGATTATTGTGAAATGATGTTGATTAGTAGTGTAATCGTTTGCCTGATGTCAAGATACGTTATATGTTAGAACTGTTGAATGATAATTGGATTGCATATGGATGAATTAGGGTTTTCCTTATCGTATGTATGTAAGAATGTAACTGTTCCATTGATTCTGTGGATTGGCTTGGAAATCACGTATGTTGAAACTCGTAGTTAACAGTCAAGGTTTTGTGAAGTCACAAAAGTCTGAGTTTTGATTATCATGTTTGTTTGTCTGAGCTTCTTGCTTAAAAGTCTGAATTCCTTAACAAAAGGCATAGGTCTGAATTTTATACGAAGGAACAAGGTGTCTGAGTTTGTGTGATAAACTTTGGTCTGAGTTTTGTAACCCTACTTGATGGTCCGAATTTTAAACCAGGGACAAGGGGGGTCCGAGTTTTTAAGGGGGAAGACCCCTTGTCCGACTTTTGTGAAGGGGAAGCCCCCTTGGTCCGACTTTTACATGTTGAGGGGCAAGTGTCTGAGTTTTAAAGGGAGGGTATATGTCCGAATTTTTAAGGGGGGATGGAGGTTGTCCGAGTTTGTAAGGGGGAGCATCCCTGTACGAGTTTTAAAGGGGGGAACCCCCTTGGTCCGAATTTTGTATGCCTTATACCTGATGTCTGAGTTTAATGTATGCACGCAAGATCCGACTTTTGTTGATGAATTGTCTGAGTTTTTGATTGAATATATGATCTGAATTATAGTGATGTTACATGCCCTGAGTTCTGTTTATACTTAAAAAGACTGAGTGTATTATGATGCCAAGTTCAGAAACCTGTATGAGGAACAACATGCTACTATACTCTACCTGTATGTGATTATATGATACTGTACATTACTGAATGATACCGTATGTATGAACAATCTTTATCATATAATTCTGTACATAATGAACACACATAACACAATTGCTTGGATATCAAAGACTTGTAAACCCTAATTGAGTATAAATACTTACGTCGAGTATGTGCAATGTACCCTAGGTCGTGTGTAACGGACTTAAACATTAATTAACCCTAGAAGCAATAACATACCGAGCAAACCAAGGTGAGTTCACACTCTTACTAAGGCATGGGATTCCCAGGGCTTGGGAATGGGATTGAAGGAATAAGGTTGAATAGATTTGTACTTACACTGTTACTAGACTATCTACCATCGTCCTCGGTTGTGCGGGACACATAAGTAAAACCTACGTATACTGTTACTCATCACTGTCCTCAGGTTGCGAAGGACACTCACGTAAAACCTACGTGAACTTATACTCACTACTGCCTCGGTTGTGTCAGGCACTTACGTAAAACCTACGTAAACCCCCTTGTACCCCTGTCCTCGGTTTGTGAAGGACACTTACGTAAATCCTACGTAAACCTTGTACGTACTACTGTTCTCAGGTTAAGAAGAACACTTATGGTTACAAATAGTCTAGTGTATATGCAACATGGGAAGCCCCCACCAATAGAACATACTATCGACCCAGTAGCGCCACATGTTACAAACGAACTTACTATTACGCATTTACTTTCTGTGAACTCGCTCAACTAGTTGTTGATCCTCTATTACATGCCTTGCAGGTCGTTAGGTACATGGAGCTTGCACAGGGAGGAGCTGGTCTTGTGGGCACAGATCGTGAATGTTTCGTTAAACACTTTATGACATTTCATACTTTATTATGTTGGGTTTTATTTATACGCTTCCGCTAAACAGTGATAACATACTTATATTTTGAACACCTTTCATATTGGTGGTTGAATGGCATTTACTTTTACTTGTTAATTACATGTTCAATATGATTGGTGGCTTGATCCTGGTCAGTCACGCTCCCAAGCGGTGATACTACGCAGGTGGATTTTGGGGGGTGTGACAGACCATCCGTTTGTTGATGATAAGTTGTGCTCAGATTAAGTTGGGACCCCATAGCAGATTGCATGGTTCTCCAAAAATGAGAAGTGAAACGAGCATCTCTATCAGAAATGATGTTCAAGGGAACACCATGTCGAGCTACAATTTCATCCACGTATATTTGAGCATGTTTGTCAGCCGAAAAATCCTCACGGATTGGCAAGAAAAGCACTGACTTGGTAAGACGGTCAACGACTACCCAGATGGCATCATGACCTTTCTTTGTGCGCGGGAGTTTAGTAATGAGATCCATAGTAATGTTTTCCCATTTCCAAACTGGGATCTCTGGTTGCTCCAATAAACCGGAAGGACGCTGATGTTCAGCCTTAACCTTAAGACAAGTAAGGCATTTTGATACATATAAGGCAATGTCTTTCTTCATACCAGGCCACCAATACTGAATACGAAGATCCTTATAGATCTTATCTGAGCCAGGATGAATAGAATAACGGGACTTATGGGCTTCATCCATAAGCAAGGTATGAAGGTTATCTTGGCTTGGGACCCACAAATGGTCCATGAAGTAATATGATCCATTGTCCTTCAGTTCAAGAGCAGGTGTTATGTGATAAGGAAATTCCTTATCCATCAAACCTTGCGAAACACAAGATTGTTCAGCCTGAGAAATACGGGCTTGGATATCGGATTGAGCTTGAATAACAGATTGGACACGAACACAATGAAGCTTAGTACGTTCCTTGCGACTCAAGGCATCGGCTACGACATTCGCCTTACCAGGATGGTAGCGAATTTCGCAGTCATAGTCGTTTAGAAGCTCCACCCAACGTCGCTGCCTCACGTTGAGTTCTTTCTGATTGAAGATATGCTGAAGACTTTTGTGGTCCGTGAAAACCACACATTTTGTACCGTACAAATAGTGTCTCCAGATCTTAAGAGCGAAGACAACTGCACCCAACTCAAGATCATGAGTGGTGTAGTTCTTCTCATGTATCTTCAACTGCCTCGATGCGTATGCTATGACTTTGTTTCTTTGCATCAGGACGCAGCCAAGACCTAATTAAGATGCATCGCAATAAACGACGAAATCATCATTGCCCTCAGGCAATGTTAGGACAGGCGCATCGCAAAGCTTTTGTTTCAAAGTCAGAAACGCTTCCTCTTCCTTGAATCCCCAATCAAATGGCTTGTTTTTCTGAGTTAGGGCAGTTAGAGGAACTGCAATCTTTGAGAAGTTTTCAATGAAGCGGCGATAATAACCCGCTAGACCAAGAAAAGAACGAACTTCAGTAGGAGTAGTAGGCGTATCCCAATCCCTAATCGCACTGATCTTGGAGGGATCTACATGAATACCTTGTTCGTTGACAATATGTCCTAAGAATTGAACCCCTTTAAGCCAGAATTCACACTTGGAGAATTTGGCGAAAAGTTGCTTTTTCTTTAGGAGTTCCAACGCAAGACGAAGATGTTGCTCATGATCAGCTCGCGTCTTAGAATAAATCAAGATGTCATCAATGAAAACGATGATGAACTTATCCAAATAAGGCTTGCAGACCCTATTCATCAAGTCCATGAAAACAGCAGGAGCATTAGTCAAACCGAATGGCATGACTGTGAACTCATAATGCCCATAGCGAGTGCGGAACGCTGTCTTGGGAATATCTTCTTCATGCACACGGAGTTGATGATATCCAGATCGCAGATCAATCTTTGAAAAATAAGAAGCGCCTTGCAATTGATCAAAGAGATCATCGATGCGAGGTAGGGGATATCGATTCTTGATGGTAAGCTTGTTAAGCTCACGATAATCGATACACATCCTAAAAGATCCATCCTTCTTCTTGACAAAAAGAACGGGAGCACCCCAAGGTGAAAAGCTAGGATGGATAAAGCCTTTGTCAGAAAGCTCCTGCAGCTGCTTAGACAACTCTTGCATCTCGGACAGTGCAAGACGATATGGAGCTCTGGCAATGGGGTTTGCACCAGGTACGAGATCAATACGGAACTCGACTTGGCGTGCTGGGGGTAGACCAGGTAAATCTTCAGGATAATCCCGAACAACAGGAATATCTTGAATAGACTTACCTTTGCCTTTATCTGCTACGACATGTGCCAAAAATGCCACATAGTTCTTCCGCAGATACTTCCGAACTTTAAAACAAGACATGAGTTTGAGACCACCAGCAGGTTTCTCACCACGAACCTGTAGGATCTCACCTGACGAAAGCGGCATGCGAATGATCTTCTCAAAACAAACTATCTCTGCACGATACTTGGCTAACCAATCCATACCCACAATGACGTCAAAGCTTCCAAGTTGCATAGGCGTGAGGTCAATAGGAAAAAGATGGTTGTTAAGGTTTAATTGGCAGTTGCGGAGAACAGAATCAAGAACAATGGGTTCACCATTCGCCACTTCTACTGTCAATGGTTTTCCTAGTTTCGTTCTAGACACACGAAGCAATGGTTCAAAAGATAACGACACAAAACTCTTATTGGCACCTGAATCAAAAAGAACAGATGCTGGCTGATTATTAATAAAGAACGTACCGTTCACCACATTATCATCTGCTTGTGCCTCTTGTGCATTCATGTTGAAGACTCGACCTCGAGCCTGGGCCTGATTCTGGTTTGCATTCTGGTTGGCTAGCCTTGGGCACCGGTTTCTGTAGTGGGTCAGATCCCCACAATTGTAGCACGAACCAGGAGGGAAATGAGGTCGTGCAGCTTGACCTTGTTGCTGAGCAAGAGGCTAAGCAACTTGTTGAACCGGGTTCTGAACTGCCTGATTCTAAGCAAAACGACAAACACCAGCAAGATGACATGGCTTCCCACAGTTAGTACAGATACGGCATGGAAATTGCGGCTGATGGTGACCGTTGCATCTATTGCACAAAGGTGCATTCCCTGCATAAGGTTTCTTTGCTGGAGGTTGTGCAGGTTGGTTGGGAGCTGCCTGGTTAACCTGGGCAGTGACCGCAAAATTTTGGGAAGCCTTACGCTTCCTTGACCCCCTTGTAGAACCAGAATCCTTTCCCTTCTTGTTTTGACCTTTCTTGTTATCTTCGTTGTCAGCTGCCTACTTCTTACCCTTGTCACCCTTTTTGTGAAGCTTTCCCTTTCGAATCTGCAACTCAGTCAGTGTCGCTGATAACTCGATCGCCTGACGGAGTGTGGTAGGGTTACTACCAGTAATGATGTCTTGTACCGAGTCAGGTAGGCCGTCGGTGTACCTTTCGATGGCCTTGTCGAGTGGGGCAACCATTGTCGGGCAAAGCAGACTCAACTCCTCAAACCTATCAGTATATGCCCGGTGCTCGCCACTGTATTGTTTCAAGTCATTAAAATCTTTCTCCAAAACTCGCTGCTCATGACGAGGACAGAACGCCTTCATCATCAGTGCCCTAAGTTCAGCCCATGTCTGAGCTAGAGCAACTTCTGCACCACGGTCCCTCATTACCCCGTTCCACCACGTAAGAGCCCTCTTCTGAAACACACTCGAAGAAAACTCGACCTTGCGATTGTCAGGGCACTGCACGTGACGAAATGTATTCTCAATGCTCTCAACCATTGAAGAAGCCCAGTTGCTCTTTCGGAACCACTAAACTTGAGTGGTTTAGCCGAGTTAAAATTCTTGAAATTGCATGGAGCATTGTTGTTGTTGTTGGCTTGGTTACATTGAGCAAAGAGGTTTGGGAGTGCAGCAGCCATCTGTTGTGCAATAATTTCTGCCAGTTCGGCATTTGCTACTTGATTGTCGCGTCGAGGAGGCATTCTAAAAGAGGAAAACATGAAAGGAACGAGTGAGATGATTGGATGAAGAGAATGAGATGAAACAATTTCAACAAAAGCAAAGATGGTGGTTATGCATCGCTAAGCAAACAAGCGATACACAATGTCTAATCAAAGTAAATGAGTCAAAAATAATGTATCGCGAAGACATGTTCGCCTATAAGTGAACACTCACCCCAAGAGTTCCCAGGTAAGAGTGACTGGTCCGATTATGTGGATTTGTACGAACACTCTAGCCTTAGACAGAAAACTCAGGGTACAGGCATTCACTCTTCCAGTTCGCACATGTTCACACTATTAAAACCCGAAAACCTTGACGAGATTTTTGAAATTTCGAAAGGGTTCAAAACCTTATTACAGAGGGTTCAAAACCTAGTAATTAATCATCCTAGAACAGATGATTAATTTTCAAAGGGGATTTGGAATCGAAGTTCTCGTTGTGGTTATCACCTAAGGATAGGTGGAGTGCATGTTTTGAAATTCTAAACACAAGATAACTTGTGTTAGGGTCCTAGAAAGTTATAGTCTAGGTCAAAGCATTACTAATAACCTAATTCCCTATAACCATTGGCTCTGATACCAACTCTTCTGTCACACCCCGACCGCGTATAACATGCAACCGCGGCGGAAACGTCGGGGAGTGTTGGGACAGAATTAATTGTTACACAACCATGGAAATTAAAGTTACATTTTATTTATCAACAAGAGTGTTACATTGTTTCAAAACAAGAGATAAAAAGTTTATAACATAATTAAACTACGTCTATCTTCGTTTTATGTCTCTAAGGCACAGGTCCGCCCTAGTATCACAATCATCATCCTAAGCGACAGCTCCTGAAAACACATGTGAAAGTAGGTACGTCAGCATAAAAATGCCTGTGAGATACATAGTTTTGTGAAAATGGGGTTCATGGCTTGAGTTTAAAGAAAACGTTTAATAACAGTCAGTCATGAACCTTATAAATTGTTTTGTCTTGTAAATCATTTGAAATGCAACAAGATCATATGATATGTATAAATAAGAGAATAATGTATGGTTAAATGAATAACCAAGTAAAATGAGTTCGTATAAGATAAGTTGTTTTGTAAAACAATGTCTTGCGAAAAGTATGTTATTTGTATAAAATGTTATATGTCTATACTGAAATGATTTAGATAACGCTACGATATGTAATATTATACAAACATTTATATATAGAAAGTGCCAGCGGCGTATCCACCATGTTTGTATCATATTACATATGCCACGTTACTCAAACCATTTACCCAAACCAACCACCATGTAAATTGTTCATGTTATAAAATCAATTGTCAAGTGTTATTGTGTAAACCATGTCAAAATGTTTGTGTCTAAGGTAAACCACCAAATATGTATATCAATGTCAAATTGTTTATGTTTAATGTAAATCATTGTAATGTGTATCCAAAATATCATGTATGGCATGTGAAAATATATCAATTGGGCCATAGGTAAAATGCACAAAAACAGGGTATTGAATTAAACATAGTTTAAGTCAAAGTTATGTTTTGTGAACAATTGCATGCTATACTGATACAAACATTTATGCGGTATTGTGAAAATTCATACATTCAAGCCTTTGTGACTATGATGATAGACCTTTAAACAAATTAAAGGTCTATATGTGTTATTGTTTATCGAATTCGGTCATTCCTTCTAATCCAAACAAACCCGAGATTTCAGGAATGGGAGTTGTCAAGTCCTATGGTACCATTACCTAGTAACGAGTGGCGTAGCTAATGTTAATGAATGTACATTGTATCATTTGAACAAACCAAATGTCATACCAAAATGTGAGCATGTGATGAATAAATGTACTAAGTATGCACACAATGGGCATACATAGCATAAAATGTAACGTAAAATAATGTACTAAGTACGCACACAATGGGCATACATAGCATAAAATGTAGTGTAAAGCAATGTACTAAGCATGCACACAATGGGCATACATAGCATGAAAATGTATTGTAAATCGATTGTACTAAGTATGCACACAATGGACATACATAGCATAAACACAATGAAATCATGTACTATATATGTACTAACGAACATAATAAGCATATGGTATGAAAACATTGAAAGCATAAAGTAACAAGTAGGCACATGTGTTCCACCCCAAAACAGTTTGGAAAACAGTAAAAGAGGGGTCTATGTACTCACCTGAGATTGCTTTGAAGTTCTTGTATAACAATCAAATAATGCTAGAGATCACGGATATCAAACGGCACCTAATATAGGTAACTATGTTAATATACCGGACCTAAATCGGAGGATCGGATAGTATGCGGGTTCGTAAACCAAATGAGTATGGAGACTCGTGTAATATGGTTTAACAAAGCCTACATACTAAAATGAAACCTAACCTAAGTGCTTACGACCCGTTTAGGTAGCTTATGCTACCTTAACGCGTCGTTCGCGTAGAACGCGTTTCGAACGCCTAACATCGTGACCATAAGGTATAACCTCGGAAGGTTACAGCTATGGTCACCTAATGTGTTTGGTCGGATCCTAATGATCGACCAAATGGGTCGGGTTCGAAAGTGTAAGCGATTGTTTAGATCCCTTACCTTATGACCCTATATAAGAACTAAACTAAAAGTGACAAGCTAAGCATGTTAGAACATGCTTAACTAAGTTTAGAAAACAGGTTTCGTATTAAAACAAACGGTTTTGATACTCACGAGTAGTTTGGTTACAAAATACGCAAGAATGCGCATTTTGGCCAAAACTACGACTCGTCACTAAGCCTAGATAACGTGGTAATCAGTAGGTATAGTCACTACGAACTATAACCATTGTGATCACGCTCACGTTATGAAGTTCCAACGAACTTCGTGTTGACCATAAGCTGGTCAATGCAGAAAGTCAAACAAAGTTTGACTTTAGCACAAGAAAGCGATTAAAAGAATGAAAGAACACTTACGAAGGGTCCCCGAAAGCTAAACTTGATCCAGGAGCTCAGGTATGAAGCAATGGCATCAACTTAGAGCTCTTTGATCAGTTTTGTGGGTTTTACACCAAATGGGGGGGGGGTATTTATAGGAAAAGCAAAACTGTTAGGATCGTTTCTTGAATTTCGTGCCATGATCTCATTCGTACACTTGTCAAGATGTTGTGGTATCACATTATGACCCTAACTCCAGAGATTGTGAAGGGGCATTGCCCTTTGGAGTGATTGAAAGGCCAAAAACAACAAAAAAACGAGTTTCTGCATCTGCAGGGTTGACGCGGCCCGCGTAAGATTTGGACATGGTCTTACACGCCCCGCCTGGGAGTCCAGATCAGAACGTAATATTATAATGCTTACATAAATTTTTGGATCTCCGGATGTATTCAGAACGTAAGTTATGCGCGAAAGTGCAAACTTGTGTACTTTTTGACACTTTTAGTCCCTGAATGACCCAAAAGTTTATTTTAGCACACCGAACCTCTCAAAGCCTATTTCTAAGCTATGTAAAGGATATTTAAGGTGTGTTTAACTTATGGTCATATTCCGGAATGTTTGTTACAGTTCAAATTGGCATACTTTCGCAGTTTGTCAAGTTTAGTCCCTGTAAGCGAATTAACTTGTTTTTGCCATACCAAGGCCTTCAAAACTTATTTCTAAGTTATGTAAAGGTTATTTAGGGTATGTTGAGTATATGTTGATGTTCCAGAGTATTTGTCGCATAAAACTGAGTACGTTTACGCACCAGTTTGCGTATAATTCTCCAGAAAACGATGTAGAGTTTAAAATCGAACAAAAGTCAAAACATGAAAAATGTAAAACACAACCAAACAAATATTGGGATCAAATAACAATGTTTTATTGATAATTGAACTGTTCACAATGATTTCAAGCACAAATTTTACACTAGCACATTGATTTACATTACATTTCTGCTATGCATGTTTACTGAGCATGCTAGCACATTGATTTACATGACTTTTCTGCTTTGTATGTTAACTTAGCATACTTAGTACATTGTTTCTCATAACATGCTTACATTTGGTATGACATTTGGTTTGTTCAACGAGACTAAAATACGTTCATTAACATTAGCTACGCCGCTCGGTCATAAGTAATGGTACCATAGGACTTGACAACTCCCATTCCTGATATCCTAGGTTTGTTTAGATGTAAGGAATGACTGAATCCGAAAACATTTTGATAACCTTTACTCTAAGGTTATCCTACAGTCTCAAGGCTTGAATGTATATGTTTAACTTACCGCATAAGTGTTTGTATCAGTAAAGCATGCATTTATTTTGCAAAACATGACTTTTTGATACATTCAAAAATACGTTGTTTTGTACATTTTTACATTTGGTTTAAGTAATCATATTTTACTTACCATACATAACATTTGTTACACATTACATGATTACATTTTGACATTTAACATTTGACATGGTTTATACAATAACATTTTACAATTGGTTTAAACATGAACATTTTACATTGGTGGTTTGTTTAAGTGATTTACATAACGAGGCGTGTGTAATATGATACAAGCATGGTGGATACGCCGCTGGTACTTCCTATATATAAGTGCTTGTATGATATTACATATCGTAGCATTATATAAAACATTTCAGTTTAGACATATAAGATTTACATCAATAACATATTTTTCACAAGACATTTACAAAACAGTTTATTTTATACAACTCATTTTACTTGGTTATTTAATTAACCATACACCTTTCTTTTATATAATCTGATTTCCTATCACATTTTTATATGATTTATAAAAGAAAACACTTACAAGATTCATGACTAAATTTCATTAAACATTTCTTTAAACCTAAGTCATGAATCCTATTTTCATAAAACCTATGTATCTCACAGGCATTTTTATGCTGACGTACCTATTTTCACATGTGTTTTCAGGAGCTGTTGCATAGGATGTTCGTGACACACTAGGGCGGACCTGTGCCTTAGTGACTAAAAAAATGAAGATAGAACTAGATTAATTTTGTTATGTACTCTTGTTTCCTTTCGTTTAAGACAATGTAACTTTTATGTTTGATAAATAAAACATAACTTTGAATGCCATGGTTGTGAAACAATAATTCTGTTACAACACTCTCCAACGTTTCCGCCACGATTTGATGTTTTATGTGGTCGGGTGTGACATTATCGGAAAGGGTGATTCCCAAGCTAAATACCGGTGGAAAAACCAACCTTTATTTTCCTTATTCGGGCTCTCGTTAAAGAAGGTATATGTCAAATCGCTCAGCTCTATATATGCATCGGCGGAAACCGATGGGGAGTCCTTCATGGCACAATCGACACAGGGATGACTATCACTCAAGTTCTCGCAAGAGTTAGAGGCGATTTCGGGAGCAACGATGTTGTTATAATCCGAATGCGATCTCAACAATTCTCCTTGATTGTTGTCTTGAGATGAATTAGTTATATCCATCTCAAGTTCTTTTATCCATCGGAGAATTAGTTCTTCCAATTGAAATCATTCTTCAAGAATCATTTCATCTCGAAAGGATGATTGAGAGCATTCGAGGGAGAGATAGGGATTGTTTTTACTTTCGCCTATCTTAAGGCTACAGGAAAACAATGGGTCTATATAGTGGGGTTGTAATTTAGAAAATAACATTTTAAATCTTCATGATTTCCGCCACATATTTCACACCACGTACCATAAGAGGAGCGAAAGTAAAAATTATCAGTATCACTCATGATTGTGTCAGAAATTACCAGCCGTCGGGGTCTTACGGCTCTGTTTTCAGTATCTGGAGCTTGGGCACGAGGCATGTTTTGTGGGCATGGCCCCGTGTTTAGCTACTGTCTTACTTAAAACAGGATTGCCAGTACCAAAGATTGGACACGGGGCGTGTTCAGCGGGCACGGCCCCGTGCTGAGCTTCTACAGAAATAAAAAATTTAAGAAAAATCCTAAAAAACAGAAAAATAAGAAAACGATTAGACCATTGATTCCTAACTTTCTTAAAATCCTTGTGTCCCCGGCAGCGGCGCCAAAAACTTGATGCGTGTGTAGCGTTATGTATTTTTAGTTATATTTTAAGCCATTTTTAACACTTTAGTCAAGTTTTAAATTTATAAAACACGATATTTTACTAACACAAAACACACATATGGGCAAGTGCACCCATTGTGAGCGTAGTATATCGTTGGTAAGATACCGAGGTCGTCCAAGGAAACAAGAGCTTTTGGTACCGGTTTATCCTCAACGTCTAATCAAATCAAAAGTTTGGAAAAAGTTTTAAACATGAAAATAAAAACTAAAAATGCTGCAAAATAAAAATAAAAATAAAAATAGATAGACAAGATGAATCACTTGGATCCGACTCGCCTTTAGTGTAACCTTTGATGATTTCCGCACTTTTGCACTTTTTAAGAGATTATCTTAGTTATAGTAGTAGGCCCCTCTTTTGAAGGTGACGTTACCCTCAACCCAGTAGTTTGAGTCAGCAAGGATACAATCTTAAAGGGTAGAATATTGAAAGATAATTAATTAAGTTATTAATGCGTAATGTGGTAGGCCCCACTTTTGAAGGTGACGTTACCCTCGGCTAACTGGTTTGAGTCAGCAGAGATACAATCCCAAGTAGCCGGGTTAATGTATTAATAGTAGTTTACATATGAGGGGATCAAGCCATCCGCAGCCCCGCCATCCAATACCAGTGGGTATTGAAGGAGGTCCTAGTAAGCTTGACCCAGGTCCTTGTAGGATCTATACACTGAACAAGGCAAGAACCTTACCAAACCATTCCCTTAGCCCCCGACCAGGAAGCCAACATATCTCTATATAGACCGTAGAGATATGAATGTTGTAAATCTTTTATTTTATATAGACAGTAAAATAACGCCAAGACACCACGGACAAATGATAAGGAAGTTTCACCTTCAACATAAGAAACTAGTTATTAAAGTCATTAATACAAAACCAAATAAAAAGTGCGAAAAGATTAAAAAACAAAAGTATTACACTAAATGCTTGTCTTCACCAGGTGATGTAAGAGACTTAGGCAAACATGGCCTTTGATTGTCAAGAACTCTTACTATCAATCTTGGATCCCAAGACTGCTACACACACTCTATGATGGATGATGGATGATGGTGGTGTATGTGGGTTGTAGTGGTGGTGGAGTGTGGGTGAAGTGTGAGAGAGGTGGTTTGCCAAGGGATACCTTTGAAGTGAACCAAGCACCTCTATTTAGAGCCTACACAGAAGCCCGGACACGGGGCCGTGGTCAGCCTTCTGTTCACTTGTTTTTGCTTGAGAAGATGTTGTCGAGGGGTCGGGCATGCCACGTTTATTCCTTTTCTTGTAATTATGTTATATTTTGCCGCATAATTGCTCCTTTTGTTCATTTACGCTCATTTAATCCTGAAAATACAAAAGGAAGACAAAAGCACACTTTTTCCAACATTAATACTAAAAAAGGGTTAGTTTTATGCCTCAATTGATTTAATTTATATGTTGCATTTTACACACATCAAACACTTGACCCAAGAGATCAAGTTTGCACCTTACAAGGACATGTGAGGCTTTAATTGACTTCCCATTAGCCAATTTTACTACGTATTTGACCTCGAGAGGTATTGGGGTTAACCCTAACTGACGACTGAACCCCAAAGACACATAACTCCAGTCGGCACCGGAGTCAAATAATATAGAAGCGAAAATACCATTGACAGAGAACGTACCGGTCACGACGTTGCCATCGTTCCTTGCATCACCTGCTCCAATAGTAAACACTCTCCCATGAGCGCCATTCCCACCGTTATTCCCATTGTTGTTATTTACCGCATTGTTGTTGTTGTGATGATTATTGTTCCCACTGTTTTTGTTGTTGGCGTTCTGATTCAATTGTGGGCAATCCTTCTTGAAGTGCCCTTCGTTTCCGCATTGGTAACATCCCCTTTGGTTACCCCGATTCTGCTGGGGTTGTTGTCTCTGTTGTTTTTGTTGGGGCCGTTGCTACTGTTGCTTGGGATGTGGAGCTCTACAATCTTTCGCCATGTGACCCACCTTGTCACACCTTTGACATGCTCGGTTACACGAGCCATAGTGGTGAAAACCGCATTTGTTGCACTTCGGTTGTTTCCCCGCAGAGCCCGAAGCTTGACTGTTGTTCTGATTCTGGTTGACTGAAGATGACTGACTAAAACTATGACTGTTGGTGTTGTTGTCAGGCTTCTTTTACGACTGGTTTGAGTTAGTGGCCTTGTCAGCGTCATTCCTTTTACGCTTGTTGTCAGTGGTGGGGGTAGCAGTAGCAGCAGTAGTAGTAGCAGCAACACGTGGTGGCAGCGAGCCACGCTCCACCTCCTGATCAGTGGTCTTATGAGCCAGTCTGATAATCCATGGTAGGTTGTCAAGATTTGCTGCAGTGACTAATCCCTTGACTTGTGGTGCCAAACCCTTGATGTAGAGTTCGATTCTGCGGTGAGGCGGTCGGGATAGTTTAGGGTACATGTTCGCCAGCTCGTGAGACTGTTTCGTATAAGCCTTGATCTCAGACCCTACCATCTTCAAGTTATAGTACTCGTTTTCCAACTTTGAATTTCGTCATGAGGGCAATACTCCTCCCGTATCAGCTCCTTGAAATCGTCCCAAGTAGTCGCGTTTGCCATTTCAATGCCCAGCATCTGCACCTGAGCATTCCACAAAGTCAAGGCACCGTCCTCCAAGGTGCCTGAAGCAAACTTCACCCTGTCCTCAGCAGGATAGTAACACATAGCAAAGACAGATTCGGCTTTTTCGAACCAACGGAGTAGTCCCAATGGACCTTCAGTTCCACTGAAAGTTTGAGGCTTGCAATCCATGAATGTTTTGAATGTACACACAGGTGGATTGTTCTGGTTTTGGTTCACAGGTTGACCTAAAACAAAAGATAATATGCATGAATAAGAATCGAGTGAAATGACTGAGGACTATGCTTTGTCTGGTATGTATCGTACCAGCTTGCTGAGCTGCCAAAGCCTCAGCCACACGTGTGTTAATCATATCAGTCAATTGTGCTTGAGTCATTACAATGTTGCCACGTCAACCGCCGCAGCCACCTCCATGTCCACCGTTACGTCCGCCACGTATGCTCATGATTCTATATAAGAAGAGTGGAAGAGATAAGGATCGCAATTGAGTAGAAGTCAATTATCTCTCTTAGACTTTCATAGATTGAGGAACTCTACTATCACACCAGATAATGGTACAGAACCCCTTTCACATTTATTAAGCCTCACTGGGACTCACATGCACCCCACATTATTATTATGTGTGCACCCATAATAATAAGGCAATTTGCATGCTTATCTCAGTGCCTCTTAACTCGTGCTAAAAGGTTCCCCACATTCGAATAGCAAAATGAAAGACGTCACAAAACTAGGGATTTCAATAGTCAGAGGGTAGTGCCACACTATCAAGTATTACTTAAACAAGCAACACATGTAATCACATCATAGAGTCTAGTACGTAGTTTCATGCAAGTCGTGGGTGTGTGTATACTAGGTAAGTAATGCATGGAGTAACCAGAGGACGAACCTTGCAATCTGGAGCTGAGTGTCATGGTCGTTTTCGATACTGTTTCGTTATAGTATAGTTTTATGAAAATGTTTTAAAACCTAGTTCACTATAACCAGTGGCTCTGATACCAAACTGTCACACCCCCAAAAATACCACAAGCGGAAATCCCCGCGAGGCGTGTGACGTACCAGGATCTAGCCACTAATCACATTGAACCATAAATAAAATAGAGCTTTCCATTAAATAAAATAGTATAATTCCAATACTTGTGTAGAGAATCAAACATGTTCAGCCGAAGCATAATAGTTTGTTCAATAAGTTTATTAAAATGTTCAAAGACAAATCAATATCAAGGAGCGTTCCAGTTGCCACCATCCATGACCACTCCAGCTTCCCAGACAGCAAGTTCCATGACAGTGTACCTTAGGGCCTGTAAGCATGCAGAAAAGTGTATCAACAAAAGCTGGCAAGTTCACAGTTTGTTTAACCTTTTGTTACCAAGTATTGATTTATGTTATGTGGATAATAACTCGATACCGCAGACGGCTCCTTTTTTCCCTTCTCCAATGCTCTATCAAACATTGGCCATGATTCTAAAGTTATTAGTTCGTTGCCCTATATGCAACTAGTTTGGTAGTATGATGGGACTTAAGTGATAGAAAGTGAGTGTATCATCCAACATCAAGATTTACTGAAACCCGCCTCATGTCCCCTACAAGAATATGGGTTTGTGAAAGTCTGTTCGTTACTGAAAACTGCCGCTTATCCACTACAAGGATATGGGTTTATGAAAATCTGTTTGTTTGTTTGCCTGTTTGATTGTCCCCACCGGACGCATGCTTGTATTGAGAGTGGTGAACTCACATTGGTTTGCTCGGTAAGACTAATTACTTGTTCACACTTAATCAATCAAAGCCTAGTATGATTACCATAACCCATTAGTTTCACATACACTAAGTTCTATAGCAACATATTGCACACAACACCCAATATCGTCTAATACATGACACATAGTCAGAACATAAACAAGATCACATTCACAAGTCTGTAGTTTAACCAAAACATTTTAACTGTTCAATCTTTACGGCCCAACATGTGTGTGCGATCAAGTCAAACAATTTGTTCAGAGTGTGCAGCCCAACCAATTCTAGGCCCAACGGAATTGTGCGGTCCGTCAGGCTTGTGCGATTCTGAACAAGGTCGGCCCGTTGTTGGGGTGCGGCCCATGAAATGTGCGAGTGGACCTAGACTTGTGCGATCAGGCCTTACTTGTGTGACCAGCTTAGACTTGTGCAACCAAGTTTCAGCTTGTGCGACCATGCTGGCCCGCTTGTGCGACTGGCATCAACTTGTGCGATCCTAACACTACAGGCCCAATATGAATCGGCCCAACAGTTCACCCAAGTCTTGGGTTGTGCGACTAGGGTGGATTTGTGCGATTGACCAAATCAATCACCCTCCCGTGATTTCCGTAACACCCCGCTAATACCCATCAAGTCAGTTACACGATTAAACAATTTACATTCCAAATTTTTAATAGAATTTCATTAACTTCCCAACGTTTTCACACGAACCCTAATCGACATTCTAGCAGCCATCGACATCATTAGCAAATCGAATTGGATCAAACAACATAGTTATATCAGCAAGCATTCATCATCTATTCCTACTAATACTTGTAATCATCCATTTAATCACTGTAAATCATCAACATGCTAGTTTACATCTTACCCTAAATCACAACGATTAATTTCCGATTCGTATTCTTGGAAACGATTAACATTGACATCGATCATGGTATTATTATCACATGCCTCTAACATAATCCTTAAACCATACAAACTTATGATCATCGTTGCTAATCAATCAACAAGTTGCACGTAGATACGAACAATCAATCAAGAATTAAAGCAAATATGTTTGTACTAACTGGAAGGTTGTAGAGGGTGTGCTAGGACTAGGATTACGATGCTTGCACGAAGAGAGAGAGAGAGAGAGAGGACTTCGACCAAGGGTTGTCGTCGCACTTGAAGGAGGAGAGGAAGAATGCTAGGGTTTGCTACTTGTGTTAACAAAATAATGAGAACCATTCCCAACATGTTTGTGTTTGTGTATGCGGCTGGAACAAATGGGCCAATCCCATGCTAGGCTCAGGCTTAGATTCAAAAGGGAAATTGGACTTATAAAACCAATGCAATAAGGGGAAGTGTGCGACCGGTGTGAGGGTGTGCGACCCAACGTACTGTGCGACTTACTACTATGCAAAACAATCAAAACATAACAAACACTTTTACTGAATTATCATAATGAATATATAGTTACAACATGTAATGGACTACAAGTAGAAACGATACCCACCAAAGGAACCTTGGAAATCTGAGTTGTCACATCATCCCCAACTTGAAAGAAATTTCGTCCCGAAATTTGATAAGCAATCTCAGAGGAGTGAAGTGATTACAAGATGGGTAAGTCAAGATGACTGTGGATTTTCCTCAGGTGCCACAGAGTAGACTTGTTCTCCTGAAGACTCGGACTAGACAGTTGAAAAGAAGACATTAAAGCCGGAAGAAGGGGTCTCCAACGTTCAAAGGGGAATATTTGGAGCATCCCTGATTTGTAGGATAGTTAGTTGTTTCTTTTTACTATAAATAGGACTTGTACGGATCGATAAGAGACACAACTTCACTCCCTCTTTTACTTTCTCTGCAAACAGCAATCACTCGCAATCACATTCACAAACACTCACACTTGAAATTCATTGTAACACTTAGCTGATCTGTACAATATCCTGCACTGTATCCTGAAGTTTGAAGTAATAAGAAGAACAAGGCAGCTGCGATTGTCAGCTCCCGAGGTTTTGTGCCAGCGATCTAGATTGATCAAGGGCTTTCCTCGTACATCTCATGTCAACCTTTACATTTCTACTCATTGTTTGATTGTTGATATAACTCGGTATCCTGAGCTATATCCTGAAACTGTTTTTTGCAAACAACTAAGCCGACATATTTTCTTCAAAACATTGTTAACATACTACCTCACAAACCTAATTTGATCACTAAATTGCTTAGGTAATTTTTGACCAAAACAGATATGTCTTCACTAAGTGATGTAAGAGTTTAGCCAAGCATGGCCTTTGTTTGACAAAGACTCTTCCTATCAATCTTAGATCCCAAGACTACACACACTCTAAAAGATGGAAAATGGATAATGTTGGTGGATGATGATGTTGTAGTGGTGGTGGAGTGGTGGTAAGTGAGAGAGAAGTGGTTTGCCAACGGATGGTTTGGAATGGAACCAAGCACATCTATTTATAGCTGAAATCAGAAGCTTCATCACGACCCATGCCCGCCTGGCACGACCCCGTGGCCATCTCTCTCTCTCTCTCTCTCTCTCTCTTCATCATTAAGTGCTTTGTCAGGTCTTATACTAACATGGCCCCGTGTGTCAATGGCATTGCCCGTGGCCAATGTACTTGTTGTATTATCGCAGATTCTGCAAATCTTTGAGTTGACCATGCCCCGTGTTGGCTTAGCACGGCCCCGTGTTGGCTGCCAGTTTTGTCCTTTGCTGTTGTCTTTTCTTCTGCACAGCATCCACTCTCGGACATGGCTCGTGTCTAGTGGACACGGCCCCGTGTCAGGTCTTCTACTCTTGCTATTTTGTGGTTTGGATGTGAATCGGGGCTTGGCGAATTGCGTCAATTCCTCCTTCTTTACATTTATGTTGGTTTTTGTTGTCTTTTTGTTCCTTTAAGCTCTTTTGACCCTGAAAATTAAAAAGAAACAGAAAACAACCCTTTTCCAACATTAGTACTGAAAAAGGGTTGATTTTACGCCATATTTGATATACTGTAAGTACATCATTAGTCATAGGATATTGAATACTGTAAGATTTCTGTTATATGTTTCCTAGCAATTAGCGAAACAATTTATGGCTTATAGTTCATAGCAGAGGTTAATCATTCAGTGATAGGATACGTTAGAGGTGAGCAGAGCTAATTATCTATGTTATGTTATGATTTCATGGTGCCTACTACAGTTGTTATTTTCTGCATTCCTAAAGCTAACCTATAACTGTCAAAAACAGACAAGGTGCGCACCTAGGCGCCCAGGCAAGGTGTGAGGCCTATCCGCCTCAAACACACGCTAGGCGGTGGGGTACCTACTAGCGGTTAATCAGGGATTAATCGAAATTATTCAAATTAGGATTTTTACCAATTTTGACTAATTACCATTTATTAACTCTGACTAGGTGAAATCAAAGCAGTCAACCTCCTATGATCAATTAATTTCCAACTAGTCGCGTTCTTTACAACCGTGGGCAAGCGCCTTGATCCAGGCACAAGTAATGTGAGTCCCCCGATCTATCTCGGCGCCAAACTATACTAAACCAGATTGAACCAGCCAAAAGTAGGCTAAACCCACATGTACAGGACTATCACCAGCCTAAACCAGGCATCACCAACATGAACACACCTAAACCAGCCATATGGCTCCTTCCTTTCACTTGCCTTCCCTTTATAGCCATCGTCCTTCCCAAATTTCTTCACACGAAGCAATGTAGAATGAAAACTACATTGAAACCAGATTCAGTTTTGGGACTTCAATTTCAAAGAAAACATAATTAAATTTTATTGTAAATCCTAAGGTTGAAAATTTTCAATCACAAAATGTTTGTTCTCCTATTAACTTAACATGCTTATCATCACAAACAGATAAAAGTCACTTCGGCAATCGAATGTAAAGATCAACATTTACATCAGGGCTCGAACTTCACCATACACCAAAAGGAATAACTTCCACCAATTTGAATTGATTTCGGCCATTTAAATTGAAACATATAGTATTAAATATGAAGAAATCCAATTAAAGAAAAAAATATCTTCAAACTAATATATATATACTACAGTGATAGGACACAAGAGCTTTTAGTACCGGTTTATCCTCAACGTCTAATCAAATCAAAATGTTAGAAAAAAGGTTTTTAAACTAGAAAAATAAAACTAACTAAAATGCTGAAAAGTAAAATAAAAGTAAAAACAGATAGACAAGATGAATCACTTGGATCCGACTCGTATGTAGTGTAACCTTTGATTATTTTCGCACTTTTGCACTTGTTTAAGAGATTATCTTAGTTATTGTAGTAGGCCCTTTTGAAGGTGACATTACCCTCAACCCAGTAGTTTGAGTCAGCAAGGATACAATCCTAAAGGGTCGGATTATTGAAAGATAATTAATTAAGTTATTAATGCATAATGTGGTAGGCTCCTCTTTTGAAGGCGACGTTACCCTCGGCAAAGTAGTCTGAGTCAGCAGGGATACAGTCCTAAGTAGCCGGGTTAAAGTTTTAATAGTAGTTTGACTTATGAGGGGATCAAAGAGTTTGGACCCCCGCCATCCAATACCGGTGGGTATTGAAGGAGGTCCTACTAAATTTGACCCAGGTCCTTTGCAGGATCTATACACTGAACAATGACAAGGCTCTTACCAAACCGTTCCCTTAACCCCCGACCAGGTAGCCAACATACCTCCATATAGACCGTGGAGATATGAATGATGAAAATCTTTTATTTTATATAGACAGTAAAATAATGCAAAGACACCACGGACAAACGATAAGGAAGAATCACCTTCAACATAAGAAACTAGTAATTAAAGTCATTAATACAAGACCAATTAAAAAGTGCAAAAGATTAAAAATAAAAAGTATTACACTAAACATTTGTCTTCACCAAGTGATGTAAGAGACTTAGGCAAACATGGCCTTTGATTGTCAAGAACTCTTACGATCAATCTTGGATCCCGAGATGACTCACACACTCTACGATGGACAATGGATGATGGGGGTGGGTGAAGTGTGAGAGAGGTGGTGTGCCAAGGGATGAGAAGCTCGGGCACGGCCCCGTGTCCATTGGGCACGGCCCCGTGTCCATCCTCCTCTCTTTCTGCATTAAATGCAGTTTGTCTGCATTAGTTGACCACGCCCCCGTGTCCGCTGAGCACGACCCCGTGTGCAGAAGCATATCTGTACTATCAAGATTTACCTGGATTTCGCGAATCTTATAGTTGACCACGGCCCCGAGTCCGCTAAGCACGGCCCCGTGGTGGGCGATGGAAGCTTCTACAACTTTGTCTTTTCTGCTGACACTTGGGCACGCCCCTGTGCTCACTGAGCACGGGGCGTGTTCAGTCTTCTTATTTTGCTTGGGAAGATGCTGTTGGGAGGTCGGGCATGCCATGTTTGCTCCTTTTCTTGTATTTATGTTAGATTTAGCTGCCTTTTTGCTTCTTTTGTTCATTTGAGCTCATTTAATCCTGAAAATACAAAAGGAAGACAAAAGCACACTTTTTCCAACATTAGTACTAAAAAGGGTTAGTTTTATGCCACAATTGATGTAATTTATATGTTGCATTTTGTGCACATCACATGTGATAATTTTTGATGAATTCGCATGTTTTTTTGTACCAATTTCGCATGTGATAATTTTGATGAAATTGTATGTTGTTTTTTATAACAATTTCGCATGTGATAATTTTTGATGAATTCGCATGTTGTTTTTTGTACCAATTTCGCATGTGATAATTTTGATGAAATAGCATGTTGTTTTTTTGTAACAATTTCGCATGTGGTAATTTTGATGAAATCGCATGTTAAAAAACCAACATGCGAAATTGTTACAAAAAATCAACATGCGAATTCAATGCGCGAAGATGATCGTACGGTTGAGATTGTAGCGTACGTAATGTACGATAAGGGCATTTGTTCGTTAACCTAACCCTATATATATATATATATAAGGGAAGGTTCATTTGAGAAGAAAAATTTATTGAGAAGAAAAAGAATAAAAGGGTATAATTGTAAAACATTAAATAGTTTTTTTCTCATCTCATTTATTATTATGTTTGACTAATTAATTAGTTATTAAGACTATAATCCCCCACACTAAATATTTTTTCCTACACACATCAAAAGTTATCCTACACATTTCGAAATTTATCCTACACATATTGAAATTTATCCTACACAACTCGTAACTAATCCTACACGCCTCGTATTTATCCTACACTATAAATGAAATTTTATTTTTATTTTTTGTGAAAAATATATATCTTAAAATAAGTTAAAAATTTAATATAGTTAGCTATTAAAGATGAAACTACCAATTAATGATGTATGTAAGTTTACTAATATACCCTTATAGTTACATTAAGTACAAATATTAAATGAAGTCTAATGAAGCATTTCTATTGGTTGAAATTTCTTCTTTTTTCTTCTTACAAAGAATTTCTTCTCATTTGTACCCTCCACTATATATATATATATATATATATATATATATATATATATATATATATATATATATATATATATATATATATATATATATATAATCTGTGAACAAAATGAACAAATCCTAGCCCTTGATTAGTTTTAAAATTTTAAGGGTAAGATTGTCATTACCCATATAAATTTTATTTTTTTAATTATAAACAAATTTTAAATAAGATTCATCAAAATCAATCAGTTAACTGTGGAAATCTCTGCCATGAAAGCATGTGTGACATTTTCATCACCTTCCAAATGAATGCTCCAATCATAAGAACCTTCTCGTTCAATAGAGATCAAACTTTTGAGCCAGTGTTAGTGTTATTTGATGCATTCCTGTTGCTTGAACCATGACTAGGAGAGTCTTGAAATGATGAGTTAGAACGAGACTCTGCTTTTGGTCTTTGATATTCCCTAGCAAAGTGTCCATAATTCTGACTGTTGTAACATCTAACTTTGGACTTATCAAAACCAACACTATATCCAACAAACTTCCTTCATGTCCTGTTCATGAATCTCTTGACTCTTCTAGAGATCATGGCCATTTGCCACTCTAGATCCATCTCTTCTAGGTCATCAGGGTCAATCTGATCATACTCTTCATCAAAAGTAGTTGGATCAGATAGTTTTCCCTGAATGTAGTTCTCATACGATGCAACACACGAAGCAAGCAAGGAAAGATGTTCTTCAGCAGCCTTGACACACAGAGGCATAGACCTAGTACTACTATTTTGTCTCTTTCCTCCTGTTGATCCTCTTGAAGCAGCAACAAAGCACACATCACCATCAGCATTAGTCATAGTCTGCTCATTTTCACATGAGAGAAATGCAGTTGCAGAATCACTAGAAGCGTTGGGAGACGATGAAGATGGAATACCTTTGTAGACTCCCGGATCCTAAACCTGATCATATTATGTTTCCTTCTTCTTCATGTTGAGCTCATAAGCTCTCAGTTTTCCAACAACCTCTTCTAGGTCTCTAGTCTCATAATCAGTTTCACCCTTTATCATGAGAGTATAAATATCCCACTTAGCAGGTAGAACATCTAGCAACTAATCATTTATCTCAATGTCAGTGTATCCCTTTATGTTATAATTGTCCATCTCTGACATTAGTTGATAGAATCTTATGATAATATCTTCAAGGGACTCATTTCTCATACACTTAAAAAACAACAAACTACTTCTTCAGCAGGTCAACCTTGTTCTTCTTCACATTAGCATTTCCCTCATACCTCTTTTCTAACACATCCCACATCTTTTTCGAGGTAGTGTATCTCTTGAAAGTATGTTTAATGTCATCTGGTAAAGACATTTTTATCGTACAAGGCTCTCTTCTCAGCTTCATACATCTTCTTTTATGCATCCTACATATTAAGATAGGCAGTGACCCATTGTCTGCCTTCAAAATCATGAGTTGGGTTTGTCACACCCCCAAAATCCACACGCGGAGTATCACCGCTTGGGAGCGTGACTGACCAGGATCAAGCCACCAATCATATTGAACATGTAATTAATATATAAAGGTAAATGCCATTCAACCACCAATATGAAAGTTGTTCAAAATATAAGTATGTTATTACTGTTTAGCGGAAGCGTATACATAAAACCCAACATAATAAAGTATGAAATGTCATAAAGTGTTTAACAAAACATTCACGATCCGTGCCCACAACGACCAGCTCCTCCCTGTGCAAGCTCCACGTACCTAACGACCTGCAAGGCATGTAACAGAGGATCAACAACTAGTTGAGCGAGTTCACAGAAAGTAAATGCGTAATAGTTAGTTCGTTTGTAACATGTGGCTCTACTGGGCCGATAGTACGTTCTATTGGTGGGGGCTTCCCATGTTGTATATCCACTAGACTATTCGTAACCATAAGTGTTCTTCACAACCGAGAACAGTAGTATGTACAAGCTTTACGTAGGTTTTACGTAAGTGTCCTTCTGTACCCGAGGACAGTGGTACGCGTGGGGTTTACGTAGGTTTTACGTAAGTGTCCTTCCTGACTCCGGAACAGTAGCATGTTATTGTTTACGTAGGTTTTACGTAAGTGTCCTTCCTGACTCCGGAAGACAGTAGCATACTCATGTTTACGTAGGTTTTACGTAAGTGTCCTGCTTAACCCGAGGACCATGGTAGATAGTCTAGTAACCGTGTATGTACGCGTTATTGTTCAATTCAATCATTCAACCCATTCCCTATTCCCCGGGAATCCCATGCCTTAGTAAGAGTGTGAACTCACCTTGATTTGCTCGGTATGTTATTGTTTCTAGGGTTAATTAAATGTCTAAGTCCGTTACACACGACCTAGGATACATTGCACATGATTCGATGTAAGTGTTACATATTCAATTAGGGTTACAAGTCCTTGATAGACAAGCAATTGTGTTATGTGTGTTCATTGTGTACAGAATGATATGAGGAAATTGTTCACACATACAGGATCATACAGTTGCATTCAGTAGCATACAATCATATACAGAATCATACAGTAAGCTTCAACACTGATGTATGTCATAAGCATATATCATATGTGGTATTCTGACTAGTAACATGCAAATCAGGGTGACAATTATGCTTAATTCACAAAGGTTGGACAATACAGCACAACAGAAGGTCAGACAACATTCAGGGCAACAAATTCGGACCAGAGGAGAGGTGGGGGTTAAAACTCGGACATGGGATGGGGCAAAGGTTCACAAGGTCGGACAGGGGAGTCCCCCTTCACAAAACTCGGACCAAGGGGGGGGGGGTTTCCTGGCTTAAAAACTCGGACCCTTAGTCCCTGGGTTAAAATTCGGACCCCTCCCTTCATGTATAAAACTCTGACTTCCATTCCTTCCCTAGGATAAAACTTGGACTTTCTTCCCTAGGATAAAACTTGGACTTTCTTCCCTAGGATAAAACTTGGACTTTCTTCCCTAGGATAAAACTTGGACTTTCTTCCCTAGGATAAAACTTGGACTATCAATTAGGGTTACAAAACTCTGACTATGTTTATCACAAAACTCTGACTCTTGTTAGGTATAAAGTTCGGACTAAGCATGTTGTTACAAAACTCAGAAAAACACAAAACTCTGACCCTTGTGACTTCACAAAGCCCTGACTGTTAACAACGAGTTTCAACATACGTGATTTCCACAGCCAATTCACAGAATCAAAGCAACAGTTACATTCTAACATTCATACGATCAAAACCCTAATTCATACTTTCATAATGCAGAATCAAATCAATCATCAATAGTTTTGACAAATCAATCATCTAAATCATCAGGCAATGATTACACAACAATCAACATCAATTCACAATAATCAGAATTCAATAACACAGAATCATTACATATGGAACTAGGGTTTACATGAATCACATAATCACGAATCAGTGACAACAAACAATCATTAACAATTACCTTGAATTGATTCTAAATAGATTGAAAGATCAAGATTGATGTAGAAGACTTGTGCCAATGATGGAGATGATGATTGCCAGAGAAGATCAGAGAAGTGGAAGTACGTGTTTTGTTTTTGTGTGGTGATTAGTGAATGATTAGGGTTAAGAATGAGGAGAATTTCACTAATTACTCTATACGTCCCTAAGTTTCATATTTCACACAAGTACACCATCTCAAAATAGTTCACAGTTTCACCACCAAGTTCATACATTTGACAAATCTTTCATAATTAACACATAACCATGCTCAATATACAATATACTTAACTGAATCAAAACGTTACAGTTTCACAGCAAACTAATTGTGCAAGTAAACGATTAAACAAACAGTGAACGTGTAATAAATGTGAAAATGGAATCTTGGAAACTCGAGTTGTCACATTATCCCCAACTTGAAAGAAATTTCGTCCCGAAATTTAGCATGCGGTTACTAAGGAAGCTAGGTAAGTTATATCGTTTACTGGTTTTCCTGGGGTGTCACATCATCCCCCCGTTGATTTGGAATTTCGTCCCGAAATTCTGTAGTAGTAGCTTCAGCCTCAGTAGTGGTTGCACAGTTTTCGAATAACTGGGGATACTTGAGTTTCATTTGATCTTCACGTTCCCAGGTATACTCTGGGCCACGACGGGAGTTCCAACGAACTCGTACAAGAGGTATTCTAGTGTTCTTGAGGACCTTGACATCCCGGTCCGTGATTTCAACTGGTTCCTCGACGAACTGCAACCGCTCGTCGATAGTGAGTTCCTTAAAAGGAACTATGAGGGTCTCATCTGACTAGCACTTCTTCAGATTCGACACGTGGAATACGTTGTGAACTGCACCAAGTTCAGCTGGTAGGTTTAGTCTGTAGGCTACTTTGCCTATTCTTTCAGTGATTTCGAACGGTCCAACATACCGTGGATTGAGCTTGCCCCGTTTACCAAATCTAACCACACCCTTCCAGGGTGAGACCTTGAGTAGCACTCGATCCCCAACTTGGAACTCGAGTGGTTTTCTGCGTTTATCAGCGTAGCTTTTCTTGCGATCACGAGCTGCCGCCATGCGTTGTCGTATATGTGCTATTCGTTCAGTAGCGTCAACTACCATTTCTGGACCTGTAATCTGACTATCCCCCACCTCTGCCCAACAGAGAGGTGACCGGCATTTACGTCCGTACAATGCCTCGAATGGAGCGGCTTGTATGCTGGTGTGGTAACTGTTGTTGTATGAAAATTCCACCAAAGGAAGATGTTTTTCCCAGCCGTTGCCGAAATCGATAACACATGCCCGAAGCATGTCTTCTAGGGTTTAAATAGTGCGCTCAGACTGCCCATCCGTCCGAGGGTGATAAGCTGTGCTCATGTCTAATCGAGAGCCAAAATCTTTGTGCATTGCTTGCCACAGTTCTGAAGTGAATCATGCATCCCGATTCGAAATAATAGAGGTTGGCACTCCGTGCCTCGAAACAACTTCCTTCAAGTAGACGTCTGCTAACGTAGAGAACTTATCCGTTTCTTTGATAGCCAAGAAATGAGCAGACTTTGTGAGTCGATCAACGATCACCCAAATAGTATCATTCCCGCGCTGGGATCTAGGCAGACCAGTGACAAAATCCATGGAAATTTCTTCCCATTTCCACTGCGGTATCTTTGGTTGCTGAAGTAGGCCGGAGGGTTTCTAGTACTCTGTCTTGACTCTCGCACAAGTCAAACATTTGCCTACGTAAGTTGCAATGTGGGCCTTCATGCTAGGCCACCAGTACGTAGTTCTGATGTCGTGGTACATTTTATCCGACCCTGGATGTACCGAGTAGCGAGACTTGTGCGCTTCATCCATCACAAGTTCTCGTAAACCGCCATATAGTGGGACCCAAATACGTCCTGTTACATAGTAGGCGCCATCTTCCCTTTGTTCTAATCGTTGCCTTGAGCCGCGTAAGGCTTCAGCCCTGACGTTTTCTGGTTTCAATGCTTCCACCTGAGCATCTCGTATTTGTGCCGGAAGATCAGACTGAATAGTAAGCTGCAAAGCTCGTACACGCCTAGGTAAGGTATCCTTTCGACTGAGAGCGTCAGCCACAACATTGGCTTGCCTGAATGGTACTTGATGGCGCATTCATAATCATTAAGCAGCTCGACCCATCGTCGTTGACGCATGTTCAATTCCTTCTGCTTGAAGATATGTTCGAGACTCCTGTGATCGGTGTAAATAGTGCACTTGGTACCGTACAAGTAGTGTCGCCATATCTTAAGCGCAAAAACAGCAGCTCCCAGCTCTAAATCGTGCGTCGTGTAGTTCCGTTCATGAACTTTGAGTTGTCGCGAAGCGTAGGCAATAACTTTATGACGCTGCATCAATACACAACCAAGCCCCAGTATCGATGCGTCACAATAGACCACAAAATCATCCGTGCCCTCTGGCAATGAGAGAATAGGTGCGCTGCATAGTCTATCCTTCAGGTACTGAAAAGCAGTTTCTTGTGTATTACCCCAACGATAGGTAACCCCTTTCTGTGTCAGCATTGTAAGCGGCTGTGCGATCTTTGAAAAGTCTTTAATGAATCGTCTGTAGTACCCTGCCAAACCCAAGAATTGGCGTATTTCCGTTAGTGTACGCGGTGCAGGCCAGTTCCTGATCGAATCTACCTTGGATGGATCAACATGAATCCCATCCCTGTTCACCACATGGCCTAAGAAGTGGACTTCACGAAGCCAGAAGTCGCATTTTGAAAACTTGACGTACAGTTGTTCCTTTCGAAGAAGTTCCAAGATAAGACGTAAGTGCTGCTCGTGTTCCTCCTGACTCTTGGAGCAGATCAGAATGTCGTTGATGAAAACGATGACGAACTTGTCTAGATAGGGTTTGCACACCCTGTTCATAAGATCCATAAAAACTGCAGGCGCGTTCGTAAGCCCGAATGGCATGACTAGAAACTCGTAGTGACCGTAGCGAGTTCTGAATGCGGTTTTGGAGACGTCCTCATCCCGGACTCTCAGCTGACGGTAACCTGACCTCAAGTCTATCTTGGAGTAGTAGCTCGACCCTTGCAACTGGTCGAATAGGTCGTCAATACGTGGAAGAGAATAACGTTTCCTCACTGTGACCTTGTTCAGTTCGCGGTAATCAATGCACATCCTGAAAGTGCCATCCTTCTTTTTCACGAATAATACTGGAGCTCCCCAAGGCGAAAAGATGGGCCGGATGAATCCCTCATCCAAGAGTTCTTGTAGCTGCGTCGATAGTTCTTCCAATTCTGATGGAGCTAAGCGATACGGTGCGTGAGCTATAGGTGCTGTCCAGAACTATAGGAATGAAGTCGATAGGGAACGTCTGCCCAGCGAGGATAAGATTACAACCCTGAACTATGTGTGGCCTCTAGACTTGTACCATAAGCTAACACTACGACAGGTTTGGTGTTCAAGGGGGTTGGTGTACGTTGTAACATTTGACTATCTTTCAAGAACATATAACTGGTATCCACACCCAAATCAAACAAGACAGTAACATAAAAGTCGTCGAGAAGAAACTTACCCATTATTATGTTTGGATCGTTCCTTGCGTCACCCTGACCAATCACGTACATGCGGCCTCGGCGTCATTGTTTCCATTGTTTCCCCCAACGCTATCCCCATTGTCGTCCCTGTTTCCATGGTCGTGGTTCTGAGTCTGGTCCTGGTTTATATGCGGACAATGTCTCTTGTAGTGATCTTTAGCATCACACTGAAAACATCCTTTAAAACTTTGTTGTTGCTGTTGATTTTGTGAAGATTGAGGCAGCCGTAGCTGTTCTTGAGTTACAGGACGTGAGCTTCGACAATCCTTAGCTTCATGACCAATCTTGAGACACCTCTGGCAACGACCCTTGTTGCACTGACCGTTGTGGTGTCTATTGCATCTGTTACACTTTGGATGATTTCCTCGATATCCACTCTGCCCGCGACTACTAGAAAATTGCTGTCTGGGGCTCTGGTAGTCATCTATCTTTTGTTGCTGCGCTAGAGGCTGGACCAAAATTAATTCCTTGCTCAGGCTTTCATCCCACTTGCGTTTGTTATCACTAGAAGCACATGTAGTATCAGTCTTAGCACGTTTCGGTATCTTGTTTTGTTCTACAGCCTGGTCTGTGAGACGATGAGCAAGTCGAGTGACTTGCTGGATAGTGCCAAGGTTAGCTGCAGTCACATGACTCTGAATTTCTGGCACCAGACCCTTGAGATACAGCTCGATACGTTTGGTGGGAGGGTCTACCATAGTAGGACAAAATGTGGCTAATTCATTCGATCTCTTCGTATAAACTTCAATTTCAGACCCCACCATCTGTAGGTTGAGGAACTCTACCTCTAGTTTGTGGATGTCTTCACGACTGCAAAACTCTTCCTTAATTAGGTCCTTGAACTCGTTCCAAGGGGGTGGCATTAGCAGCTGCCAGCCCTAACATTTGAACCTGTGCTTCCCACCAGGTTAATGCAGCACCTTCGAGTGTGTTCCAGTAGCAAACTTTACTCTACGAGACTCAGGGCAATCGCACACCTCGAAGTCAGTTTCGAGCCTCTCGAACCAGTGGAGGAGGCCTTCAACTCCCTCAGTTCCACTGACGGTACTAGGTTGGCAATCCTTGAGATTTTTGAAGGTGTAAACAGGTGGCTGAGCGTGTTGACCTATTGTGTATAAGAATAGGACAAGGTTAAACACAAGAGTTGGTTTAGGAGTGTAGGATCTAAAGATCCTAGTTACGACTGCAGGGTATACCTCCTGCTTGTATGGCTGCAAGTGCCGCAGCAATCCGTTCGTTAATGAGAGCCGTCAACTGGGCTTATGTCATGTTGATACGTCCGGCCATGATCTTCATAGCAAATGTAACGTAAGTGAGAGAGGTTCGCGAATAGTGCGATGACAGAAGAGTGTAAGCACACAAGTGTTGTCAAGCAATAACAAATAGTGAGCAATGTAATCTAAGCATACCACGAGCAAAGTTCTATGTAATTCTAGCAAGTAGGCAATAAACATAAACCTTATTACCTAGGATGTTGAGTCTTGCACGTGGAGCGAAGTGTCGTTGTGGATCGTTGAGAGCACTGTTCTGGTTATAGTCTGGTTTTAATAAAAACGTTTTTCCCATATTAAAACCAAGTTCTCTATAACCAATGGCTCTGATACCAATCTATCACACCCCCAAAATCCACACGCGGAGTATCACCGCTTGGGAGCGTGACTGACCAGGATCAAGCCACCAATCATATTGAACATGTAATTAATATATAAAGGTAAATGCCATTCAACCACCAATATGAAAGGTGTTCAAAATATTAGTATGTTATTACTGTTTAGCAGAAGCGTATACATAAAACACAACATAATAAAGTATGAAATGTCATAAAGTGTTTAACAAAACATTCACGATCCGTGCCCACAACGACCAGCTCCTCCCTGTGCAAGCTCCATGTACCTAACGACCTGCAAGGCATGTAACAGAGGATCAACAACTAGTTGAGCGAGTTCATAGAAAGTAAATGTGTAATAGTTAGTTCGTTTGTAACATGTGGCTCTACTGGGCCGATAGTACGTTCTATTGGTGGGGGCTTCCCATGTTGTATATCCACTAGACTATTTGTAACCATAAGTGTTCTTCACAACCGAGAACAGTAGTATGTACAAGCTTTACGTAGGTTTTACGTAAGTGTCCTTCTGTACCCGAGGACAGTGGTACGCGTGGGGTTTACGTAGGTTTTACGTAAGTGTCCTTCCTGACTCCGGAACAGTAGCATGTTATTGTTTACGTAGGTTTTACGTAAGTGTCCTTCCTGACTCCGGAAGACAGTAGCATACTCATGTTTACGTAGGTTTTACGTAAGTGTCCTGCTTAACCCGAGGACCTTGGTAGATAGTCTAGTAACCGTGTATGTACGCGTTATTGTTCAATTCAATCATTCAACCCATTCCCTATTCCCCGGGAATCCCATGCCTTAGTAAGAGTGTGAACTCACCTTGATTTGCTCGGTATGTTATTGTTTCTAGGGTTAATTAAATGTCTAAGTCCGTTACACACGACCTAGGATACATTGCACATGATTCGATGTAAGTGTTACATATTCAATTAGGGTTACAAGTCCTTGATAGACAAGCAATTGTGTTATGTGTGTTCATTGTGTACAGAATGATATGAGGAAATTGTTCACACATACAGGATCATACAGTTGCATTCAGTAGCATACAATCATATACAGAATCATACAGTAAGCTTCAACACTGATGTATGTCATAAGCATATATCATATGTGGTATTCTGACTAGTAACATGCAAATCAGGGTGACAATTATGCTTAATTCACAAAGGTTGGACAATACAGCACAACAGAAGGTCAGACAACATTCAGGGCAACAAATTCGGACCAGAGGAGAGGTGGGGGTTAAAACTCGGACATGGGATGGGGCAAAGGTTCACAAGGTCGGACAGGGGAGTCCCCCTTCACAAAACTCGGACCAAGGGGGGGGGGGGTTTCCTGGCTTAAAAACTCGGACCCTTAGTCCCTGGGTTAAAATTCGGACCCCTCCCTTCATGTATAAAACTCTGACTTCCATTCCTTCCCTAGGATAAAACTTGGACTTTCTTCCCTAGGATAAAACTTGGACTTTCTTCCCTAGGATAAAACTTGGACTTTCTTCCCTAGGATAAAACTTGGACTTTCTTCCCTAGGATAAAACTTGGACTATCAATTAGGGTTACAAAACTCTGACTATGTTTATCACAAAACTCTGACTCTTGTTAGGTATAAAGTTCGGACTAAGCATGTTGTTACAAAACTCAGAAAAACACAAAACTCTGACCCTTGTGACTTCACAAAGCCCTGACTGTTAACAACGAGTTTCAACATACGTGATTTCCACAGCCAATTCACAGAATCAAAGCAACAGTTACATTCTAACATTCATACGATCAAAACCCTAATTCATACTTTCATAATGCAGAATCAAATCAATCATCAATAGTTTTGACAAATCAATCATCTAAATCATCAGGCAATGATTACACAACAATCAACATCAATTCACAATAATCAGAATTCAATAACACAGAATCATTACATATGGAACTAGGGTTTACATGAATCACATAATCACGAATCAGTGACAACAAACAATCATTAACAATTACCTTGAATTGATTCTAAATAGATTGAAAGATCAAGATTGATGTAGAAGACTTGTGCCAATGATGGAGATGATGATTGCCAGAGAAGATCAGAGAAGTGGAAGTACGTGTTTTGTTTTTGTGTGGTGATTAGTGAATGATTAGGGTTAAGAATGAGGAGAATTTCACTAATTACTCTATACGTCCCTAAGTTTCATATTTCACACAAGTACACCATCTCAAAATAGTTCACAGTTTCACCACCAAGTTCATACATTTGACAAATCTTTCATAATTAACACATAACCATGCTCAATATACAATATACTTAACTGAATCAAAACGTTACAGTTTCACAGCAAACTAATTGTGCAAGTAAACGATTAAACAAACAGTGAACGTGTAATAAATGTGAAAATGGAATCTTGGAAACTCGAGTTGTCACATTATCCCCAACTTGAAAGAAATTTCGTCCCGAAATTTAGCATGCGGTTACTAAGGAAGCTAGGTAAGTTATATCGTTTACTGGTTTTCCTGGGGTGTCACATCATCCCCCCGTTGATTTGGAATTTCGTCCCGAAATTCTGTAGTAGTAGCTTCAGCCTCAGTAGTGGTTGCACAGTTTTCGAATAACTGGGGATACTTGAGTTTCATTTGATCTTCACGTTCCCAGGTATACTCTGGGCCACGACGGGAGTTCCAACGAACTCGTACAAGAGGTATTCTAGTGTTCTTGAGGAGCTTGACATCCCGGTCCGTGATTTCAACTGGTTCCTCGACGAACTGCAACCGCTCGTCGATAGTGAGTTCCTTAAAAGGAACTATGAGGGTCTCATCTGACTGGCACTTCTTCAGATTCGACACGTGGAATACGTTGTGAACTGCACCGAGTTCAGCTGGTAGGTTTAGTCTGTAGGCTACTTTGCCTATTCTTTCAGTGATTTCGAACGGTCCAACATACCGTGGATTGAGCTTGCCCCGTTTACCAAATCTAACCACACCCTTCCAGGGTGAGACCTTGAGTAGCACTCGATCCCCAACTTGGAACTCGAGTGGTTTTCTGCGTTTATCAGCGTAGCTTTTCTTGCGATCACGAGCTGCCGCCATGCGTTGTCGTATATGTGCTATTCGTTCAGTAGCGTCAACTACCATTTCTGGACCTGTAATCTGACTATCCCCCACCTCTGCCCAACAGAGAGGTGACCGGCATTTACGTCCGTACAATGCCTCGAATGGAGCGGCTTGTATGCTGGTGTGGTAACTGTTGTTGTATGAAAATTCCACCAAAGGAAGATGTTTTTCCCAGCCGTTGCCGAAATCGATAACACATGCCCGAAGCATGTCTTCTAGGGTTTAAATAGTGCGCTCAGACTGCCCATCCGTCCGAGGGTGATAAGCTGTGCTCATGTCTAATCGAGAGCCAAAATCTTTGTGCATTGCTTGCCACAGTTCTGAAGTGAATCATGCATCCCGATTCGAAATAATAGGGGTTGGCACTCCGTGCCTCGAAACAACTTCCTTCAAGTAGACGTCTGCTAACGTAGAGAACTTATCCGTTTCTTTGATAGCCAAGAAATGAGCAGACTTTGTGAGTCGATCAACGATCACCCAAATAGTATCATTCCCGCGCTGGGATCTAGGCAGACCAGTGACAAAATCCATGGAAATTTCTTCCCATTTCCACTGCGGTATCTTTGGTTGCTGAAGTAGGCCGGAGGGTTTCTGGTACTCTGTCTTGACTCTCGCACAAGTCAAACATTTGCCTACGTAAGTTGCAATGTGGGCCTTCATGCTAGGCCACCAGTACGTAGTTCTGATGTCGTGGTACATTTTATCCGACCCTGGATGTACCGAGTAGCGAGACTTGTGCGCTTCATCCATCACAAGTTCTCGTAAACCGCCATATAGTGGGACCCAAATACGTCCTGTTACATAGTAGGCGCCATCTTCCCTTTGTTCTAATCGTTGCCTTGAGCCGCGTAAGGCTTCAGCCCTGACGTTTTCTGGTTTCAATGCTTCCACCTGAGCATCTCGTATTTGTGCCGGAAGATCAGACTGAATAGTAAGCTGCAAAGCTCGTACACGCCTAGGTAAGGTATCCTTTCGACTGAGAGCGTCAGCCACAACATTGGCTTGCCTGAATGGTACTTGATGGCGCATTCATAATCATTAAGCAGCTCGACCCATCGTCGTTGACGCATGTTCAATTCCTTCTGCTTGAAGATATGTTCGAGACTCCTGTGATCGGTGTAAATAGTGCACTTGGTACCGTACAAGTAGTGTCGCCATATCTTAAGCGCAAAAACAGCAGCTCCCAGCTCTAAATCGTGCGTCGTGTAGTTCCGTTCATGAACTTTGAGTTGTCGCGAAGCGTAGGCAAAAACTTTATGACGCTGCATCAATACACAACCAAGCCCCAGTATCGATGCGTCACAATAGACCACAAAATCATCCGTGCCCTCTGGCAATGAGAGAATAGGTGCGCTGCATAGTCTATCCTTCAGGTACTGAAAAGCAGTTTCTTGTGTATTACCCCAACGATAGGTAACCCCTTTCTGTGTCAGCATTGTAAGCGGCTGTGCGATCTTTGAAAAGTCTTTAATGAATCGTCTGTAGTACCCTGCCAAACCCAAGAATTGGCGTATTTCCGTTAGTGTACGCGGTGCAGGCCAGTTCCTGATCGAATCTACCTTGGATGGATCAACATGAATCCCATCCCTGTTCACCACATGGCCTAAGAAGTGGACTTCACGAAGCCAGAAGTCGCATTTTGAAAACTTGACGTACAGTTGTTCCTTTCGAAGAAGTTCCAAGATAAGACGTAAGTGCTGCTCGTGTTCCTCCTGACTCTTGGAGCAGATCAGAATGTCGTTGATGAAAACGATGACGAACTTGTCTAGATAGGGTTTGCACACCCTGTTCATAAGATCCATAAAAACTGCAGGCGCGTTCGTAAGCCCGAATGGCATGACTAGAAACTCGTAGTGACCGTAGCGAGTTCTGAATGCGGTTTTGGAGACGTCCTCATCCCGGACTCTCAGCTGACGGTAACCTGACCTCAAGTCTATCTTGGAGTAGTAGCTCGACCCTTGCAACTGGTCGAATAGGTCGTCAATACGTGGAAGAGAATAACGTTTCCTCACTGTGACCTTGTTCAGTTCGCGGTAATCAATGCACATCCTGAAAGTGCCATCCTTCTTTTTCACGAATAATACTGGAGCTCCCCAAGGCGAAAAGATGGGCCGGATGAATCCCTCATCCAAGAGTTCTTGTAGCTGCGTCGATAGTTCTTCCAATTCTGATGGAGCTAAGCGATACGGTGCGTGAGCTATAGGTGCTGTCCAGAACTATAGGAATGAAGTCGATAGGGAACGTCTGCCCAGCGAGGATAAGATTACAACCCTGAACTATGTGTGGCCTCTAGACTTGTACCATAAGCTAACACTACGACAGGTTTGGTGTTCAAGGGGGTTGGTGTACGTTGTAACATTTGACTATCTTTCAAGAACATATAACTGGTATCCACACCCAAATCAAACAAGACAGTAACATAAAAGTCGTCGAGAAGAAACTTACCCATTATTATGTTTGGATCGTTCCTTGCGTCACCCTGACCAATCACGTACATGCGGCCTCGGCGTCATTGTTTCCATTGTTTCCCCCAACGCTATCCCCATTGTCGTCCCTGTTTCCATGGTCGTGGTTCTGAGTCTGGTCCTGGTTTATATGCGGACAATGTCTCTTGTAGTGATCTTTAGCATCACACTGAAAACATCCTTTAAAACTTTGTTGTTGCTGTTGATTTTGTGAAGATTGAGGCAGCCGTAGCTGTTCTTGAGTTACAGGACGTGAGCTTCGACAATCCTTAGCTTCATGACCAATCTTGAGACACCTCTGGCAACGACCCTTGTTGCACTGACCGTTGTGGTGTCTATTGCATCTGTTACACTTTGGATGATTTCCTCGATATCCACTCTGCCCGCGACTACTAGAAAATTGCTGTCTGGGGCTCTGGTAGTCATCTATCTTTTGTTGCTGCGCTAGAGGCTGGACCAAAATTAATTCCTTGCTCAGGCTTTCATCCCACTTGCGTTTGTTATCACTAGAAGCACATGTAGTATCAGTCTTAGCACGTTTCGGTATCTTGTTTTGTTCTACAGCCTGGTCTGTGAGACGATGAGCAAGTCGAGTGACTTGCTGGATAGTGCCAAGGTTAGCTGCAGTCACATGACTCTGAATTTCTGGCACCAGACCCTTGAGATACAGCTCGATACGTTTGGTGGGAGGGTCTACCATAGTAGGACAAAATGTGGCTAATTCATTCGATCTCTTCGTATAAACTTCAATTTCAGACCCCACCATCTGTAGGTTGAGGAACTCTACCTCTAGTTTGTGGATGTCTTCACGACTGCAAAACTCTTCCTTAATTAGGTCCTTGAACTCGTTCCAAGGGGGTGGCATTAGCAGCTGCCAGCCCTAACATTTGAACCTGTGCTTCCCACCAGGTTAATGCAGCACCTTCGAGTGTGTTCCAGTAGCAAACTTTACTCTACGAGACTCAGGGCAATCGCACACCTCGAAGTCAGTTTCGAGCCTCTCGAACCAGTGGAGGAGGCCTTCAACTCCCTCAGTTCCACTGACGGTACTAGGTTGGCAATCCTTGAGATTTTTGAAGGTGTAAACAGGTGGCTGAGCGTGTTGACCTATTGTGTATAAGAATAGGACAAGGTTAAACACAAGAGTTGGTTTAGGAGTGTAGGATCTAAAGATCCTAGTTACGACTGCAGGGTATACCTCCTGCTTGTATGGCTGCAAGTGCCGCAGCAATCCGTTCGTTAATGAGAGCCGTCAACTGGGCTTATGTCATGTTGATACGTCCGGCCATGATCTTCATAGCAAATGTAACGTAAGTGAGAGAGGTTCGCGAATAGTGCGATGACAGAAGAGTGTAAGCACACAAGTGTTGTCAAGCAATAACAAATAGTGAGCAATGTAATCTAAGCATACCACGAGCAAAGTTCTATGTAATTCTAGCAAGTAGGCAATAAACATAAACCTTATTACCTAGGATGTTGAGTCTTGCACGTGGAGCGAAGTGTCGTTGTGGATCGTTGAGAGCACTGTTCTGGTTATAGTCTGGTTTTAATAAAAACGTTTTTCCCATATTAAAACCAAGTTCTCTATAACCAATGGCTCTGATACCAATCTATCACACCCCCAAAATCCACACGCGGAGTATCACCGCTTGGGAGCGTGACTGACCAGGATCAAGCCACCAATCATATTGAACATGTAATTAATATATAAAGGTAAATGCCATTCAACCACCAATATGAAAGGTGTTCAAAATATAAGTATGTTATTACTGTTTAGCGGAAGCGTATACATAAAACACAACATAATAAAGTATGAAATGTCATAAAGTGTTTAACAAAACATTCACGATCCGTGCCCACAACGACCAGCTCCTCCCTGTGCAAGCTCCATGTACCTAACGACCTGCAAGGCATGTAACAGAGGATCAACAACTAGTTGAGCGAGTTCATAGAAAGTAAATGTGTAATAGTTAGTTCGTTTGTAACATGTGGCTCTACTGGGCCGATAGTACGTTCTATTGGTGGGGGCTTCCCATGTTGTATATCCACTAGACTATTCGTAACCATAAGTGTTCTTCACAACCGAGAACAGTAGTACGTACAAGCTTTACGTAGGTTTTACGTAAGTGTCCTTCTGTACCCGAGGACAGTGGTACGCGTAGGGTTTACGTAGGTTTTACGTAAGTGTCCTTCCTGACTCCGGAAGACAGTAGCATGTTATTGTTTACGTAGGTTTTTCGTAAGTGTCCTTCCTGACTCCGGAAGACAGTAGCATATTCCTGTTTACGTAGGTTTTACGTAAGTGTCCTGCTTAACCCGAGGACCATGGTAGATAGTCTAGTAACCGTGTATGTACGCGTAATTGTTCAATTCCATCATTCAACCCATTCCCTATTCCCCGGGAATCCCATGCCTTATTAAGAGTGTGAACTCACCTTGATTTGCTCGGTATGTTATTGCTTCTAGGGTTAATTAAATGTCTAAGTCCGTTACACACGACCTAGGATACATTGCACATGATTCGATGTAAGTGTTACATATTCAATTAGGGTTACAAGTCCTTGATAGACAAGCAATTGTGTTATGTGTGTTCATTGTGTACAGAATGATATGAGGAAATTGTTCACACATACAGGACCATACAGTTGCATTCAGTAGCATACAATCATATACAGAATCATACAGTAAGCTTCAACACTGATGTATGTCATAAGCATATATCATATGTGGTATTCTGACTAGTAGCATGCAAATCAGGGTGACAATCATGCTTAATTCACAAAGGTTGGACAATACAGCACAACAGAAGGTCAGACAACACTCCAGGGCAACAAATTCGGACCAGAGGAGAGGTGGGGGTTAAAACTCGGACAGGGGATGGGGCAAAGGTTCACAAGGTCGGACAGGGGAGTCCCCCTTCACAAAACTCGGACCAATAGGGGGGGGTTTCCTGGCTTAAAAACTCGGACCCTTAGTCCCTGGGTTAAAATTCGGACCCCTCCCTTCATGTATAAAACTCTGACTTCCATTCCTTCCCTAGGATAAAACTTGGACTTTCTTCCCTAGGATAAAACTTGGACTTTCTTCCCTAGGATAAAACTTGGACTTTCTTCCCTAGGATAAAACTTGGACTTTCTTCCCTAGGATAAAACTTGGACTATCAATTAGGGTTACAAAACTCTGACTATGTTTATCACAAAACTCAGACTCTTGTTAGGTATATAGTTCGGACTAAGCATGTTGTTACAAAACTCAGACAAACACAAAACTCCGACCCTTGTGACTTCACAAAGCCCTGACTGTTAACAACGAGTTTCAACATACGTGATTTCCACAGCCAATTCACAGAATCAAAGCAACAGTTACATTCTAACATTCATACGATCAAAACCCTAATTCATACTTTCATAATGCAGAATCAAATCAATCATCAATAGTTTTGACAAATCAATCATCTAAATCATCAGGCAATGATTACACAACAATCAACATCAATTCACAATAATCAGAATTCAATAACACAGAATCATTACATATGGAACTAGGGTTTACATGAATCACATAATCACAAATCAGTGACAACAAACAATCATTAACAATTACCTTGAATTGATTCTAAATAGATTGAAAGATCAAGATTGATGTAGAAGACTTGTGCCAATGATGGAGATGATGATTGCCAGAGAAGATCAGAGAAGTGGAAGTACGTGTTTTGTTTTTGTGTGGTGATTAGTGAATGATTAGGGTTAAGAATGAGGAGAATTTCACTAATTACTCTATACATCCCTAAGTTTCATATTTTACACAAGTACACCATCTCAAAATAGTTCACAGTTTCACCACCAAGTTCATACATTTGACAAATCTTTCATAATTAACACATAACCATGCTCAATATACAATATACTTAACTGAATCAAAAGGTTACAGTTTCACAGCAAACTAATTGTGCAAGTAAATGATTAAACAAACAGTGAACGTGTAATAAATGTGAAAATGGAATCTTGGAAACTCGAGTTGTCACATTATCCCCAACTTGAAAGAAATTTCGTCCCGAAATTTAGCATGCAGTTACTGAGGAAGCTAGGTAAGTTATATCGTTTACTGGTTTTCCTGGGGTGTCACAGGGTTCATGTACCCATCCTGAATACAAATCCACATTCGTGTGTCCTGATATTCAATCAACGACTAAAACTTGTCTTTCCATGTAAGGTAATTTTCGACCTTCATCATCTTTGGCGGTTTATTCGTAGTGCCAACTTCGTGATCCATCCTCAACAACTCATTCAGATTTAACATATTCGACATCTTCAACAAACTGAACAATACATAAACTCTGAACAATTTTCACATTCAAAACTTATAACTTAACACCTTAAATTCGGTATGAACTTGTGTACAAAGTGTTTAAGTTCGGACTATTAAAGTGTTAAAATCAGAACAGTAAGTTCGGACTATTAAAGTGTTTAAGTTCGGACTATTAAAGTGTATAAATGCGGATGTTAGTTAAATTCGGAATCTGTAGATCAATCCTTAAATTCGGAATATGCTTGCAAATTTTGGAACAAGGTGAAATAATAAATGTCTATAAATCTGGAAGCTTGCTAACTTAGAATCCACTGAAATTCGGAACAGAAATAATCAAATCCGGACAGTTCGAATCCGCAGTATCAAACTCGGGCGGAATTTCCGGAGCAAGATGACAAACCCGGAACTAAGTTAATCCGAAATAAGTGTTTAATTCGGGAACAATGTGTTTGTAACATCTGTCAAAATGGATTCCCAAAATCTGACTCGTTTGGAAAGATCCGAATCCTAACCTTTGAAACCACGGAAATTTTTCGCGAATTAAATAAATGTCGAAAGAGTTTTATATGGTTAATTATCTATTTAGTTAATTATTTATTTTGTTAAAAATCAATATAGTAATTAATTAATTAATTTAATTAAGTTAAAGGTTTATATAGATAACCTAGTTAGTTATAGGAAATCTAACTTAAACCAAGTTAATTTAACTATTTAATTAACTCTTTAAAGTTGAGGGACTATATGTGTATTTACTTGAAAGTATAAAAGAAACATTGGATTCAAAATGAAAAATGAACATCAGGGGTTACTTGTGACAATTAGCTTAAGTGTAAAACAACGTTTGAATTCCTTTTCAAGTTGCCGCCAAACATGCCAGTCAACCGGTTCAGCAAACAACATGCGCACCACTCCACCATTGTCTTGACATCGATTGAAGTTAGTAATATTTAATACTTATTAATTATGTTTGAATTTCTTTTCATTTTGCCGCCCAAGAAAACGAGTTTCGGCAGCTGTCTTTGTTTCCTTTCTTTCTCATCCTGATTTTTTGGGATTGATCTTTGTATACACGTTTCTTTTTTTTCAACAAATCATGAATCTAGACACATATTAACACATATACATTCACTCATTTTCCATACTTATGAACTTGTAAAGAGCTATATAAACGACCTCCGCACACAACCTCCATCGAACTTATCTTTTCGTCGTAGTCGGAACCTCACCAGAGTCAGTCGCAGTAACCGGAACCCAAACCTCAGCCGATCGCCGCATTCAGAGTCGGGATGAGTACTTCCGCCAAAAGCTAACTGGGTCTCGTACACTGGCCGGAGAACCGAAGTCGCCGAAACCGAACGGAGAACACGACGGGGAACGCTTCGTTTTCGGTAAACATTTCGTTTGTTTCGTTCCAGTTGGTCTTGTGTAAATCTTCTGTTGACACATTTATTTCCATTCATTTTGTGTTCACATCACGTTTCCGTATATTCGCTGGAGAAAGCTAGTCGCTGTCCGGAGTTACGTCGGGCTCGAGTCGGAGAAATCTACTCATCGTCGGAGTCTGAAGTCGTTTGCCGGAGTTCACGACGAAGACTGTTTCGACACTTCCTTTTCGGTATACTACTCTCTCGTTGACTCATCTCATTTTTTGTTACATTTTCTTGTGTTTAATACCCACTGCTAAAGTCCTTCATTTGAAGACAAGAACAAGACAAGGAAAAACAGTATTGTTCTATTATGAAGATGATGGAGATGATGATTTGTATTGAAATAAAATAAAACAATCTAAGCTTCACAAAAACCAAGTCACAGAGCAAGTCACGTATTGTTAAAATTGTTATACATTGGTGTGTGAAACTGGAGGTGCATGCTCGAGCCCGGATTCCCCATGTTTTCAACTTATTTTTTTTATAAAATAAAATTAGTTGGTTTTAAATTTCAAAAATTAGTTCTAAACATAACCAATTACGATAATTTAAATTATAATCAGTTATCATAATCCTTAACCAGTTTTATAAAATTAGTTATTATAGAAAATCATTTAATTTAATTAAATTCAAAAGATTTAGAAATATACACAATTTCAGTATTTTGATTATATTCTTTTATTATTTGAATGAATTCTTTTACCTTCTATAATAAAAACCTTAAACTATTTCCAATTTGTTTCCTTTATTTTAGTGAATAATAACCATAAATCCTTTTTAATGGATTTCCTTTCTTTTATAAATTAAAGGTCAAATTAACTAAGTTATAATAAAGTTTTCCTTATAACATATAAATATTAAAGATGTTAGCTTAGAAGCCTAATTAATATTTGGAGTAATATCTAACCTATAAATATTAATTAGATCGTTATTGTGTTATTCTAAACATCTAGGATAATCGCTCTTGTTCGTTCTCTTGGATTTTTCCAATCTTACTCGCATGTTAGTTACAAGAAATTGCAATGCAGCCAATGTGAGTATACTCGATCCCATTTTACTTTTAAACACTTTGGGTGCAACACGTATCTTATACAAAACACAACACTTGAAACTATTTTAATCACACTCTATCCTCGTTTAAACATGAAACTATATGATGCTTGTTAATCTCGTGTGCTATGTAAACTTTTCGTGTCGATATGCTCATTAACTTTGTACAAGCCTACCTTAACAATTATAGTGCTATAGGATTAACGCACCGCCCACGAAACTTGGGGTATTGTTAAGTTAAACATGTTAACCTCCCGTTATTCTTTGGGATAGGCTATATTAACGCGTTGGATTCTTGGGTTTGAACATATAGTACACCGTTTCAGCATGCTCGTAACTTGTATCTATGTTTTTCATGTTGGATATGAGACTTGAAACTTTTTAATCTATACTATGCTATGTACGGAAACTTGTATACTCGGCATGTCACACCCCCAAAATACCACATGCGGAAAACCCCCGCGGGGCGTGTGACGTACCAGGATCTAGCCACCAATCACATTGAACTCGTAATAATAAATAAATAAAACTTTCATTTATTTTTGATAGAAGTGTTACAAAACATTATTTAACATTCAGCGGATGCATAATACATTAATTATGAAATTCATAAACCAAGTGTGTGAAAGCCATTAGATTCGTCTCGCGTTTCCATGTATCTTGACCCATGACCACTCCAGCATCCCAGACAGCAAGTTCCAACAATATGCACCTAAAGGCCTGCAAGGCATGTAATGTCACACCCCAACCGATGGCGGAATCATCTGGGCATGGCACTGAGCGAAACAGATTGTCCAGAAGTTTCCACAACAACTATCATTACTATTTAGTTTAAATAATACGTCCCATACCTTATCCCAAATAATAAAACAAGTTATTACAGTTAAGCATCTAGTCAAATATACTGTTCCGACACCTCAGATTTAAACATAGTAAAATAAATATTGTTTCTGCTTCTAAAGACCCCTAGATTGACTGCTACAGACAACTATTTGTTGGGGGCTCTAGACGCTTTATTCTAGCCTCGCTTCCCTAGCAAGAATGCATCTTAAACACCTGTCACATACGTTAAAATAAAGTCAATACATAAAATGTAAAGGTGAGCATACAAGTTTGATAATAGTATATAGAGTTCGAATTAGTTTACGCATAACCAGCACGTACACAGAGGAAAACGAAGCATGTTAATTATCGACATGGATCTATCGATACCAATGACTGCGGGTTGACTGCCCGAGACAGTTCGCAATACATGATTACCACCGTAATCCATGCAAGTAATTGTCCTTAACAACCCCCGTGTGAACGGGTGCTGAGTCCAAACTATAGTACTACGTCGTTAAGGCAGGTAGACAACATTCCACGTGTAAACATAACAACAAGCATTCATTTAGTCACGTAATACATGCATATCGGTTAGCATATAAAGTAATTGAGTAGTGTGTTCGATTGTGATTTAGATAAGTAACGTACGTAACACCCAAAAGTGCTAAAGCAAAAAGGGTTCGAGTATACTCACAGCGATTGATTGATGGATTGAAGGGAGCGCTTGAGAGTAGGGTTAGCCTGAATACTTCGGTAGCATAACGATGAGTAACGTGTTAAATGGAAACAAGTGTAAGTGGGTCGAACAGCCTGGTCGATCGAACAGCAGGTTCGATCGAACAGGTTGCTCGTTTGGTTGGAAGGTCCGTTCGGACAGCCTGTTCGATCGGCCGGTAAGCTCGATCGGTTGGACTGTTCGAGTGGATTGTTTCTTCCTTTGAGTAGGATGTGTTTGTGTATGATGGCTTGTCCTTTTGAAGTTTTCGTTGTAGCATTTGAGAAAATTGAAGTGTTCTTACCTTTCAGGTCGATCGATCGAACAGCCTGTTCGATCGGTCAGCTTAACCGATCGGTTAGACACTTCGGTAGTAAGTCCTCAGCGGGATGTCACCTGATCGGGCAGTACGTTCGATCGGGTGGCACTCCAATACGTCGGACGAGTTGAAAATCGATGAAGTGTTGAAGCATAGTATCTCATGATCCGATGAGTAATGTTATCAAACAGCTCGTTCGATCGAACATCACCTCGTTCAATACTATACTTCATGAAATTGTCAAAGTGTGGGGCCACTTGCTAGCCGATCGGCTGGCCTGGTCGATCGGCTGACATGTCCGATCGGTTGGGCTGTTCGTTCGAACAGCCTGTTCGATCGGTCAGCATCCTGACCTGGTCGGCCGGTTCGTCTAACACTTGGCTGTTCTAATTGTTTGACGTTATATCGAGGTATTTTGACAACGAGCTGAACAATGGAACCTTCGTTCTTACTTGTTTCTCCTGTTCAGACAGGAATCACCCAAGTCCGACCGGTGAACGGTTCGGAACGGTGGTTTTGTGACAACTCGAATTTCCAAGAATCTATTACGCATTTATTGCATGTTCTTGTATTATTTAGTTGATTGATTTCACAATTAGATGCTATGGAATTGTATATGTGTTGATACAATGAAGTGTGTTGTGAGATGTTGCATCATTATGTGTTAAATTGTGATAAACTTGTCAAATGTGTAAACTTGGTGGTGGAACTATGAAATGGTTATGAGATGGTGTGCATGTGTGAAATATAATACTTAGGGATGTGGATGGTAATTAGTGAAATCTTAGATACTTAACCCTAACCTCATTTCTCTAATCATTTGCACACAAAACTAAATCACGTACTTACAACCCTCTAATCCCCTAGCAATCATCATCACCACCATCATTGGCACAAGGCATTCATCACTTTCGATTCCTCTATTTCGTTAGAATCATTCAAGGTAATTGTTATTGATCATTGTAATACTTGTAAACCCTAAATGATTGTTGATTGTATCGATTCTTGATTTTTGTGAACTCTTGAAAACCCTAGTTCTCCATATAATGTCTGTGATTTTGGATTTGATTCTAATTATAATGATAATGACGCTGAATGATTGTTTAATCGATTGGTTTGATGATTGAGAATACATGATTTATGTGATGATTGAGATGATATTAGACTAACATAGTGTAATTAGGGTTTGATTGTGTGAACGAAAGAACGAAACTGGGAATGAAAAGAAGTGTAACTGATGCAATCTCGATGAACGTATGAGTATGTGTTTTGTCTGAGTTTATTGATAATAGCATGTCCGAGTTTATTAGTGAAATGTTGTCCGAGTTTAATGTGCTTGATGTTGTCCGAGTATAATACTTTACAATTGGACCGAGTTTAATATGATGACATTGGGTCCGAGTTTATTATAATGTCATTTGGTCCGAGCTTAATGAATGTATCTCGTCCGAGTTTGATATTGGTCCGAGTTTATTATTTGTTAAAGGTCCGAGTATGTTGGTTATTTGAATGGACCGAGTTTATTATTCATTGAATGGACCGAGTTTATTGATTAAACAATGGTCCGAGTTTAATGATGTTAGTATGGCCGAGTTTAAGGTAACTTGTTTGGTCCGAGTTTAATGGTAATCGGTTGGGCCGAGTTTAAGGTAACTTGTTGGTCCGAGTTTAATGGTAATCGGTTGGGCCGAGTTTAAATGACTATTTAGTGGACCGAGTTTAAAACATGATCATCCATGTCCGAATTTATATGAGAATCTAGGTCTGAATTGTATGTTGATTAATGTCCGAGGTTGTATGATGATTACATGTGCTACCCGAGTTTTGAACAGGGGAGAACCCCCCCCCCCCCCTCATACTGTCTGAGTTTTAGAAGGGCAAGGCCCTGTCTGATGTTATGTGATATTCAATTTGAAACAATGAACTGTGTGATTTGTAATGACTAACCTGTTAAGCTTATTAAAGATAATAAAATGTAAGTACGTTATCAGTGGTAACTAGGTTAACACCCACGTGAGGTTAAAACTGTGTGAATGGTATGAATGGGTTAACTGTTACGTGATACATGATTGATACATGATATTGGCTATCAAGCACTATGTGACATTAGATTACATGCGTATCATTGCGAACATGAACTGATTTGTTATACGTGCATACGATAGGACTTGATTGATTACTTGTGAGTGCATAACCTAGCATACCGAGCAAACCAAGGTGAGTTCACACTCTTACCAAGGCATGGGATTCCCGGGGTGTTGGGAATGGGATTGAAAGGATAAGGTTGAATAGATACACTACTGACACTATGACTAGACTACCATATTACCATCCTCGGATGTGAAGGATACTTATACTGATCGCTATCCTCGGTTGTGAAGGATACTTATACTGATCACCATCCTCGGTTGTGAAGGATACTCATACTGATCACTATCTTCGGATGTGAAGGATACCTATACTTATTACTATCCTCGGATGTGAAGGATACTTATACTCATTACTATCCTCGGATGTGAAGGATACTTATGCTAATTACTGTCCTCGGTTGTGAAGGATACCTATGGTTACGAGTAGTCTAGTGGTTATACAACATGGGAAGCCCCCACCAATAGAACGTAATAACGGCCCAGTAGAGCCACCTGTTACTAACGGACTTACTATTATGCATTTACTTTCTGTGAACTCGCTCAACTAGTTGTTGACCCTCTGTTACATGCCTTGCAGGACGTTAGGTATATGGAGCTTGCACACGGAGGAGCTGGTCGTTGTGGGGCTTGGATCTTGATCATCTTGTTAAACACTTTTGATATTTGATACTTATTTGCTATGGGTTTTACAATAATACGCTTCCGCTAAACAATGATAACTTACTTATGTTTTGGAAACACCTTTCATATGGAATTGGTTTGGATTATATTGCATTTACTTTTACTTTATACAATGTTCTGTATGATTGGTGGCTTGATCCTGGTCAGTCACGCTCCCAAGCGGTGATACTCCGCAGGTGGATTTTGGGGGTGTGACAGATTGGTATCAGAGCCATTGGTTATAGAGAACTTGGTTTTAATATGGGGAAAACGTTTTTATTAAAACCAGACTATAACCAGAACAGTGCTCTCAACGATCCACAACGACGCATCGCTCCACGTGCAAGACTCAACATCCTAGGTAATAAGGTTTATGTTTATTGCCTACCTGCTAGAATTGCATAGAACTTTGCTCGTAGTATGCTTACGTTACTTTGCTCACTACTTGTTATTGCTTAAGAACACCTATGTGCTTACACTTTTCTGTCATCGTACTACTCGCGAACCATTCATACTTATGCTACCTTTACTGTTCGATCATGTCTGGACGTGTTGACATGACTCAAGCCCAGTTGACGGCTCTCATTAACGAACAAGTCGCTGCGGCGCTTGCAGCCGCACCAGCAGGAGGTATAACCTGCTATTCCAAACCTATCCTAGGACGTTAGATCCTACTCTCGTGACCCAACTCTCGCGCTTAATCTTGACCCATCTTTCTCGCGCAACGGGTTAGAACGCACATCAACCTCTCTGCACATTCCAGAACATCATGGACTGTCGTCCAAGCACATTCAGTGGCACATTCAAGAACTTCATGTGTGAACGCCCTGAGGCTCGCAGGGTCAAGTACGCCACTGGTACTTTGGTAGGAATCGCGCTAACCAGGTGGAACGCGCAAGTACAGATACTAGGGTTGGCAGCTGCTAACGCCACCCCCTGAAACGAATTCAAAGAACACATTAAAAGGGAATACTACACGCGTGATGACATCCACAAGTTGGAAGTGGAGCCTTACCATTTGAAAATGACGGGGTCAGAAATTGAAGCTCATACGAAACGATAGAACGAACTGGCCATCTTGTGTTCAACCATGGTGAACCCTCCAAGCAAGAGTATCGAATTGTACCTCAAGGGTCTAGCCTCAACAATATCCAAGACATTCAGCGTCTTGCTTATCGCCTCACGGATCAGGCAGTGGAACAGAACAGGCTGCCTAGTTGTATCAGCGCTATTACTACCGCTACTACTTCTGCTACTCCCGCTACTCCTAGTGACAACAAGCGGAAATGGGATGGGTATTCCAGCAAGGGTTCAGCTACCGTTCGGTCTCAAGCACAGCAGCAGCACAAGAATAGTGATCGCCAGAGCACAGCAGAAGCTAAGGATTCAGGAACCCACGGCTTGCAAATCGGAATCGCCAGCGGCAACAACAAGCAGAAATCCTATGCAAGGAAAGATTGTTCGCAACCCCCGTTCTGGATAAGAACCTCTCGAAGTTCAAGGCGACAAGAGTGGTGCCGTGGTTGGCACCACCTCTTTCTTGAAGGTTCAGAAATGTTTGCGGAAGGGCCACACCGCAATTTTGGCTCTCGTTACTGACACATCAGCGAAAGAAAAGAAGTTGGAAGACCATTCAGTTGTACGCGACTTTCCTCAGGTGTCTCGCAAAGATTTACCTGGTCTACCGCCGCATCGTCAGGACGAATTTCAAATCGAGCTCGCTCCAGGAGCAGCACCCATAGCTCGAGCACCGTATCGCTTAGCTCCACCAGAATCGGAAGAACTATTGACGCAGCTACCAGGAATCTTGGATAAGGGATTTATCCGACCTATCTCTTCGCCTTGGGGAGCTACAAGAACTATTAGATACCAATTATCGGTGAAAAAGAAGGATGGCACCTTCAGGATGTGAAATTGATTACCGTGAACTGAACAAGGTCAAAGTGAAGAACCGTTATCCTCTTTCACGCATTGACGACTTATCCGACCAGTTGCAAAGGTCGAGTTACTACTCTAAGGTTGATCTAAGGTCTGGTTACCATCAGCTGAGAGTCCGGGATGAGGACGTCTCTAAAACAACATTCAGAACTCGCTACGGTCACTACGAGTTTCTTGTTATGCCATTCGGGCTTACGAACGCGTTTGCAGTCTTCATGGATCTTATGAACAGGGTGCGCAAACCCTATCTTGACAAGTTCGTCATTGTCTTCATCGAAGGTAGATTTCATGTCGATCCATCCAAGGTAGATTCGATCAGGAATTGGCCAGCACCGCGTACACCAACAGAAATACGCCAATTCTTGGGCTTGGCAGGATACTACAGTCGGTTTATCAAACACTTCTCCAAGATCGCGCAGCCGCTTACTATGCTGACACAGAAAGGTGTCGTTTACAGATAGGGTAATACGTAGGAAACTGCTTTCCAGTACCTGAAGGATAGACTATGCAGCGCCCCTATCCTCTCACTGCCCGAGGGCACGGATGACTTCGTGGTTTATTGTGACGCATCGACAGATGGGCTTGGTTGTGTATTGATGCAGCGGGATAAAATTATTGCCTACGCCTCTCGTCAACTCAAGGTTCATGAACGGAACTACACGACGCACGACTTAGAGCTGGGAGCTGTTGTTTTCGCACTTAAGATATGTCGACACTACATGTACGGTACCAGGTGCACGATTTACACCGATCACAGGAGTCTCGAGCATATTCTTAAGCAAAAGGAATTGAATATGCGTCAACGGCGACGGGTCGAACTGCTTAATGATTATGAATGCGCTATCAAGTATCATCCAGGCAAGGCCAACGTTGTGGCCGACGCCCTTAGTCAGAAAGACACTGTACCTAGGCGTGTTCGAGCTTTGTAGCTCACTATTCAGTCTGATCTTCCTGCACAAATACGAGATGCTCAGGTGGAAGCATTGATACCGGAAAACATAAAGGATGAAGTTTTGCGTGGCTCAAGGCAGCGAATAGAACAAAAGGGGGACGGCGCCTACTATGTAACGGGACGCATTTGGGTCCCACTATAAGGCGGTTTACGGGAACTGGTGATGGATGAAGCTCATAAGTCTCGCCACTCGGTACATCCAGGTTCGGATAAAATGTACCACGACATTAGAACAACTCATTGGTGGCCTAGCATGAAAGCCCACATTGCAACTTACGTTGGCAAATGTTTGACTTGTGCGAGAGTCAAGACAGAGTACCAGAAACCCTCAGGCCTACTTCAGCAGCCCAAGATACCGCAATGGAAATGGGAAGGAATTTTCATGGATTTTGTTACAGGCCTACCCAGATCCCAGCGTGGGAATGATACTATTTGGGTAATCGTTGATCGACTCACAAAGTCTGCTCACTTCTTGGCTATCAAAGAAACGGATAAGTTTTCTACCTTCGCAGACGTCTATTTGAAAGAGGTGGTTTCGAGGCACGGAGTGCCAACCTCCATTATTTCGGATCGGGATGCACGATTCACGTCAGAACTGTGGCAAGCGATGCACAAAGCGTTTGGCTCTCGTTTAGACATGAGCACAGCATATCACCCTCAGACGGATGGGCAGTCTGAGCGCACGATTCAAACTTTAGAAGACATGCTTCGAGCGTGTGTTATCGATTTCGGCAACGGCTGGGAAAAGCACCTCCCTTTAGTGGAGTTTTCATACAATAACAGTTATCATACCAGCATACAAGCCGCTCCGTTCGAGGCATTGTACGGACGTAAATGCCGGTTACCTCTCGGTTGGGCAGAGGTGGGAGATAGTCAAATTACAGGACCAGAAAATGGTAGTGGACGCTACTGAACGAATAGCACAAATACGACAACGCATGGCGACAGCTCGTGATCGCCAGAAAAGCTACGCGGATGAGCGTAGGGAGCCATTGGAATTTCAGGTCGGGGACCGGGTTTTACTTAAAGTCTCACCCTAGAAGGGTGTGGTTCGACTTGGTAAACGAGGCAAACTCAATCCACGGTATGTTGGACCGTTCGAAATCACAGAAAGAATAGGCCCTGTAGCCTATAGACTGAACCTACCAGCTGAACTCGGTGCAGTTCGCAATGTATTTCACGTGTCGAATCTGAAGAAGTGCCTGTCAGATGAGACCCTCTTAGTTCCTTTTAAGGAACTCACTATCGACGAGCGGTTGCAGTTCGTCGAGGAGCCTGTAGAAATCACGGACCGGGATGTGAAGGTCCTCAAACACAAGAGAATCCCTCTTGTTCGAGTTCGTTGGAACTCCCAACGTGGCCCAGAGTACACCTGGGAACGCGAAGACCAGATGACAGAAAAGTACCCCCCGGTTATTCGAAACCAATGCAACCACTACTGAGGCTGAAGCTACTACTACTAAATTTCGGGACGAAATTCCAAATCAACGGGGGGATGATGTGACACCCCAGGAAAACCAGTGAACAATACAGCTTACCTAGCTTCCTCAGTGAGTGCGTACCAAATTTCGGGACAAAATTTCTTTCAAGTTGGGGATAATGTGACAACTCGAATTTCCAAGAATCTATTACGCATTTATTGCACGTTCTTGTATTATTTAGTTGATTGATTTCACAATTAGATGCTATGGAATTGTATATGTGTTGATACAATGAAGTGTGTTGTGAGATGTTGCATCATTATGTGTTAAATTGTGATAAACTTGTCAAATGTGTAAACTTGGTGGTGGAACTATGAAATGGTTATGAGATGGTGTGCATGTGTGAAATATAATACTTAGGGATGTGGATGGTAATTAGTGAAATCTTAGATACTTAACCCTAACCTCATTTCTCTAATCATTTGCACACAAAACTAAATCACGTACTTACAACCCTCTAATCCCCTAGCAATCATCATCACCACCATCATTGGCACAAGGCATTCATCACTTTCGATTCCTCTATTTCGTTAGAATCATTCAAGGTAATTGTTATTGATCATTGTAATACTTGTAAACCCTAAATGATTGTTGATTGTATCGATTCTTGATTCTTGTGAACTCTTGAAAACCCTAGTTCTCCATATAATGTCTGTGATTTTGGATTTGATTCTAATTATAATGATAATGACGCTGAATGATTGTTTAATCGATTGGTTTGATGATTGAGAATACATGATTTATGTGATGATTGAGATGATATTAGACTAACATAGTGTAATTAGGGTTTGATTGTGTGAACGAAAGAACGAAACTGGGAATGAAAAGAAGTGTAACTGATGCAATCTCGATGAACGTATGAGTATGTGTTTTGTCTGAGTTTATTGATAATAGCATGTCCGAGTTTATTAGTGAAATGTTGTCCGAGTTTAATGTGCTTGATGTTGTCCGAGTATAATACTTTACAATTGGACCGAGTTTAATATGATGACATTGGGTCCGAGTTTATTATAATGTCATTTGGTCCGAGCTTAATGAATGTATCTCGTCCGAGTTTGATATTGGTCCGAGTTTATTATTTGTTAAAGGTCCGAGTATGTTGGTTATTTGAATGGACCGAGTTTATTATTCATTGAATGGACCGAGTTTATTGATTAAACAATGGTCCGAGTTTAATGATGTTAGTATGGCCGAGTTTAAGGTAACTTGTTTGGTCCGAGTTTAATGGTAATCGGTTGGGCCGAGTTTAAGGTAACTTGTTGGTCCGAGTTTAATGGTAATCGGTTGGGCCGAGTTTAAATGACTATTTAGTGGACCGAGTTTAAAACATGATCATCCATGTCCGAATTTATATGAGAATCTAGGTCTGAATTGTATGTTGATTAATGTCCGAGGTTGTATGATGATTACATGTGCTACCCGAGTTTTGAACAGGGGAGACCCCCCCCCCTCATACTGTCTGAGTTTTAGAAGGGCAAGGCCCTGTCTGATGTTATGTGATATTCAATTTAAAACAATGAACTGTGTGATTTGTAATGACTAACCTGTTAAGCTTATTAACGATAATAAAATGTAAGTACGTTATCAGTGGTAACTAGGTTAACACCCACGTGAGGTTAAAACTGTGTGAATGGTATGAATGGGTTAACTGTTACGTGATACATGATTGATACATGATATTGGCTATCAAGCACTATGTGACATTAGATTACATGCGTATCATTGCGAACATGAACTGATTTGTTATACGTGCATACGATAGGACTTGATTGATTACTTGTGAGTGCATAACCTAGCATACCGAGCAAACCAAGGTGAGTTCACACTCTTACCAAGGCATGGGATTCCCGGGGTGTTGGGAATGGGATTGAAAGGATAAGGTTGAATAGATACACTACTGACACTATGACTAGACTACCATATTACCATCCTCGGATGTGAAGGATACTTATACTGATCGCTATCCTCGGTTGTGAAGGATACTTATACTGATCACCATCCTCGGTTGTGAAGGATACTCATACTGATCACTATCCTCGGATGTGAAGGATACCTATACTTATTACTATCCTCGGATGTGAAGGATACTTATACTCATTACTATCCTCGGATGTGAAGGATACTTATGCTAATTACTATCCTCGGTTGTGAAGGATACCTATGGTTACGAGTAGTCTAGTGGTTATACAACGTGGGAAGCCCCCACCAATAGAACGTAATAACGGCCCAGTAGAGCCACCTGTTACTAACGGACTTACTATTATGCATTTACTTTCTGTGAACTCGCTCAACTAGTTGTTGACCCTCTGTTACATGCCTTGCAGGACGTTAGTATATGGAGCTTGCACACGGAGGAGCTGGTCGTTGTGGGGCTTGGATCTTGATCATCTTGTTAAACACTTTTGATATTTGATACTTATTTGCTATGGGTTTTACAATAATACGCTTCCGCTAAACAATGATAACTTACTTATGTTTTGGAAACACCTTTCATATGGAATTGGTTTGGATTATATTGCATTTACTTTTACTTTATACAATGTTCTGTATGATTGGTGGCTTGATCCTGGTCAGTCACGCTCCCAAGCGGTGATACTCCGCAGGTGGATTTTGGGGGTGTGACATGTTTAACGTTCAACCTGAAATCGGTGAACCTCGTAGATAGAATCCGAATCTTGAACCACACAACCATTAGAATGATTAGTGAGTTGGCTCAAGCTGCGTTTCTACCGGTTTGAAGGCATTAAGTGTAAAAGAGTTGAAAGAAAGTTGGAAATCATTCTTTCAATCCTTCACATCATGTAAATGTTTAGATCTGTGATAGATCTTAGTGTTTTTGTGTGGAAATCGGCTAGATCCAAGTGATTCTTGGTGGATTAAGGCCAAAACATGATGTTCTTGAAGAACACCATGATGACATCATCCTAGAATGCTTAGATCTTGATGATTTCACGGTTAGAAATCAAGATTTGAAAGATAGAAAGGTGTAGGAGCATGTATTAATCAAGAAAGTACAAGATTTAGGATGAAAACTTACCGAAATCGGAAGAAATCTGAGAAAAGAAGAGGAGCACGAGCTGGTCGGTTAGAGGGTTTCCAAAAGTGGAAAGAACGACAATGACAAGCCTATTTATAGGCTTCCAAAAGAGGAAAGGGCTGGCCGATCGGCCAGGCTTCCCGATCGGACAGCCTGCTCGATCGAACAGCCTGTTCGATCGGCTGGGCTGTTCGATCGGCTAGGAGCCTGATCGATCCTCAGCCTGTTTCGAGTATTCGATGCGACGATTTCTGATATTTCGATTTTGATTGAAGACGATACGAGTACGATGGAGTTTCCTATTCAAATTACTTTTAATCCCAACCACTATATCTACATACAAGCATCTATATCTCGCATAATCTCTTCTCCACTAACTATCATGATTCGATTTCGATTGCATTCGATTGAGTTTCGAGTTTTGATTCGAGTTTCGATTGATTACCACACAAAACATAAAGCAAACACGCACAGTTAACACATAAGGCACACACACGTAATATAACACCAAATTCGCTTAATTAGAGTCTCGAGTTCGATTGATGATTCGATTAGCTTGATTATTGATTGATTAACTTTATCGCATTGTTACTTTCTACTATTCACAGTCGTAAATCGTTTCGCGTCGATTACACATTCGATTACTTTGATTCTTCTGATTAACAACGCTTACTCCACATAATACAAATATGTCACAGCCCCCGATCCCTTTCTCCCGGGAACGGGCGGCCGTGAGCCAGTTTCGGTGGTATCACGTTAATTATTTATTTGGCAGCGGAAATTTTCATCAGGACCGTAGTTAGGAAATATTAAATCAGAGTAAACCACCATATTTTATAATTTTAAACAAATGGGTAAAACCCAAGTTTTTATTACAAACTGATTTACAGGGATAAATCCCACTTTATTGAAATAAACGCTTTCTTATATTTAGGTAACTTTCATAGCCACTTTTCCAAGCCTTCAGTGCTGTCCAGCTGGCTTCTATTTGGCTTTCACATTTTGTTACCTGAAACGCGTTTTAAAAAGGTTTTGTCAGTGGGAAATACTGGTGAGTGATTCCCAGTTTAATCAAGTTTAAGTAAAAACCAATTTGCAGTATTGAGGGCACATCTGCAATTACATTTGTATCCAAGACATCACAATTAACATCAGTGGTACGATCATACTCAACTTATGGGATGTTACCACGCCAGTAACCAATTTTGTATACAAAACCCCAACATACCCACTATAATTGTATTCTTTACAAATACTCAATAACTGCTTCGTATATATTTAATTAAGTGAGGTTTTGTAAAAACAGTAAACAAAAAGGTTTACAAAAAGTGAATCAACTCACATTGCTGTTTTAGGTTTTTCGTAAGGGTTTCCTGGAGATAATCTATAAATTACACAAATGCACGTGTGTTAGTATAATAACCCATTTTAACATTAGTAATACCCTCCCCGAGACGGCATTCCAACGACTACGTCGGGCAGAACCACGACAGCCGTTACGGAACCCTAGATCAATCGGGCAGCGTATCTAATACGTCTCCGGGGGTTATAATACTTACATCGTAGCAGAACCTCGCTATTTTAGGGGGTATAATGCCCGGGTATAGTAACGCCACTACAGAAATTAAGAAAGAAAGAAAGGAAATGAACGACGGAAACTGAAAGCCCGTTGCCTTCTTATATAGGGCTGTAATCTCGTCTCCACGCGGCCCGTGTAAAGAACAGGCCAACCCTTACGCGGCCCGCGTCAACCTGGGTCAACGGCGTAGCTTGGTCCGGTCACCATATAGGCTCGACACGCATCGGACACGTGGCCGCACCGGGCTATGCCACAATTCTGGACACTCGCGGCCCGCTTTAACTTAACCAAACTTGTACGCGGCCCGCATGAACTTATGATTTAAGAGAAGTCTGGTTACACCCTTGCGCGGCCCGCGTTATAATGAGGTGAGGTCCCATGTGGCCCGCCTCAACTTAATTTTTATTGTTTTTAATTTACTTTATATATATATAATCTATTTTGGGCTCGGTTTTCACATACGGGGTGCATATAAAGACATATTGATATATTTAAAGATATATTAGGGTGTCGGAAATATTATGAGGATGTCGGTTTTACCGAGGGTTGTTATATCCTCCCCACCTTGTTTTAGAGCTCGTCCTCGAGATCTACTGGAACAAGTGTGGAGATTTCTTTTGCATTTCTGATTCAAGTTCCCATGTGTATTCAGGTCCTCTTTTAGAGCCCCACTTTACTTTGACCAGAACTAATCTCTTATGCTTGAGATTCTTAATTTTTCTATCTTCAATCTGTAGAGGCTTCTCTACAAATTTGAGTTGTTCATTAACCTCTATATCTTTGAGAGGTACTACGAGTGATTCATCAGCTAAACACTTTTTGAGATTAGATACATGAAACACATCATGTATTCCTGCCATTTCCTCTGGCAGTTGTAGCTGATAGGCTACCGGTCCTACTCTTTCAAGAATTTTGAAAGGTCCAATATACCTGGGACTAAGCTTTCCTCTCTTGATGAATCTTACTACTCCTTTCCAGGGAGAGACTTTCAATAATACTTTATCTCCCACTTGAAATTCTAATGGTTTGCGTCTGTTATCGGCATAACTCTTTGTCGATCACGTGCTGTTTTCAGTCGTTCCTTGACTTGGATAATTTTATCAGTTGTTTCCTGTACTATCTCGGGTCCAGATAATTGTTTTTCCCCAATTTCTGCCCAACAGACTGGGGTTCTGCACTTTCGTCCATAAAGTGCTTCGAATGGTGCAGCATTGATACTTGTGTGATAACTGTTATTATAAGAAAATTCTATTAATGGTAAGTGTTCGTCCCAGTTACCTCCAAAATCAATTACATAAGCTCTAAGCATGTCCTCCATTGTCTGAATTGTCCTTTCGCTTTGTCCGTCCATTTGAGGATGATAAGCTGTGCTTAGATTTAACCTGGTTCCCATTGCTTTTTGGAAACTTGACCAAAAATGAGAAGTAAAACGGCTATCTCTATCGGAAACAATTGATAAAGGAATGCCATGTAAAGAAACGATTTCATTTACATATAATTTGGCTAATTGTTCCATACTAAAGGTTTCCTTCATTGATAAGAAATGAGCTGACTTGGTTAACCTATCTACAATCACCCAGATTGTATCATTACCTTTCCTTGTTTTAGGTAATTTGGTAACAAAATCCATTGTTATCAATTCCCATTTCCAAACTGGTATTTCTAATTGTTGTAACAATCCTGAGGGTTTCTGATGTTCAGCTTTAACTTGTGAGCAAGTTAAACATTTAGAAACATAAGCTGCTACATCCTTTTTCATTCCTATCCACCAGAAATTTTTCCTTAAATCCTGGTACATTTTATCACTTCCTGGATGCATCGTATATTTAGACTTATGGGCTTCTTCTAATATACGGTGACGTAAATTTCCTAGTTTAGGTATCCACATTCTCTTTTTATGGAACCTCCAAATTCCATCTGTTCCTTGTTCTAATTCCTTAATCATTCCCTTTAATTTTTCAGTATCCTCCTTGATTACTGATTCTTGTGCTTTTCTAATCTGATTGTTTAAATCTACTTGTAGGTTTAATTTAAGAGAACGTACCCTTTTTGGCTTTTCGTGATATTTTCGACTTAAAGCATCAGCCACCACATTGGCTTTTCCTGCATGATACTGGATATCACAATCATAATCACTAAGCAACTCTATCCAGCGTCTCTGTCTCATATTCAATTCTTTTTGCCCGAAGACATATCTTAAACTCTTATGATCCGTGAATATGGTAAACTTACTACCATATAGATAATGTCTCCAAATTTTAAGGGCAAAAATTATGGCTCCTAATTCCAAATCATGGGTCGAATAATTTTCTTCATGACTCTTAAGCTGTCTAGATGCATAAGCTATAACCTTTTGGCGTTGCATTAATACGCATCCATAACCTAACTTAGAAGCGTCACAAAAGACCACAAAGTCTTTAGTTCCTTCTGGTAACGCTAGTATGGGTGTATGGGTTAATCTTTGCTTAAGAATTCTAAAGGCTTCTTCTTGTTTTGGTCCCCATTCAAACTTAACAGATTTACAGGTTAACTTAGTTAAAGGGATGGCTATTCTAGAAAAATCTCGGATAAATCTTCTATAATAACCGGCCAATCCTAAGAAACTTCAAACTTCAGTTGGTGATTCTGGGGTTTTCCATTTGGTAATTGCCTCGATTTTCGTTGGATCTACATGAATTCCTTCATGGTTAACTAAATGTCCGAGAAATTGTACTTGTTCTAACCAAAATTCACACTTTGAAAATTTAGCATAAAGCTTTTCCTTTCTCAATAAACATAAAAGTAAATGCAAGTGCTTTGCATGCTCTTCTTTACTTTTAGAGTAAATTAGAATATCATCTATGAAAACAATTATGAATTTATCCAAATATGGCTTACATATTCGGTTCATCATGTCCATAAATGCGGCTGGGGCATTGGTTAAACCAAATGGCATGACAGTAAATTCATAATGACCATACCTTGTTCTGAATGTGGTTTTAGGAATGTCCTCTTCCTGTACCTTTAGTTGATGATATCCTGATCTTAAATCGATTTTAGAGAAAAATCGAGCTCCTTGAAGTTGATCAAACAAATCATCGATCCTCGGTAATGGGTACCGATTCTTAATCGTGACTTTGTTCAATTCACGGTAGTCAATGCACATACGCATTGATCCGTCCTTTTTCTTGACAAATAAAATCGGCGCTCCCCATGGCGATGAGCTTGGCTGTATGAATCCTTTCTCCAATAATTCGTCTAGTTGTTTCTTTAGTTCTTGCATTTCAGTGGGTGCTAAACGGTAAGGTGCTTTGGCAATCGGTGCTGTCCCTGGTAATAGGTGAATTCTGAATTCAACTTCCCTGTCTGGTGGTAGTCCTGGCAATTCTTCTGGAAAGACATCTGAAAATTGGGACACTACTGGAATGTCTTTTAACTCTTTTCCTTTAGTGTTAGTGATTATAGAAATAAAATACACTATAGATCCTTTCCTTATATAACTTGCAGTTTTCATCACAGAGATGAATTTAGTGGATCTAGATGGCTTATCTCCTTTAATTGTGATCTTTTCACCTCTTGGTGATTTTACCTGAATTGACTTTTGATCACATAAGATATTAGCTTTATTGGCTATTAACCAATCCATTCCTAATACGACATCAAATCCTACCAGATTCATTGGGTAAAGGTTTGCAATAAATTTTTGATTAAAAATTTCTATTCTTGCTCCCTGCAAGATTTCAGAAATCTTAATGGTTTTTCCATTTGCTGTCTCTACTAGACATTCTTGTGGTAGTTTAGTTAATGATTGATTTAGGAGTTTGCAAAATGAAGTATTAATAAAACTTTGTTTGGCACCAGAGTCAAATCATACTTTAGCAAAAATATCATTAACTAAAAACGTACCAGCAATGACGTCCGGAATTAGTCTAGCTTCGTCTGCAGTTAGCACGAATGCTCAATCATTTTTAGGATTTTTGTTGGTTGCAGCTGGAGCCAATTTCGGATAGTTTGGCCTAATGTGACCTTTTTCTCCACAATTGAAACACATTCCATTACTGGATTTCTTCTTGCAATTCTCTTCCTTGTGTCCTGGGGCCTTGCTAAAATTACAGTAAGTAGAGCATCTTCCAGAATGCTTCTTTCTGCAGGCTTTGCAGTATGGTGCAGAGGTAGAACCTACATTCCTACGATTGGAATTCCCAGAACGGAATTCTTGAGTAAGCCTTTGGGTTAGGTTTCTCCTCTGGTCTTCTTCTCTAGTACGGATTAACTCATCTGTCAAGGTATTGGCTAGTTCTACAGCTTCTTCTATAGTTTGAGGTCTAGCTGCCTTGACTACATGTCTAATCTCTCCAATTAATCCCCAGATATATCGGGAGATTAATACCGGTTCGGGTGATGCAAGGGTAGGTACTATCCTAGCATATTCAAAGAATGTGGTAGTGTAACCCTTACTGTCCACCCCGGTCATTCTAAGATTTAGAAACTTATTTGCTATCTGTTCCTTTTCATTGGGAGGGCAGAATTTCCTTTCTATCATATTTTTAAATTCCTCCCATTCCATGTTATAAATCTTATCACTTCCTCTTGACTGGAGGACAGTGTTCCACCATTCTAAGGCTGCGTTTTTAAACAGATTTGAAGCAAACATTATCTTATTTTTTTCAGCACATTTGCTTATTTTTAGAACAGCCTCAGTTTTCTCGATCCAGCGTAAGGCTGCAATGGGTCCTTCATTGCCCGAGAATTCTATTGGTTTACAAGACCAGAATTCTTTGTAAGAACAACCATATGGCATGGTTCTTCTTCTTTTGGGAATGGGCGCTTGAAGTACGGGTCCATTGTTCACGCTGTGTTCCGGTTCACTTGGTCGTTTACTGCTATGCTTACTTTTATTATTCGCTTCTTGAACCGTTTGAATAATAAATGGCATTGCATCTATAATTCCTTGTGCCACTATATGTTGAACGACACTATTATCCATTTGGTTTCCATTGTTATTGTTGTCCGGATTCTCATTAACCACGTTAATGTTACTCTGGTTAGCGTTATTCAGATTATCTTGATTTCCCTCGTCGGCCATCTGAATTTTAAACATTTACCAAATATTAATATCACAATTAATATTTGAATATAGCCAATCACATGACACGCACGTTTAACCAAAAACGTCGAGCATTGCGACTTTTACTCTATTTATATAGTATGCATCATTACACACTAGTACTGAAATTTAAATTACAATACCGGCTAAAATGTAAAGCTACAATACTAATAATAAGCATCCGTATTTTTTTTAACACATACACACATATATTATTTTATTATTATTATTATTACTATTTCTACCATCACCTTCACTGATATGGATTCATCCAAAAATCCATATTACGCTCATCGTATTTCCATACGAGGCGTTCTCCCACCTGTCGCATACGATCACTGCTTTCTAAAATTTCCTCCCCAAAAGTCCTAAGTTCCTGGACATTTTCTGCACTCATTGGGGGTGCAGGTTCTAGGACTGGGTTTGGAAACTAAGGTACGGGTTCCTGATACGGAGGCATAGGGGCCTGGTACGGGTATGGATTCTCTAAAATTTCCCTAACATATGCATCACTAATGTTGTAGGGATCTTGAGGATCTAACCCTGGATAAGCTCCTAAGTTGGGCATTGGCACATTTTCCTGTATTGGGTTTTGTTGCACGTAGTCCCTAACATCGTCCCACCAGGGGTCGTAGTTGTTTGGGTCTAGAGGATCAGGTGCAGGTACCCTAGGTATCTCCTCCGGGTTGAAATCAGGCATTTCTATCTGGTTTTCTATTTCCATGGGTTGGTCAGGATTTTGTGGTTGTGGTGCTAGCATTTGTTCCAGGTTTGGGTCAGCAGCAGTGGTTGCTAAAATATGGATATTAGCAATACCCCTATTGAGCATATCCTGATTATAAACATCAGTTTCTCTTTTTGCTGCGGCTAACACTCGCTGTTCCTGTAACTTTTTCATTCTTTTCCTACGCTCGTGCGCTCCCCTACTGAACCATCCCCTCTTTTTCTGAGGAAATGGCTCTTCAGACTGAGCCTTAAACACAAAGATCCCTTCTTCTGTGTCAGCAGAATACCCTGAGAGGGCAGGCTGAGAAGAGGAGGTGCCTTCGATCCTAGGCGAACCAGACAGTTGACGATAGGCGTCAGAAGGTCCTTGGTCACTCATACTGTAAACTAACAAATAGTCAGATAACACATAGCAAGAAATACAATTATACACGTATTTCCATAGTTTATTTCCTAACAATTTGAATTTTGATGTCAGCAGAACACTTCTGTGGCTGAATCAGTGGCATAGCTCTGATACCACCTTCTGTCACAGCCCCCGATCCCTTTCTCCCGGGAACGGGCGGCCGTGAGCCAGTTTCGGTGGTATCACGTTAATTATTTATTTGGCAGCGGAAATTTTCATCAGGACCGTAGTTAGGAAATATTAAATCAGAGTAAACCACCATATTTTATAATTTTAAACAAATGGGTAAAACCCAAGTTTTTATTACAAACTGATTTACATGGATAAATCCCACTTTATTGAAATAAACGCTTTCTTTTATTTAGGTAACTTTTATAGCCACTTTTCCAAGCCTTCAGTGCTGTCCAGCTGGCTTCTATTTGGCTTTCACATTTTGTTACCTGAAACGCGTTTTAAAAAGGTTTTGTCAGTGGGAAATACTGGTGAGTGATTCCCAGTTTAATCAAGTTTAAGTAAAAACCAATTTGCAGTATTGAGGGCACATCCGCAATTACATTTGTATCCAAGACATCACAATTAACATCAGTGGTACGGTCATACTCAACTTATGGGATGTTACCACGCCAGTAACCAATTTTGTATACAAAACCCCAACATACCCACTATAATTGTATTCTTTACAAATACTCAATAACTGCTTCGTATATATTTAATTAAGTGAGGTTTTGTAAAAACAGTAAACAAAAAGGTTTACAAAAAGTGAATCAACTCACATTGCTGTTTTAGGTTTTTCGTAAGGGTTTCCTGGAGATAATCTATAAATTACACAAATGCACGTGTGTTAGTATAATAACCCATTTTAACATTAGTAATACCCTCCCCGAGACGGCATTCCAACGACTACGTCGGGCAGAACCACGACAGCCGTTACGGAACCCTAGATCAATCGGGCAGCGTATCTAATACGTCTCCAGGGGTTATAATACTTACATCGTAGCAGAACCTCGCTATTTTAGGGGGTATAATGCCCGGGTATAGTAACGCCACTACAGAAATTAAGAAAGAAAGAAAGGAAATGAACGACGGAAACTGAAAGCCCGTTGCCTTCTTATATAGGGCTGTAATCTGGTCTCCACGCGGCCCGCGTAAAGAACAGGCCAACCCTTACGCGGCCCGCGTCAACCTGGGTCAACGGCGTAGCTTGGTCCGGTCACCATATAGGCTCGACACGCATCGGACACGTGGCTGCACCGGGCTATGCCACAATTCTGGACACTCGCGGCCCGCTTTAACTTAACCAAACTTGTACGCGGCCCGCATGAACTTATGATTTAAGAGAAGTCTGGTTACACCCTTGCGCGGCCCGCGTTATATTGAGGTGAGGTCCCATGCAGCCCGCCTCAACTTAATTTTTATTGTTTTTAATTTACTTTATATACATATAATCTATTTTGGGCTCGGTTTTCACATACGGGGTGCATATAAAGACATATTGATATATTTAAAGATATATTAGGGTGTCGGAAATATTATGAGGATGTCGGTTTTACCGAGGGTTGTTATAAAATAAAACACAAAATAGACTAATTATAGTCAAAGAAGTCAAACTTGATTTGACTTTGACTTTGACATTCGGAAACACGGGGTGTTACAGCCTCCCCTTGTTTAGGGAATTTCGTCCTGAAATTAGGCTCGAAGCTGCATAACACCGCGAATGATATTACCAATTTCTCGCTTCAGATCTTCATTTAAACAACTGCGGGTACTTAGCCTTCATGTCGCTTTCGAGTTCCCAAGTGAGCTTCACGCCTCATTTGCCTTCCCATCGGACTTTCACGATAGGGATGCGCGAGCGCCTGAGTTCCTTGGTTTGGCGATCCATGATTTTGTGACAACCCTCACTAAACCAGGTATCCGTACGACTTAATTAATAATTAATTACTGCTTAATTACTGTGCTTACCTGAAATTATGGATAAACTGCTACTTGAATGTTGATACTTGTACATACTTGCATCATACTCTATTTACCGTCACTACATTATTTACATGCTGAACCTTAGTGACAAACATGATGCACAAAAGCACAGTAGCACAATGAACGGATAACCTATTGAACGTGCTGTCATAACCAGCACCAGGCAGACACTGCCTCTAAGGCCTGTATGAGGCCGAGATAGTTAACTACACTAATAGTGAGTGTGAAGATACAAGGGTTGTAGAACTGCGTCTCTAGGAATAAGTTACAGTGACAGGATGTGCCTAAAACGTACTCTAAGTACAAAACTCAGCACTTTAACTAAAAATTCAGCATTTGGTTAACTAATAAAGTGCCAAAACATGAGAAAAATATTACTAGACACTTTCCAAAGTGTCGGGAATAAGTTGTGTCACTAAAATTGATAATAACGACACTTTAAAGCTTTGTTTAACGCTTTAACGGATTATTATCCAACCTAACAACCGGACTTTACCCGGGACATGAAAATATTGCCATTAACATTATTTATCTTTTTCTGAGCCAGTTAGGGTCCCTGAATACCCTAACACCCACAACACACTAGTAACTGGGTTAATCCCTAAACTAACTTAACTTAACCTAACTAATATCTAACTAGATGGTTGGATTTGAACTAGGAACCTGTCACACCCCCAAAATCCACCTGCGGAGTATCACCGCTTGGGAGCGTGACTGACCAGGATCAAGCCATCAATCATATTGAACATAGCATAACATAAATAAAGTAGTTCGTAAAACCTCATTCAATACAATTGATGTTTCAAAACAATCATAGTATCAGTAGCGGAAGCATAAGTAAATAACCCAAGTAAACCATAAGTTCAATTATTCGAAATGTTTAAACATAGCGTTCATAATCCACTGCCCACAACGTCCCGCTCCTCCAGTGCAAGCTCCAATTATGTACCTAAGGTCCTGCAAGGCATGCAGCAAATAATCAACAAACTAGTTGAGCGAGTTCACAGTTAATAGTTTAGTTTGGGTAAAAGTGTGTTCGTTCAGTTAAGTTTCATATCGTATCAGTTCCATCGCGGCCTCCCAGGCATGTGTGCGAAGATTTAGTTCGTTAGTTCGCGACCGTAGTCTTTACCGACCAGGGTGTGTGCGAAGGCAATTGATCAGTTCGTTCGCGACCATAGTCTTTACCGACCAGGGTGTGTGCGAAGGCAGTTGAGTAGTTCGTTCGCGGCCATAGTCTTTACCAACCAGGGTGTGTGCGAAGGCAGTTCGACAAGTATCATTTAAACATGCACAAACAATCATCCAACCCATTCCCACCCTGGGAACCCATGCCTTGGCTGTGTGAACTCACCTTGGTTTGCTCGGTATGTTATTGCTTCTAGCGTTAAATAAATGTCTATATCCGTTACTCAAGACCTAGGCACATTGCACATGATTCGATGTAAGTGTTTGAAATCAATTAGGGTTTACAAGTCTTGGTGTTCAACCGACTGTGTGTGATAATTGATTACATACAGATCTGACATGGTTTGCACATAAATACAGTAATATACAGCAGTTACAGCAACAGATGGTATCATATCATGCAGAACAGAACACAGTTAGCACTTAACAGTCAATAGGGTTAATCAGCTTGACTCAACAGAGATTCATATACTTTTTTTATACGTAACACAGTCAACATGTTTAACGGGGTTATCTTACTTAACAGATATAACAGTTGAACCACATCAACTTTTATAAGCAAATTCGGACAAGGTATTCAAAGCATAGAACTCGGACATCATAAGCTTCATAAATTCGGACCCCTTGATTCATTAACAAACTCAGACAAAGCTTTTAAAGCCCAACACTCGGACCAAAGGGTTTTGTTACAGAAGGTCGGACATATAGACATTTATTAAGGGCTCGGACTTCTACCACCCACCCCCAAGTCTTATAGGACCGTTTTACATTTGCAAAGAGTTCATTGGGCCCCTAATTATCTCCAATAGTAGTTGAGTTTCTAAACCCTAACAATCATTACAAAATTTACAGTTTGATTCCTTGGCTATGAGGTGCCGTCCAAAACAACCAATAAGGTATCCCTCCAAAAGTCAAGGCCACATAAGTAAACATGAAAGTTCTTATTATATTAGTATGCATGGCCGACAATCCCATGATATATGGGTTTCCATTGGACCGAATCCATAACCAATTACCTTTGGTTAGCCGCCCACCCCACCAATTAGAAATTGACTCAAGAAATATCCTTTGCCAAAAAAATGAATTTTCTTAATTACCCCACATGTTTGACCGCCCAAGACTACAAATCAGATATATATATGCTACTGATCACAAAAGTGAATTCCAACATCATCATTCTATTTTGCATGAGTCACATAAAAAAAACTGCAATCACTTTTGAATAAGGTCTGATAACATGACATGATTGGGATGTGCTCTATGTAATGATGAGATCAATGTCCCTAATATCAATGACCGTCATTTACATCTACAATACATAATACATGTTTACCTATTCTAAATAAATCAAACACATTGCACCTATGAGCCGATTGTATGTAACCGATTTCAAGTCTAAACCATGCCATCCAAATCATATGAATACCATCATTCATGCATATAATATTCTCACTGAAAATCATCATTAAATATCCACATGATTTGGTTTGGTTGCACATGAGCCGCCATATTCATATTCAGATTATTAAATTTTTGTGCAACCATGTAATCTCAATTCATTGGACCTTTATAACACACTAACCGGTAATTCATGAAATCAAGTGGTTTACTTCAAGTAATTATAAAAGGGTCGATTACTTACCTACGGAAGATACAAAACTTCTATCGACGCGTGGGAATCGAGTGCTCAACTGCCGTCGGGTTTCAAAGGTAGTGAGAGAGAGAAGTTTAGGGTTTTGAGAATTTTCATAACCGTTTCCCTTAAACAAATATATATATCTAACGCAAACAATTTGGGCCGTAATTAGGCTTTGGCAGTTTTGGCGAATTAAGGCTCGGCGAAACAAATATGTTTCGTCGAGTGGGTTAAATGACGAATAAAATTCTGTTTCGTCGGGCATTACGCGATTTAGTCTAAGTGTTTTGTAATAATCTAATATTATATTTACAACATCACGTAATCATATATACATGCACCATGACAAATGCGTTTAATTAAAACATAACGCGTACAATTACAAGTCTAACAAGTCAACAACTAACAATCAAGTCAACGCGTAATAAATGCGAAAGTGAAAGTCAGAAACTCGGGTTGTCACATTATCCCCAACTTAAAAGAAATTTCGTCCCGAAATTTGGTACGCACTCACTGAGGAAGCTAGGTAAGCTGTATCGTTTACTGGTTTTTCCTGGGGTGTCACATCATCCCCCCGTTGATTTGGAATTTCGTCCCGAAATTCCGCTGTAGTAGCTTCAGTCTCAGTAGTGGTTGCATTGGTTCCGAATAACTGGGGGTACTTTTCTGTCATCTAATCTTCGCGTTCCCAGGTGTACTCTGGGCCACGTCGGGAGTTCCAACGAACTCGAACAAGAGGGATTCTCTTGTGTTTGAGGACCTTAACATCCCGGTCCGTGATTTCAACTGGCTCCTCGACGAACTGCAACCGCTCGTCGATAGTGAGTTTCTTAAAAGGAACTATGAGGGTCTCATCTGATAGGCATTTCTTCAGATTCGACACGTGAAATACATTGTGAACTGCACCGAGTTCAGCTGGTAGGTTCAGTCTGTAGGCTACTGGGCCTATTCTTTCAGTGATTTCGAACGGTCCAACATACCGTGGATTGAGTTTGCCTCGTTTACCAAATCGAACCACACCCCTCCAGGGTGAGATTTTAAGTAAAACCCAGTCCCCGACCTGAAATTCCAATAGCCTCTTACGCTTATCCGCGTAGGCTTTCTAACGGTCGCGAACTGCCGCCATGCGTTGTCGTATCTGCGCAATCTTTTCTCTGGCGTCCACTACAATCTCTGGACCCGTAATCTGACTATCCCCCACCTCTGCCCAACAGAGAGGTGACCGGCATTTACGTCCGCACAATGCCTCGAATGGAGCGGCTTGAATGCTGGTGTGGTAGCTGTTATTGCATGAAAACTCCACTAAAGGGGAGGTGCTTTTCCCAGCCGTTGCCGAAATCGATAACACACGCTCGAAGCATGTCTTCTAGAGTTTGGATCGTACGTTCAGACTGCCCATCCGTCTGAGGATGATATGCTGTGCTCATGTCTAATCGTGAGCCGAAATATTTGTGCTTTGCTTGCCATAGCTCTGACGTGAATCGTGCATCCCGATCCGAAATGATGGAGGTGGGCACCCCGTGCCTCGAAACAACTTCTTTAAGATAGATGTCTGCGAGAGTGGAGAACTTATCCGTTTCCTTTATCGCTAGGATGGTGTGCAGACTTGGTGAGTCGATCCACGATCACCCATATGGTATCGTTCCCGCGTTGAGATCTTGGTAGGCCTGTAACGAAATCTATGGAAATTTCTTCCCATTTCCACTGTGGTATCCTGGGTTGCTGAAGTAGGCCTGAGGGTTTCTGATATTCAACCTTGACTCTCGCACAGGTTAAGCATTTACCAACGTACGTAGCGATGTGAGCCTTCATACTAGGCCACCAATAAGTAGTGCTGATGTCGTGGTACATTTTATCCGACCCTGGATGTACCGAATAGCGAGACTTGTGAGCTTCATCCATTACAAGTTCGCGTAAACCGCCATAAAGTGGAACCCAAATACGCCCCGTTACATAGTAGGCGCCGTCTTCCTTTTGTTCCATGCGTTGCCTTGAGCCGCGTAAGGCTTCAGCTTTAACGTTTTCGGGTTTCAGTGCTTCTAACTGAGCAGCTCGTATCTGTGCAGGAAGACTGGACTGAATAGTAAGCTGTAGCGCTCGCACGCGCTTAGGTAGAGAGTCTTTCCGACTGAGGGCATCAGCCACAACATTGGCCTTGCCTGGATGATACTTGATGGCGCATTCGTAGTCGTTCAGAAGTTCAACCCATCTCCGTTGACGCATATTCAAATCCTTTTGCTTAAGAATATGCTCGAGACTCCTGTGATCGGTGTAAATCGTGCACCTGGTACCGTACAGGTAGTGTCGCCATATCTTAAGCGCGAAAACAACAGCTCCCAGCTCTAAATCGTGCGTCGTATAATTCCGTTCATGAATCTTGAGTTGTCGCGAGCGTAAGCAATAACCTTATCCCGTTGTATCAAAACACAACCGAGACCCTGTATCGATGTATCACCATAAGCCACGAAGTCATCTGTGCCCTCCGGCAGTGAGAGAATAGGTGCGCTGCAAAGCCTATCCTTAAGGTACTGAAAAGCGGTCTCTTGGGAATCTCCCTAACGGTAGGTGACACCTTCCTGTGTCAGCATAGCAAGCGGCTGCGCGATCTTGGAGAAGTCTCTGATAAACCGCCGGTAGTATCCCGCCAAACCCAAGAATTGGCGTATTTCTGTTGGTGTACGCGGTGCTGGCCAATCCCTGATCGAATCTACCTTGGATGGATCGACATGAATCCCATCCTAGTTCACCACATGGCCTAAGGAGTGGACTTCACGAAGCCAGAAGTCGCATTTAGAAAACTTTGCGTACAGTTGCTCCTTTCGAAGAAGTTCCAAGATAGGACGTAAGTGCTGCTCGTGTTCCTCCTGACTCTTGGAGTAGATCAGAATTTCGTCGATGAAGACAATGACGAACTTGTCAAAATAGGGTTTGCACACCCTGTTCATAAGGTCCATGAATACGGCAGGTGCGTCCAATAATATCAAACCATCCATCACATCAAACATAAAATATAGAAGGTAAAATAATTCATAAAACCCAATACGATTAACGTTCAAACCAAACTTTGTTTGAGTAGCGGAAACATAATACTGAAAACCCAAAATAAATAGAAGTTCAGATATCGTTCGTTGCGTCTCCTCGTCCTAACACGAAAGCTTGACCTCTTGCCTCATTGCCATTCTTGTTGTTGTTTCCCCCGTTGTTGTGATTATTGTTGTTATTCCCGTTGCCCTGGTTGTTGTTGTTATTGCGATTCTGGTTCAGCTGAGGGCAATCGCGTTTGTAGTGACCTTCAGCCCCACACTGGAAACACCCCCGGTTTCCACGCTGTGGCTGCTGCTGCTGATTCTGTGGAGCTGGCGGTGGAAGTTGCTGGTGCTGGTTTGCTGGACGCGAGCTTCTACAATCTTTAGCCTCATGACCCGGCTTGTGACATCTTTGACATTGACTCCTGCGACATCTTCCACTGTGGTGTTTGTTGCACCTGTTACACCACGGGTGATTTCCCTTATAACCACTATGTCCCTGACTGCCCGATGATTGCTGACTCGGACTCTGGTAATCGTTGGTGCGACGTTGCTGAGTTTGGGACTGAACAGACGCTGATCCCCTGCTGGAATCCCCGTCCCACTTTCTTTTATTCTCGCTGGGTGTGGCAGAAGTAGCAGCAGTTGGAGTGACTGAAGTAGCAGCTGTAGCAGTAGCGCTGACACGCTTTGGCAGTTTATTCTGATCCACTGCCTGATTGGTGATGCGATGAGCGAGACGCTGTATTTCCTGGATATTGTTGAGGTTAGCCGAGGTAACGTGGCTCTGTATTTCTGGCGCCAACCCTTTGAGATACAACTCAATACGCTTGTATGGAGGGTCCACCATAGTTGGACATAACACAGCCAACTCATTCGATCTCTTGGTGTAAGCTTCGATTTCCGAACCCACCATTTTTAAGTTATACAACTCGTCCTCCAACTTGTGAATGTCTTCTCTAGTGCAGTATTCCCTCTTGATCAGTTCTTTGAATTCATTCCAGGGTGTGGCGTTAGCAGCTGCCAACCCTAAGATCTGCACTTGTGCGTTCCACCAAGTGAGCGCGATCCCTTCAAGTGTGCCAGTGGCGAACTTCACCCTGCGAGCCTCAGGGCATTCACACATTTCGAAAACCGACTCGAGTTTTTCAAACCAGTGGAGGAGTCCAACTGCCCCCTCCGTGCCACTGAACGAACTAGGACGACAATCCATGAAATTCTTGAAGGTGCACCCAGGTTGTTGCTGAGCGGGTTGACCTATTGTGTACGAATAGAGCAAAGTTAAGTACGAGAATCAATGTAGGATCTAAAGATCCTAGTGTCTATACTGCAGGGTATACTACCTGCTTGGGCGGCTGCAACTGCCGCAGCAACGAGAGCCTCTAGCTGGGCTTGAGTCATGGTAATTCGTGCGGCCATTGATCTTCACATCAAAGGCAACATAAGTGAGAAAGGTTCGCAAATAGTGCGATGACAGAAGAGTGTAAGCACATAAGTATTCTCATGCAATGTCAAGTTGTGAGCAAGGTAATGTAAGCATACTACGAGCAAAGTTCTATGCAGTTCTAGCAAGCAGGTAATAAACATAAACCTTATTACCTAGGATGTCGAGTCTTGCACGTGGAGCGAAGCGTCGTTGTGGATCGTTGAGAGCACTGTTCTGGTTATAGTCTGGTTTTAATAAAAACGTTTTCCCATATTAAAACCAAGTTCTCTATAACCAATGGCTCTGATACCAATCTGTCACACCCCCAAAATCCACCTGCGGAGTATCACCGCTTGGGAGCGTGACTGACCAGGATCAAGCCATCAATCATATTGAACATAGCATAACATAAATAAAGTAGTTCGTAAAACCTCATTCAATACAATTGATGTTTCAAAACAATCATAGTATCAGTAGCGGAAGCATAAGTAAATAACCCAAGTAAACCATAAGTTCAATTATTCGAAATGTTTAAACATAGCGTTCATAATCCACTGCCCACAACGTCCCGCTCCTCCAGTGCAAGCTCCAATTATGTACCTAAGGTCCTGCAAGGCATGCAGCAAATAATCAACAAACTAGTTGAGCGAGTTCACAGTTAATAGTTTAGTTTGGGTAAAAGTGTGTTCGTTCAGTTAAGTTTCATATCGTATCAGTTCCATCGCGGCCTCCCAGGCATGTGTGCGAAGATTTAGTTCGTTAGTTCGCGACCGTAGTCTTTACCGACCAGGGTGTGTGCGAAGGCAATTGATCAGTTCGTTCGCGACCATAGTCTTTACCGACCAGGGTGTGTGCGAAGGCAGTTGAGTAGTTCGTTCGCGGCCATAGTCTTTACCAACCAGGGTGTGTGCGAAGGCAGTTCGACAAGTATCATTTAAACATGCACAAACAATCATCCAACCCATTCCCACCCTGGGAACCCATGCCTTGGCTGTGTGAACTCACCTTGGTTTGCTCGGTATGTTATTGCTTCTAGCGTTAAATAAATGTCTATATCCGTTACTCAAGACCTAGGCACATTGCACATGATTCGATGTAAGTGTTTGAAATCAATTAGGGTTTACAAGTCTTGGTGTTCAACCGACTGTGTGTGATAATTGATTACATACAGATCTGACATGGTTTGCACATAAATACAGTAATATACAGCAGTTACAGCAACAGATGGTATCATATCATGCAGAACAGAACACAGTTAGCACTTAACAGTCAATAGGGTTAATCAGCTTGACTCAACAGAGATTCATATACTTTTTTTATACGTAACACAGTCAACATGTTTAACGGGGTTATCTTACTTAACAGATATAACAGTTGAACCACATCAACTTTTATAAGCAAATTCGGACAAGGTATTCAAAGCATAGAACTCGGACATCATAAGCTTCATAAATTCGGACCCCTTGATTCATTAACAAACTCAGACAAAGCTTTTAAAGCCCAACACTCGGACCAAAGGGTTTTGTTACAGAAGGTCGGACATATAGACATTTATTAAGGGCTCGGACTTCTACCACCCACCCCCAAGTCTTATAGGACCGTTTTACATTTGCAAAGAGTTCATTGGGCCCCTAATTATCTCCAATAGTAGTTGAGTTTCTAAACCCTAACAATCATTACAAAATTTACAGTTTGATTCCTTGGCTATGAGGTGCCGTCCAAAACAACCAATAAGGTATCCCTCCAAAAGTCAAGGCCACATAAGTAAACATGAAAGTTCTTATTATATTAGTATGCATGGCCGACAATCCCATGATATATGGGTTTCCATTGGACCGAATCCATAACCAATTACCTTTGGTTAGCCGCCCACCCCACCAATTAGAAATTGACTCAAGAAATATCCTTTGCCAAAAAAATGAATTTTCTTAATTACCCCACATGTTTGACCGCCCAAGACTACAAATCAGATATATATATGCTACTGATCACAAAAGTGAATTCCAACATCATCATTCTATTTTGCATGAGTCACATAAAAAAAACTGCAATCACTTTTGAATAAGGTCTGATAACATGACATGATTGGGATGTGCTCTATGTAATGATGAGATCAATGTCCCTAATATCAATGACCGTCATTTACATCTACAATACATAATACATGTTTACCTATTCTAAATAAATCAAACACATTGCACCTATGAGCCGATTGTATGTAACCGATTTCAAGTCTAAACCATGCCATCCAAATCATATGAATACCATCATTCATGCATATAATATTCTCACTGAAAATCATCATTAAATATCCACATGATTTGGTTTGGTTGCACATGAGTCGCCATATTCATATTCAGATTATTAAATTTTTGTGCAACCATGTAATCTCAATTCATTGGACCTTTATAACACACTAACCGGTAATTCATGAAATCAAGTGGTTTACTTCAAGTAATTATAAAAGGGTCGATTACTTACCTACGGAAGATACAAAACTTCTATCGACGCGTGGGAATCGAGTGCTCAACTGCCGTCGGGTTTCAAAGGTAGTGAGAGAGAGAAGTTTAGGGTTTTGAGAATTTTCATAACCGTTTCCCTTAAACAAATATATATATCTAACGCAAACAATTTGGGCCGTAATTAGGCTTTGGCAGTTTTGGCGAATTAAGGCTCGGCGAAACAAATATGTTTCGTCGAGTGGGTTAAATGACGAATAAAATTCTGTTTCGTCGGGCATTACGCGATTTAGTCTAAGTGTTTTGTAATAATCTAATATTATATTTACAACATCACGTAATCATATATACATGCACCATGACAAATGCGTTTAATTAAAACATAACGCGTACAATTACAAGTCTAACAAGTCAACAACTAACAATCAAGTCAACGCGTAATAAATGCGAAAGTGAAAGTCAGAAACTCGGGTTGTCACAGAACCCCCCCCCCCTCTCTAACCGAACTCGGTCACAATGTGACCATCTTTTGTACTCCTTTGATTATTTTATTCTCTTATGCCTAATATCTAGGATGCATTGTGACCATTGGTTCATGAACTTGAATTAGCCTATAAGATCCAAGCTTAACCCTCCATATCATTCACTTAACACAACTCAACAAAAACACTCCCTCTCTCTCTCAAGAAGCTCTCGGCCGAACCCCCTTTAACACCCATCAATTTTTCGAGTTTTGTTCAATCCATTCCAAGATCATTCAAGTGTTAAGGATCATATCCGAGGAGGCTTGGTGCATTCGGAAGGCGAAGGACCTCACCCTATTGCTTTTATCCACTCATTTTGCGTCTAGATTCTTCCCTAGCCTCGAGCTAGTAGTAAGTTGCTTGAATCACACTCTCGATCTATTTTAAGATGGTTAAAATGATATGTAACGGCTAAAACTCGTAAACACACAAGTTGATACATAAAAGTCTACTAAAAATGCTAGTAATGATTGTTAAAAGCTTGAATGTTGTGTAAATCTTGTAGTATTTGATTTGTGTAGTTATTTAGGCCCGATCTATGTTGTGGTAGCTCGGATCATCGTTTAACCCGGATTGGTCATGATCATGGATTATGACATAAAACTTGTTTAAGTGTAACAAGGGTTAAGTGATGAAACTCTACCACACCTCAAACTCGAACTTGTGTAAAAATGATTTTCTTATGAAATATTGTTTAAAACTAGTAGATCTACGGATCTACAAGCGGTATTTTCAAAGGACCAAGTGTCAAAGAATCCATATTTACTAAAGACGGATCTTACACTAACAAGGATGATTTTTAGAACACACGAGTGTGTAACACATAAAGTTTCGAAAAAATAACTATTTTTGTAAAAATTGACAAGAAGTTGTAAAGACGGAATTTCGTTAAAAGCGAGGTTTTTACGAAACTGGATTGATTTATATAAAGATCCACTAAAAGTAATGGGATTTACTTCATATTTTTGGTAAAACTACAAGTTCATGTAACTTTTGCGATTCACATATTTATTGACTAGTTTGTTGTTCTGAACATTGTTTTGGTTGAATAAGGAAATTGCTGGGTTGATTTATAAAAGAAAATGATACGCTTGAAAGCGTGGCCACCTCCCGTTACAAAGGAAACTCTGGCGAAATTTTTCCAAAAACCTAACACTTAGAATTATTTTCACCACAAGTGTTAGAAATACTTTTCGACTTGTTTTCAAATTATAGATTTCGCCACGACTTTATTTACAAAATATCGGAGGTGGGATTTCACAAAATAAAACTTGGTAAATATATATTTAGTATATATTTTTCATAAAGTCACTTGATATGTGTTTATGATTATTTTGTGAAGTATACAAGTATTATTTTTAGGGTAAGAATAATATTATCGTGTTAACGACTCCAAAATAATACGAACGCTTTCACGATAAATATATAAGTTACACCGGTAATTATTATTACCACTCGATCATTAAAACGTAACTTACGCATTTAAGGAAATATGACTGAACGCGTATTTTGTCAAGGTATTATTTTGGGAAAATTTTATGTAATAGAAAATATAATATTTTTGAGAAGAATATTTATATTTTGAAGTTAGAAATAAAATATATTTTAAGTTAGACTTAATAATATATTTCGAACACACATGTATTAAATCCCCCATCCTTGGGAAGGAAAATGATTACCAAGTATTTACTAAATGTAAACACGAAATAGTTGTCTAACTATTTCCCCAAAGATTTAAACCTAAAGCTAAGGCACGGCCGTCTGTCTAATAGAGTTAGTACATGTAGGTCGTCGCACAGCTGCTTGAGCAAGAGATATACTTGGTAGAGACGCACCACTGTGAGTTCATGTCCCCCTTTTCTCTTAACTGTTTTCAGTTTTCAAACTGCGGGGGTGAAATACATGTTACTATGATTACGAATACTTTTACACATGGTATGGTTAGCGTAAGGAGGGTTACTACTTAGATCATGTGAGTGGGTAGGCGCAACATGAGGCCATTAATCCTCATGGTAGGACCGAGGGACAGGAGCGGTAGATCTATCTGGGTGTAGCGAGCCCAGCCCCAGGCCAAACTAGAAACGGACCTCGGGGTGACTTTGTGCCCAACGCATAAATCTGATAGGTTTGAGTCTCCCTACTTGCACTTCACACATATCAATGGCCTTGCAAACCGTTGGTGATCTCTTTTTCCTTATTTGCTACATACCAGGATTTTTATACTTACAAAGGTTATATTTACTCACTTACACATGAACTCGCTCAACATTATTGTTGATTTTTCAACTTACATGTATTTCAGGGAATTAAAGGATCTGGCGCGGTATGACACGTTTTCCCGCTGCACTAGTTACGAGGTCATCCGGGTTTAGGGGATGTGACTCTTTCCTGGACAAGTCACAGTCCTTAAACTGTGTTTATGTTATGTTTGTGTTTGTTGAACAATGTTTATGTCATTAGGATGTGTTTTCGTTGAGACAATGTTGTTGTATTTGGTTTTTAAAACTTAATTTAATGGATGATCTTGCATGGTTTTTTATTTCATATAGCTTGTTATGGTTAAGCTATGGTATTAAGAAGTCACACCAAAATTAACCACGCTTCCGCAAGGCTAGGGTGTGACAGCTTGGTATCAGAGCTCTGATCATAGCGAACTAGGATTCCTTCTCGAGTCTAGACTATGATCACTAGGGCTCTCACGAAAACATTTTTACTGCATACCACTTAAGTCCAGATCCAAAACGTTTTTTTATAAACAAAGTTGAGCACATTTTATTTGTTATTTATATGCTCAGTCTGGGAGGCTGAGGCTCGGTCTGAGAGGTCGAGGCTCGATCTAAGAGATCGAGGTAGATGGCTAGTGAGACTAGGAAGAGCAGTCTAAGAGGCTGGGAGAATTTGGCTAGCGAGACTAGGAGTATCAGACTAAGAGACTGGGAGGCTAGTGGGACTAGGAGAATTATTTGATTGCTTACTTGGTGACTAATGTGTTTACCTGATTGTATGACTGATTATTTGTGCATATTTGTGTTTATGTTACAGACACATGGACTCGACCGGCACTGGTGATTCAGACACCACAGGCCCTAGACCTATAGTATCAGACGACCTAGAGTCTTCAGAGCGCGAGGTTCACACATTCGACGTTACTAGCACAGACGAGGATGACTTTCAGCCCTTTGCGTTACCTGATGGTGCTGATGAGCTCACTGATGGCCTTTTGGCCGGGGACCTACCGCTTGTAGAGATCCCTGCTCCCATACCACTCCCTTCATATCCTGCTTACGATTTGCTTCTCGACGCCGACAGTGATGGCGACGTCGATCTGTTTGATGACGAGCCCTTTGAGGAGGATGTTCAGGGCGAGGCCCTTCTTGCTGCTGGTGATCTTTTGATGCTTGCAGATGCTCCCGCTGAGGAGTCACCTGCACACTCACCGGTCCCAGAGGCCTCCGCACCTTCACACACTCAGAGTGCGCAGCACTTTTCTCACGGTTCAGATCCAGATAGAGCATCTTCTGTTGCCCCTGCTCCTAGCTTTGCTTTCGACCATGATGACGAGGAGGATTCCGATCCTGTTTTTCCCCCAGGATTCGACCCAGATCAGGATATAGAGTTTATACCTATGGATCAGCCTATGGAGGATCCGGCTGACCCAGTTGACCCAGTTGATCCCATCGACCCTGAGTTTGATTTTGAGATGGCCTTTGATGATCCCGAGCCTGCCATGGCCCCTGAGCAGGTAGCCACTCTAGACCCTGCGTTTGAGCATGACCCAGTTCATGCTGGCGCACCCATTATTGAGCCTGTGATTGCTGACCCACCTATTGATGATCACCCTGTGGATGCTCCGTTGTTGGGGGGCGACCATGTCATTGCTGCTGATCATGTTGATCCCCCACTTATCGATGATGCACCTGTTAACCCTTTTGTTGCACCCCACCATGATCCTATGCCTGTTCAGTTTGATCGTGCACTTTTTGAGGCACAGATGGACCCACGAGATGAGCACGCCCAGCATGGGTGGATTCCTGCTGATGATGAGGTTCCACCTATTCCCCCTCAGATCACTGATACTCGTCATATTGATACCTCTTTTACATTCCCTCAGTTCACACCTCCAGCTCGACCTGGAGAGGGTTCTTCGGCCCATCCTTTTGGACATGTACCGGTATCTATCCCTGCTGTACCACCGTCTTCTACTACTTTTTCCCCTGTTCCACCATTTCATGTGGCACCTTTTGATCCAGCCAGGGAGCCGTTTCTCTGGTCATCACCACATGTTATGCCACCGACCGACCCCTACCATCCTTTCCACATGGGGTACTCCATTGAGGACGTTTTGATGTCCTTTGTCGCCCAGCACGAGGCACACACGCGGCGCATTCAGGAGCTTGAGAGAGCTCAGCCGCCGCCATGCTAGTGTCAGGGTCAGACCCACCCTACATCTTCGCAGCACCTCGACCTTTACCACCGGACTATGCTGCACGCCTTTCGGCATTAGAGCAGCAGGTTGCTTCTTTCTTGCGTACCCCGAGAGCCATGGAGGAGGACTGGCTCCAGTTACGTCGTTTGTAATACACTCATTTTCCCCCTCCTCCACCGCCATCAGTGTAGAGCTCTTCAGTACCGTACGGGTGGACGCTGGTGAGAAGACGACGATTGCTTTTGGACTGCACAGCATTTTTGGAGACTACATTTTGATTCTGACTTTTGTTGATCATGTATATAGGCTGTATTGACACTGATTTGATATAGTTTTTGGACTGGGGTGATGTAGCCCTTAGTCGACTGATGTTGTATGACACTGTGATGTACTTGTACACTTACTATGTGGTCTCGATATATGGCAATCGCAGTATTCTCATCATAATTGATGCTTGATTTGGTTATTTATATTTTTTTGACATGGGATGTTGTGCAATTGATATAATTGAAACATGAGATGTTATGTGCTATTACTATTATTATATACGTACGCTTTATTATGGCCTGACCAACGTGAACACATCTTTAGAAGATGCCGAGACGTCAAACGCCGATGCCTACCAATGAGGCAGAACTCCAGCAAATCATCGCTGTTGCCATCGCACAATACGCCGCCTCTCAAGGAGGGACTAGTGGAAGCAACTCGGGCAATACTGGCAACAACAATCCACCTCACGGTAATACTAGGTCATTAAGACATACCATGACCTAATTGGATATCTATAGAAAAGATGCTAATGCCGTTCACATGTTATAATGTATGTGCAGGGTGCACCTACAAGCAGTTTCTAGACTGCAAGCCTGTCAACTTTGATGGCACTGGAGGTGCTGTCGCCTTTGTTCGTTGGGCTGAGAAAACTGAATCTGTTCTTCGCATGAGCAAATGTTCACCAGACCAGCAGGTCACCTATATCTCTGGGCTATTCTTGGATGGAGCCCTATCTTGGTGGAATTTGCAAGTACAGACACTTGGTGAAGCTGCTGCCTACGCGCTAACCTGGACCGAACTGAAGGAACTTATGCGCAAAAAGTACTGCTCTCGCGCGGAGATCCAAAAATTGGAGACTGAATTCTGGCATTTAAAGATGGAAGGTCCAAAGATCGCAGAATATGTTCAGAGGTTCCATGACTTATCGCATGTGGTACCCTATATGGTCACTCCAGAGTTCAAGCGGATTGAACGTTTCATTTGGGGATTAGCTCCTCAAATCATAAGCATGGTGACCTCCTCCAAGCGTGCGACAATTACTGAGGCGATTGATCTGAGCGTGGCTCTCACAGAGGAGGCCATTCGCCTGAACAAGTTCGATGATGCTGAGCCTAAGAAGAAAGAGACTCACGTCGAGTCATCAGGAGGTAACAAGCGGAAGTTCTCAAACTTCAAGCAAGGCACCAGTGGTGTTGTCAAGAAAGGAGAAACAAGCATGCCAGCTCAGGTTACAGCTGGTAGTGGAAAGAAAGGAAAAGGATATATGGGCACCCAGCCCAAGTGTAATACCTGCCAACGACACCATTCTGGCCATTGTACTGTGAAAGTATGCGAAGCATGTGGAAAACCTGGCCACTTGAACGATTCTTGTTGGGCCACTGTTGGCCAGGGAGGCCAGGGAGGATTCGGAAACAGAAATAATAACCGGGGTAGAAATGGAAATCGCCCACAAGGAAACAATGGAGGTAATGGAAATCGAGGCAACAATGCTAATCAAGCGGGCGCTGTGAATCGTAACCAGAGGAATAATCAAGCTGGTGGAAACGGGCAAAGACTCGGATGCTTCAACTGTGGTGATCTTGGGCACTACAAGAGGAACTGCCCAGAGTTAAACCAAGCCCGTGGAAGAGTGTTTAATATTGAAGCGAGGGAAGCACGCCAGGATCCCAATGTCGTTACTGGTACGTTCCCTGTAAACCAACACTATGCATCCGTTTTATTTGAAAGTGGCGCCGATTATAGCTTCGTGTCGTTAGAGTTTAAGAATATGCTTGGTTTAGCCGGTAGTAAATTAGATATTCTGTACTCAATCGAATTGGCTAATGGAAAGTTAGTAGAAGCCAATGAAGTTGTCAGAGGTTGTGTGATCGAATTGGGAGAGCGTGAGTTTGCTCTGGATCTACTACCAGTCCAGTTGGGAAGCATCGACGTGGTGGTAGGAATGGATTGGTTATCAGGCAACAAGGCAGAAATAGTTTGTCATGAAAAGGTCGTTCGTATCCCAACCGAAGATGGCGAAACAATTGTGGTTCACGGAGAGAAGCGTGATACGCCGTTAAGAATTATCAGCTGCCTGAAAGCGCGAAATTGTTTACAGAAGGGATGTGCTGCCTTCCTGGCACACATTGTAGATAAGAAAGCTGAAGAACCAAAGATCGAAGACATCCCTGTCGTGAGGGAATATCCAGAAGTCTTCCCAGAGGACTTGCCTGGACTACCACCTCAGAGGCAAGTAGAGTTTCACATCGATTTAGTACCAGGCGCCGCGCCTGTGGCTAAGGCACCCTATAGACTTTCTCCGTCTGAGATGCAGGAACTGTCGACACAACTTCAAGAGTTGTTAGACAAGGGATTTATCCGACCAAGCTTCTCGTCTTGGGGAGCTCCAGTTCTGTTTGTCAAGAAGAAGGATGGTAGTTTTCGAATGTGCATTGACTACCGGGAGCTGAACAAGCTGACGATTAAGAATAGATACCCTCTGCCAAGGATTGATGATCTGTTTGACCAACTCCAAGGTTCAAGCTTTTACTTGAAGATCGATTTGCGATCTGGATACCATCAGTTAAGGATACAAGAGGAAAGTATCCCAAAGACAGCCTTCAGAACTTGTTATGGACACTACGAGTTCCTAGTTATGCCGTTTGGGTTAACAAACGCACCTGCAGTCTTTATGGATTTGATGAACAGAGTTTGCAAGCCGTATCTCGATAAGTTCGTGATTGTGTTCATCGATGATATCTTGATTTATTCAAAGACGAAGGCTGAGCACGAACAACATTTAAGAGCCATTTTGGAATTGCTGAAGAAAGAACCGTTGTACGCCAAGTTCTCTAAGTGCGAGTTTTGGCTACGAGAAGTACAATTCCTTGGGCACGTGGTAAATGGAGATGGAATCCACGTGCATCCCACCAAGATCGAAGCGATTAAGAATTGGGAAACGCCAAAGACGCCAACCGAGATTCGACAATTCTTAGGTTTGGCTGGTTACTACCGAAGGTTCATTGAAGATTTTTCAAAAATCGCTCAACCATTGACGCTCCTCACGCAGAAGGATAAGAAGTTTGATTGGGGAATCAAACAGGGAGAAGCATTCCAGATATTGAAAGATAAGCTTTGCAATGCGCCAATCTTAGCACTACCAGAAGGTACAGATGATTTTGTGGTATACTGTGACGCCTCACGCCAAGGTTTGGGTTGCGTGTTGATGCAATGCCAAAAGGTTATTGCTTATGCATCGCGTCAATTGAAAGTGCACGAAAAGAACTATACCACACATGATTTGGAACTTGGCGCAGTGGTTTTTACATTAAAGATCTGGAGACACTACCTTTATGGTACGAAATGTACGATCTTCACAGATCACAAGAGCCTACAGCACATATTCAATCAGAAGGAGCTGAATATGAGACAAAGATGATGGGTTGAGTTGTTGAATGATTACGACTGCGAGATAAAGTATCATCCAGGGAAGGTGAATGTGGTCGTCGATGCCCTAAGTCGAAAGGAGAGGATCAAGCCCATAAGGGTTAGGGCTTTAGAGATGATTATCCAAATCGATCTTTCCTTGCGCATTCGTGCCGCGCAAAAAGAAGCTCTTAAGGAAAGAAACCTTGAAGAGGAATATCTCCGTGGGATGGAGAAGCAATTGGTGCCAAACAAAGAAGGAACGTTATGTTTTGAGAAAAGGATTTGGGTTCCTTTGTTTGGAGGTTTAAGGAAGGTTATTTTTGATGAGGCACACAAATCACGGTACTCTATACATCCAGGAGCGGATAAGATGTACCAAGAACTTAAAGGTTATTACTGGTGGCCTAGGATGAAAGGCGATGTTGCTGTTTATGTGAGCAAGTGTTTAACATGCGCTAAGGTGAAAGCGGAATACCAGAAGCCTTCGGGACTTCTGCAACAACCTGAAATTCCCAAGTGGAAGTGGGAACAAATCTCAATGGATTTTATTACAAAGTTGCCAAGAACGCCAAGAGGCCATGACACTATTTGGGTAATAGTGGATCGATTAACGAAGTCAGCGCACTTCTTACCTATCAGAGAGAAGGATAATACGAGCAAGTTGGCCGAAATTTACATGAGAGAGATTGTTAAACGCCATGGATTACCTCTCTCGTTCATATCTGATAGAGATGGAAGGTTCGTATCAAGGATTTGGCAATCCTTCCAAGAAGCTTTTAGCTCGCAATTGAATATGAGCACCGCGTTTCACCTACAGACTGACGGGCAAAGCGAACGGACGATACAGACTTTGGAAGACATGCTGAGAGCATGTGTTATGGATTTGGGCGGTAGCTGGGATAAGCATTTGCCTTTGGTTGAATTTTCATACAACAACAGCTACCACACCAGTATTGGTGCCGTGCCATTCGAAGCTCTATATGGCCGCAAGTGCAGATCACCGCTTTGTTGGTCTGACGCAGGTGATAGACAGTTGGTTGGTCCTGATGTGGTCCAGGAAACCACAGATAAGATTGCACAGATCCGAGATCGCATCAGTACGGCTCGTGACCGTCAGAAAGCCTACGCGGATCGAAAAAGGAAACCTCTAGAGTTTGAGGTAGGTGATATGGTTTTGTTGAAAGTATCACCCTGGAAGGGTGTGGCACGCTTCGGGAAGCGTGGGAAGTTGAATCCGCGGTATATTGGTCCGTTCAGAATATTGGAAAGAATTGGGCTAGTAGCATACAAGCTAGATTTACCTGCTGAACTGAATGGAGTTCACGATACATTTCATGTATCCAATTTGAAGAAAAGTCCAACGCAAGATACCGTTGTCATTTATACCGACGAAATTCATGTTGACGACACGCTCCACTTCGTTGAAGAACCCGTTGAGGTTACGGATTGGAAAGTGAACAAGACCCGCCGGAGCAGTGTCAAGCTCGTCAAAGTTTGTTGGAATGCCAGACATGGTCCTGAATACACCTGGGAGCGTGAGGACCGGATGAAAGAGAAATACCCCCACTTATTTCCCAAGAACCCTGCATCTAGAAGCAGAACTTAAAATTTCGGGACGAAATTTTTCTAACGGGGGGAGAATGTGACAACCCTCACTAAACCAGGTATCCGTACGACTTAATTAATAATTAATTACTGCTTAATTACTGTGCTTACCTGAAATTGTGGATAAACTGCTACTTGAATGTTGATACTTGTACATACTTGCATCATACTCTATTTACCGTCACTACATTATTTACATGCTGAACCTTAGTGACAAACATGATGCACAAAAGCACAGTAGCACAATGAACGGATAACCTATTGAACGTGCTGTCATAACCAGCACCAGGCAGACACTGCCTCTAAGGCCTGTATGAGCCCGAGATAGTTAACTACACTAATAGTGAGTGTGAAGATACAAGGGTTGTAGAACTGCGTCTCTAGGAATAAGTTACAGTGACAGGATGTGCCTAAAACGTACTCTAAGTACAAAACTCAGCACTTTAACTAAAAATTAAGCATTTGGTGTGACACCTGTGTCACCACGACCATCAAACAAATACCAAACCAATGAAATATTGTATTTCATACTTGGGATTTTGTGTAAATATGTGTATCGTTTGCACATATTAATTCTTGTTCGATTTCGGCCTTTAAATCGCTTTCTGGAAGGTTATACGCGATCTGATTTGTAAATATAACCAGTTTAACGCAACAAACACTCCGGAATAGTGACATAGGCTTAACATATCTTAAATAACCCTTACATAACTTAGAAATAAGTTTTGGATGGTTTGGTATGCCGAAATCAAGTTTATTCGCTTACAGGGACTAAATTCGACAAACTGCGAAAGTATGTCAATTTGTACTGTAACAGACCTTCCGGAACTTGATCATAAGTTAAATATGCCCTAAATATCCTTTACATAGCTTAGAAATAGGCTTTGAGGTGTTTGGTGCGCAAAAATAAACTTTATGCTCATTCAGGGACTAAAAGCGTCAAAAAGTGCATAAGTTTGCATTTTCGCGCATATTTTACGTTCTGAATACTTCCGGACTTTCAAAAATTTATGTAAGCATCCTTATATTATGCCTTTGTGTTTGGCATGAGAAAAATCCATTCGTCGCGCAATTTGGATCGTCTTTCGCGCTTATGCGCATTCCGTCGTAATTAAGCGAACATCGCGATCGTACGACCAAACGAACCGACATCCGGCATATTTTTGAGCATGTTTCATGTCCCTCATACTTAGGCATCATTTTAGGGCCTTAAGGTTGGCTTAACGGGCCTTAAACGTGTCGAAAATGGACTTAAAAGCATGCAGGGGCCAAAACTCTCATTTTTCAAAGTTGCTGCTAATCTGACATGGCCAGGCAGCCCGCCTACACTTCTGGTAACTCTCAAGCGGGCCGCATCAGACTCCCAGTTCTGCATTTTTGTTGCAAACACCTGTTTACAGCTGTTTAACACATCAAAACCACTTGCAACTGGTTTCTAGCAATCCTAGGGGCTCCCATGGGTTTGTAATTCAGTGGGTGTGTGTTGTACGGCTCAGATTTATCGCTTGGGGAACAAGAAACGATCCTAACGGTCCTACGTTTCCTATAAATACCCCCCCCCCATGTTTGCTCATTTTTCGCTCACATTTGAATCTGATTCAACACTCTCTAAGTGGAAGTTTATAAGCTTCCTACCTGAGAGTGAATCGGGTTCGAATCTTGCGGGGACCTTCTATAAGTATTCTTTCGCGTTTTTCATTCGTTTTAGCGTTAAAGTCAAACTGTGTTTGACTTTCTCCATTAACCAGTTTATGGTCAATGCAAAGTTCGTTTGAACTTCATAACGTGAGCGTAATCACGATGGATATAGTCCCTAGTGACTATACCCACTGATTACCACGTTATCTAGGCTCAGTGACGAGTCGTAGTTTCGGCCAAAATGCGTTTCCTCGCGTATTTTGTAACCAAACTACTCTAGGGTATCAAAACCGTTTGTTTTGATACCAAACCTGTTTTCTAACTTTACTAAGCATGTTCTAGCATGTTTAGCTCGTCACTTTTAGATTTGTGCTTGTTTAGGGTCGTAAAGGTAAGCGATCTAATCAATCACCTATACTTTCGAACCCGACCCATTTGGTCGATCATTAGGATCCGACCAAACGTTTTAAGTGACCATAGTTGTATAGAGAATAACCTTCCGAGGTTATACCTTATGGTCACATCGTTTAAGTAGTTGTATGATAGGTAGTTTATATGCCTTAGGTAAATTACCAAAATGCCCTTTTTACGCATAAATTCATTTTAAGCGTATGTAACTTAATTTTTGACATCTAAACTGATTTAGCAACAATATTAGACATGATAAGGCATATAATACTTGTCATAGGACTAGTTAGGCTTTCCGAATGCGTTTTACGCAAACGACGCGTTAAAGTGGCATAAGCTACCTAAACGGGTCGTAATGGGTCAAAAGCACTTAGGATAGGTTTCGTTTTAGTATTTAGGCTTTGTTAAACCATATTACATAAGTTCCCATACTTATTTGGTTTACGAACCCTCGTACTACCCGATCCTCCGATAGGTCCGTTTATTAATGTAGATACCTATATAGGTGCCGTTTGATTCCGTGATCTTCTAGCATTGCTTGGCGGTTATCCTAGGACTTCTAAGCAATCTCAAGTGAGTACATAGTACCCCTCTTTTACTATTTTCCAAACATTTTGGGGTGAAACACATGTGCCTACTTGTTACTTTCATGATTTCATGCTTTTATATCATATACTTGCTATGATTCACTAGTACGCTATTAGTACATGATTTTATTATGTTTTTGCTATGTATGCCCATTGTGTGCATACTTAGTACATCGTTTTACATAACATTTCATGCGACGTATGTTCATCATACTTAGTACATTTTACATCACATGCTATGTATGCCCATTGTGTGCATACTTAGTACATCGTTTTACAAGACATTTTATGCTTTGTATCATGCTATGTATGACCATCCGTCGCATACTTAGTACATTGTTTGTGCATTCTTACTTATGGTTTGGTGATTACATATTTCACTTGCCATACATGACATTTTGTGTACACATTACTTGATTAACATTTGACAACGGTTTAGACATGGGCAATTTACATTGGTGGTTTATGTGGGTAAGTGATTTGAGTAACGAGACGTGTGTAATGTGATACAAGCATGGTGGATACGCCGCTGGTACTTCCTATATATAAGTGCTTGTATTATATTACATGGCGTAGCGTTATTTGAATCATTCATTTGGATTTATACGTTTTTTTACACAAATAACATATTTTTTACAAGACATTGTTTTACAAGACAGTTACTCATTTTTACTTGGTTATTCATTTAACCTTACATCATTCTTTTTAACTATACATATCTATTATCGATTTTCAAACATTTTGTAAAAGCAAACACTTAAACTGGATTCATGACAAGTTTTTGTTAAACATTTTCTAAAACCTAGGTCATGAATCCTATTTTTCATAAAACCTATGTACTCGCCGACATTTTTATTGTAGGATCGTTTGCTGACCCGAACGAGTCGTTCAGAGGTTATCTCTTGTGTTTCAGATGCGGAATAATAAGAAATACAAGTAGAAGTAGCTTGTTCTCCTTTCTAACTACTTGTTTTATTGATATCAAATGTTTTACAGCTCAATCGTCACACCGGCAGAGCTTCGGCGTGGAATCCAACAACGACTATATGAGGATCGCTCAAGTAACCCATATATATAGTGGTTTGGGACCGCTTATGTGACCTATGTCCATAAGAGCGGTCCAAACATGACAAATAAGCGATCCAGGCACCTCATGACCCTATGAGCGATCCTAGCCTATAAAACCTATACAGACTCCCGTTTTCTCGTATTTCGTGCCCTATGCTATACAATACGATGTAAGACCTGATCCTAGACACCTAGACGGAATCAACAGATGTAGTGCACCAACAGACTCCCCCTCAGATGTTGATGGAGTCGCCAACACACCTTGACTGTAAAACTGTGTCTTCAAATCTGCAGTCTAGATCAGTCTCTGGGCTTTCTCTTTATTCTCTATCTTTAGACTCCCCCACTCGATTTACTGGCATTCTTTTGTTCTTCAGTAACATCTTCAGGATCGTTGTCTGATCTTCATAGGCTTTCAGAATCAATCAACCTGACTCTAACAGAGATCTTCAGAATATCGAAACCTGGTTACCTGCACAAACTTAACCCAGACATAAATTTTCTAATTTTATCACATATCAAATACATGTGCACCAACACATAACTCTCTCTCAACAATCTATGATGAACCACTTGAAGAAGGTTAGAATTAACGAACACAGTTAGATTTACACCAACACTCCCCCTCAAATGCTGTTCATCATGTTTAGCACTCGGAATTTTGAAAATCAGTTTTTCAACATCAGTTGTCGAAAATCTTTTTGACTTTTTCAAAAATTTATGGCTATCACACAAAAAAAACTTTTTGGATTTTCTGAGAGATATATCTTGACACTACTAGTAAAAAAAACATACAGAAATGTAATATTTACAATCACTATTTTTTGTGAGTTCATGCAAGAGGATCATATCAGTTTATTAGACAAATCACCAACACCGTTAAGCTTGATTTCATTTTAATCTTTAAACAATTTACCTAGATTGGCAGTATGTTTGTCCTCTTAAATTTTCAACACAAATTTCAATTGATTAGAGATACGATATTAATGTTTTAGAGACTTAAACTTAATTGTGTATCACTCCACTTGAATATACTCCTGTATCCAGATCCCAAATATTCAGTCTTACAGGTGAGTATACCACAGATGATATCTGTAAAGGGGTTAGATGCGAAACCGTGAGAGCTCAGGTCAGAACTTCCGTTCAGCAGAGAGATGACGGCTCGACTTTTGGTGGGTCCCCTTTAGAGGATCTTTTGCATTTCAACAGCAGCGACTATCAATTTTATTGTTTCATCAGCATGCTGAGGGCGAAGCTTATGTTTCAAAGCTTTAGCAAAAAGTATTATCCGGGGACTAGGTCAGAACTTCCATTCAGCAGAAGTCCCGGGATAATACCCTAGATATCACTGAGTATAAAGACCTAGTATCTCAGAATATGGGACCTTTCAAACAAGATTTAGGGGGTTACCCATATATCCAAGAATAGTTACCCACAAATCAAGCAAGTTTGAATTAGATTTATATCTCGTTTCAATTTACTAAATGTGCGAAAATCTACTGACACATCCGCAGTAAGATTGTTTAACACTTTTTAGACTTTTCAATTCTTTAGCGTGCCGTGATAGTCCACTGATGTACTATCATTTCCTCTTTTTCGCAACAAAACTCATTTTTGAATTTTATCATGTTTTTGGCTTTTTCGAATTTTCAAATGTTTTTGGATTTTCTGAAATTTCCCTACTCCCCCTAAAATGCAAACACATTTTAAAGAAAATTTGAAAACTTCTAGACTCTTGACCCACTAGAAACATAAAATGCAAAACAAACTGTACAAAAAAATTTGACAACTGACACTGAATCACATCAAATCGCCGTTCACTAGGCATAAACAATCTGAACTTCCCCTATCACAAACCATTTTCTCATTTAGATTTCAAAACACTTAAGTTTGTTTTAATCAAAATGATTTTTCCGAAAAATGAATTTGTGTTGATAACAACCACTTGTAGGTCTATCTTTTAAAAACGGGGATGTGGTTCATCATCTTGTCTATCTTTTGCCATGAATAGTAAATCAAGTACAATTTAATGTCCCTGATTTATCATTTTCAATTCAGAACCTTCTGTACCACATGTAAATGTAACCTCTTCAAAGTATACAAACATCTCAAAATTTAACCACAAATACCACTTGTGAGATTAAGATTACCACTTGTAGGAATGTTACGTCTACATCACCATTTTACCAATCAGGATGCCGATTCCTGCTTCGCACTTACCATCCTGGAAGCTCCGGCGTAGTCCTTCAACCTGCAAAACATTCAAACACTATTCAAAATCTTTCAAACAAACTTTTCAAACACTAGAAATATGCCGATTCCTGATCCACGATATAAACTTGGGATCTCCGGCGTAGTCCTTCAACCTGCAAAACATTCAAACACTATTCAAAATCTTTCAAACAAACTTTTCAAACACTAGAAATATGCCGATTCCTGATCCACGATATAAACTTGGGATCTCCGGCGTAGTCCTAAGACTATCATGGAAAACAAACTTCCAACCAAGTCTTTTCAGACTTGATGGCCTTTAGTTCCTGAGCTGTAGGGTTGTATGTTGCCTTTTTAGTTGCATAAAAATCTTTAACCCCTTTAGCTCTCCCACTCAACATTTTCCCAAATATCTTCTTAACATTCCCGTTGAATGTTTTCTCGACATCAAATTCATCATTTTCTTTGTAAAACTGATTTGAAATCTCAGTTTTTCCCACTTTCTTCTTCACTTCCTCAAACTTCAATGATGGAAATTCCTCATCATTCACTGAAATCTTCTTCTCCACCTGTGGCTCTTCTGGCTTTGTGGAACCAGATTCATCGCCGACATTCACTTCACCTTTCTTCGCCACCCATACCTGGTTGTCTTTTCCTTTCTTTTTGTAAAAATTCTTTTCCGAACATTCGCCAACCTCAAATTTTGAATTTTCAAAAATTTTAGATCCATTGGTTGGTGTGTCAACATCAACAACTTTCTCTTTCAACTTCTGAGAAACTCCCTGTTTTGATTGTGCACTTTTTGAGCAATTCCATGCAATGTGACCAGCTTCATTGCATCTATAACATGTTCTAGTCTCTCTTAGATAACATATATCAGCTCCATTCTTCTTTCTCTCAGCAAGAAACTCTTTATTAGACTGTCTCCAGAATAGTTTCTGCTGTTCCTCCTCAGCACTTCCACCTGACACAAATTCATATTTTATTTTAGAATTTTTCATATTTTTATCATTTTCTGGTGGAATAAAACCAAGACCTTTCTTTTTGTAGCTACGATTCTGACTAGGTTTCTTTGGAAAACCAGGACCAGAGTTGTAACCTTTTTTCTTGTTTAAACGTTGCTGAACTCTAGAAGTATATTTTTTAGATTTTTCAAAACTTTTCAGAACTTTTAATTCTGGAATATTCACCTCTATAAGTTTGAAAGTTTTGTTTATTAGTTCCGTTTTAATACTCATTATTGGGAACTCTTTATTGTAATATAATTTGTCCGAACCATTCAAAGTATACACTACTTCGAATGTTTCATCATTCAAATCTGCCTTTGACAATAAAAATTCTTTACTATAAGACCGTTTTTCTGACGAATTTTGACTGTTGACTGATGACTTTGACTTTCCAGACCCAGATTTCAACTCAGACTCCTCATCAGTATCCAACACCTGATCGACCACCTTTTTGATTAGAACAGACTCATGATCAGTATCGGACGAGGTATAAGTGACATCTATGTTGTCTGGTAAAACGTCAGTTGTGTCGGTTTTAAGCTTCATATTGACTGCTTTTTCCAATTTCTCCTCATTTGGTCTCCTAGGTGAATAACCATCCCAAATCAGAGGCGGACATTTGTTGTAACTAACAGTCGATTTCTTACCACAATCTTTCTTCTCTTTCAGCTTCTCATCTTTGAAAGCTTCCATACCTGCAACAGTTGGATAAACATGATCAATGAGATAATCAGAAGTAGTATAGCTTAACAATAACCGCCTAATTCTCTCATTTTCAATCTTTTCAGTTTCCAACTCTTGCTTCCATTTGGCACTTTCTTCAATGTAGAAATTGATCGCTTTTTGTTTTGACATCAAAGTTGCATTCATCATTGTCAGTGCCTGTTCTCTTTCTGAGTTTGTTGTTTGGAGACCAGTTACTGTTTTGTTCAACACGTCGTACGATTCCTTCACATAATTAAGGTTGAACAGTAACTGCTCCTTCTTCTTTTCATACTCAGCTATGATGTCGTCTTTAGATGCACAATCCTTGCAAACCTCCATGCACTTCTCACATGGCTTGACGACTTCAACAATCTTCTCAACTTCGATTGTTTTAATAACTTCAACCACTTTTTCTTCTTCAATCACCTTTCCTTCTTCTTTCACAACCTCAGTAATCTTTTCAGCAACATTCCCAGCTTTTTGAATATCACCTTCAGATTCAGATTGTTGTTCTTTAGCAGCTTGTTTCTTCTTCAATTTCTCCATTCTTTCTGCAAAATAGAAATGAAAACTTTCAGGAGAAAGATGAGGTTTAGCAACATTTATATGTTTTTCTTCCTCAACATCACTGCTACTATCAACTGGTGACTGATCAAACTGTACAGATTTTTCAGAATCATCATCAGAAACACCAGAATCAGACGGTGTTTTATCAAATACAACTACTTTTTCTGAAACAATTTCATTCTGTACACTCTCATCAGAACTCGATAAACTCTCATCTGAACCCTCTGAAATTTCTCCAGATCTTTCTGAAAGTTCATCGGTACTCTATGAACTTTCAAATGACACAGACTTTTCATCTTCACTAGACACATTCACACCAATCGATTTCATCCAAGTAGCAAACAAATCTGGCTCTCGGACGATTTTGGCAATGAAAGCTTTAAACTCTCCCTTCTCATCCACAAACATATCCCAACTGAAACCTTCTGGTAGTTTCTCATCATCTTGATCGATAATGCGTGCTGCTGTGGCTTCAGATGATATATAATCATTCCAGCTAAAATCCACAACACATGCTCTTTTGGAGTCTTCAATCTTTCTCCCGTGAGCTGTCTGTGGTTCTTGGGATTGACCAACTTGCTGATAGATAGCTTTGCGGTAGTAATCATCCTTCCCAAATGGATTCTGTGCTCCGCTAGCTTCTCTTCCCTTGCATTCCCGCTTGAAATGGCCTTTCTCCCTGCAACGAAAACAAGTTGTAGGACCGGTTTTGGCACCGTTCGATTGCGTAACGAACGTTTCACGTGCGGAATCCGTGAACGAACGTGACCGAACACACGATAACGTACTAATAATGTGATTCCATTGCTGAATTTGACAAGATCGATACAAGAATCACGTATCTACAACTTTCTCTCTCTACTTTCTCTCTCTAGAAAGTCTTCTCCAAGTCTTCTCCAACTATCTCTCTAAAACTCTTCCAAAAGTCTCTATCTAAAATCATGACATAACTCCGATTTATATGGTCAAGGCAACTAAATGAAAGTTCACACTAATTACAAGTTTGCCACCTTGCCATTTCTAACTAAATATGACATAATACGCTTGATTTCTTCCGGCTTTTCACTACGACTCGGATTGACGAAGGCGATAGACAAAATATGCATCAACAATATCCCCCTTGGATATTGCCGTAGTCAATCTCGTAGTGAAACTCGTAATAACTTGTCTTTCTCTCTCTCTAAGACTCGAACAAAGATGTAGTCGACAGACAACTGCACTAACAAACTCCCCCTTGGATGTTGACGGAATCTTTAGTGAGAGTCTTCAATCATTCACAGCACCTCAATCTTGTTCGATCTTCTTCAGGAACTCAACCTGGAATCATATGCCTGGATCTTTCTCTGGTTCTAACTTTCATCAGACTCCCCCTATCATCGTGCTGGGATCTCTGTCTGGAAATCGTTATCACCATTGAAATCAACTCCTGGCTTTCTCCGTTTAAGCTCTTCTCTGGTTCTGATGTGTCTCCTGGCTATTCGTAGCAACAGGATCAGAAACCTGCAATACTCAAATACACTATCACAAAACAACACAATTTGTAACCAACTTAATGAATTAACTAATCGTATAAGAAAAATTATGAAGATCAAACTGTAGGTTACCATTCAACTTATTCATCAAGTTAATGAACCAATTTTGCATTTCAAATCTTCACAATTTAACACTCTCTCCCAAACCACAAGTTCAACATGTTTTACACTTGAAATGTCGAAAATCAGTTCTTCACACTCTGTTGTCGAAAATCTTTTTGAAGTTTTCAAATATTTAAATTTAATGAAATACAAAAATGAACACTATTTTTGAGAGATTGTGCAAGAGAATCATATCGGTTTTTAGACATATCACCAACACCGTTGATCTTGATTAATCAGCAAATGTTAAAAACAAATTTACTTCTGATTGTCAGTATTGTTGTCCACTTAAACCTCTACACAAATTTTCAATTGATTCAAGATACGTATTTAATGTATTAGCACTTAAACTTATTTGAGTGTCCTACCTCTTGAATATACTCCCGTATCCAGATCCCAATATTCTGATTTACAGGTAAGTATAACTACAAATGATATCTGTATATAAATTAGGAGAAAAATGCGAGAACTGAGGGATCTCAGGTCAGAACTTCCGTTCAGCAGAGAGATATCAGCTTCGACTTAGCAGTGGGTCCCCTTTAGAGGATCTTTTCAGCTACAACAACTGATCATCAATTTTATTGTCTAATCAGCTGAGGGCTTTATGCTATGTTTCAAGCATATGAACAAAGTATTAGCCAGGGACTAGGTCAGAACCACCGTTCAGCAGAAGTCCCGGAATAATACCCCAGACATCATTTGAATACAAGAACCTAGTATTCCAGAATAAGAAACCTTTCAGACGAGATTTCAGGGGTTACCTATATATCCAAGTAGTGTTCCCCACAAAATAAGTAAGTTTGATTTTATGTTTATATCTCGAATACAATTTACTAACTGTGTGAAGCCTACTGACACATCATTAGTAAGACTTGTTTAAAAACAATTTTGTCTTTACAAATCTCTAGCATGCTGTGATAGTCCACCGATGTACTATCATCTCCTCTTTTTGCAACAAAACTCATTTTCATTTTTCAATTTTTTAAATTTTTCCTAAAATCAAAATATGTTTCAATTTTGATTTTCCGAGAAAAAATTGAAAACAAACTATACAAGAAACTTGACAACACAATGTGAATTACCTCAATTCACCATTCTCGTGCAAAAACAATCAGAACTCCCCCTCACAACAAACTATTTTCCCATAATGATTTCAAAACACTCAAGTTTGTTTCAATCAAAATGGTTTTTCCGGAAAAATTAGTTTGTTTACCAACCATTTGTAGGTTCGGGGTTATCTCTTCATTTTGTTTTCTTCAAACCTTTTAAAGATTTAACATTTTCAGTTTTAACATAAACCATCAGTAGAAAATCAAGTACAAATTAATGTCCCTGATTTACCACGTACGAGGCGAAAAATCACCAAAGTGAAATTTCTCAAGAAATGTGCCGATTCATGATCCACGATACCATCTTGGGATCTCCGGCAAGTCAGGTTTTTTTTATTTAAACAGATTCACCCAAGCCTGACGGTCCTTGGGTGATTTCGAATTCTTGTTCAACAGTGGTGGAAAATTTGCATCATCCATTGCTAAACCTGAATTCTCCTTTTTTACCTCAACCAAAGGCTCCCCTGGTTTTAACGAACCAGAATCATTGCCTGAAGGTGGCTTGTCTGATTTTAACCTATCAGATTCATCGCCGACATGTGGCTCCTTTGTTTCCGAAGAAACAGATTCATCGCCAGGAAGTGAAAACTTCACTTTCTTCTTTTTCTTCTCCTCTTTTGTCCCCAGATTTGTATCTGATGAATTCTTTTTGCTTGTCTTTGCAACTGAGGAAGTAGATTCATCAGAACTATTATTCTGTTTATCCCGTGAACCCGAGGACAAAATCTTCTCGAGATACTCTCTCGCTTTCTTTCTTTTCTTCCTCAGTCTGTCTTTCTGCCCCTGTGAAAGCTTGACTTTCTTTTCTTGAATTTTCTGTTCTTGAACTTTAGGTTTTAGAACCTTCTGTTCCTGGGGCTTGACTTTGACTGGAATCTTTGCCAATTTCTGAGAATTAACCCTCAATCTGTCATTCGATTTCCTTGGGCAATCTCTGGCAATGTGACCTTTGATGTTGCAGTTAAAGCACCTCCTGGTCTCATAACTCCAATACTGGCAGTTAACAGCAATGTGTCCATGATAGCCGCAGCTGTAACACACTCTGTTATCGTACCTATCACCATTTTGAGTCCAAACACTCAGATCAAAGCATTGTTTGGCTTGGTGATATTCTTTTCTCAAACTTGCTGGATTTGGCTTTGAAGCACTGTGGTCCGACCTGCACCACTTATTACCAACAATTTTTGAATTTTCATTTTTTACTTTTTGTAATTTTTTCTTTTGATTGGATGATCGATCTGATGAACTTTTATTATCTTTTTGTTTCTGTTCCACTTTCTTCTTCAAAGGTTTCTGTTTAGAACATTCACCTTTTTCAGTCGATTGTAGAACAGTTTTCTGAAATTTTTCTTTTAAATTTAAAAACAATTTTTGTTTTTCTTTTTTAACATTTTCATCATCAGGTGTCTCATCACAATCTTCAACTTTGACAGTGTCAAAGTTTGTGACATTGTCACTTATTGGAACAGAATTGATTGGTTTTGGACAGGGAAACTTCAAATTGTCTGATGAAGTCACAAAACCTATCAATTTCTTCTCTAGTTCATCAATCTTGTTTCTGGAATTCTCAGCTTCTTTTTCAAACTGAGATTTTCTTTCAAGATGAGACTTGATTGATTTTTCATTTTCATTCTTCAAATTTTCAAGAACAGATTTTTCATTCATCAGAACTTTTATCTGTTCCTGAAATTTTGATTCATTTGCTTTCAGATTTTTGTTTTCCAGCTTAATCCAGAAATCCTCATCTTCTGATGATTTCTTCTTGCTTTCAAATTCTTTTTCTAACTCTTTGATTTTCTTTCGAGCACATTCACATTCTTTTTCCAAATTTATAATTTTCTGAAGATGTGAATTGATCATTTTTTGCTTTTCAATGTTGTTTTGACTAAAAACATTTCTCCCATCTTCAAGAATTTTCAGTTGATTTTGAAATTATTTTTCACCTTTTGCTTTTTCAATTTCAAAATTCTTAATTTTCTCTTCAAAAACCTTTTCCGTTTCTTTCAATTTCTTGTTTTCAAATGTCAAACTGTTCAAATTACTAAACAATTTGTCATTTTCAGCTTTAAGGTTTTTGCAATTTTCCTGAACCATAAGAATCTGTTTATCATCAGCTTGCTTCAAATCTCTCAACTTCTTGATCTCCAATGCCAAACTTTCCGCATCTTTGACAAGTTTGTCATTATTGGTCTTCAAGTTGTCACATTTTGAACATGCTGATGCTGAGTTTGAAGATCCAAACTCTATAGATTCTTCAATCTTTGAAGCATCCTTTGTTTCCATCCTGTCGATCCCTGCACAAAAGAGTTTAACAACATCAAAAGGATTCAGATTATCATCAATATAACATTTCCTTTTGATATCATATTTCAGAGAACTCTTTGTTGCAAGAAAACCACAAACTCTTCGATCAACTTCAATGAGTTCATCCAGCTCCAATCTATGTAAATTCTTTTCCATCTCAGACAAAAATTCCCTCTTTTTCTTTTCTTCCTTATACCACTCTGATCTAATTTCATTAAAGAACTGATGTGGAGAAAGCTTGGGAAAGTAATCTTTCTGTTTTAGCTCAACTATAAACTCATCCCATTTAGCAGGTAATGCAATTGTCAATTTTGAAAGATATTCCTCATTTGACAACTTAATACCCCTATTCCACATATTTTCCGTTAAGATTTTAAACCGGTTTTCTATTTCCTTCAACGTCTCCTCCTTTTGACATATGAATAGTTCAAAGCTTTTAGTCCAAGTGTCCGTACTCACATTTCTATAACCGGTATCCATCGTTCGCATATACCAATTGTTAAAATCCTCTAACATAATGTTTTCTTGTTCATCAAACACCATTGCCATTTTTCGCAAAAGCAAACTCGACACGTGTTTAAATTTAATTGGATTTTGGGCGGATGTAAAGAATTTGATTAGGTTGTTTTTAGCAAATGGGGCGGCAAGATACTTCACGTGCAAAAGGGCGGTTCAATTAATGACAGATGGGCCGGCCTTTGGGCTTTGATGATTGGTTTTTGAAACTAGTGGGCCGACTTTTAAATGGGCGGCACAAATGTTTTAAATGGGATTGGGTTTGATTTAAAGTGGCGGCAACTATACTGTGAAAATGTTTTGTGGTGGGCTTGGATTGGGCTGTATGGGCGGCAATATAATAGATGGGCGGTGGAATAAGCTTTTTGATTGGATTACTTGGACGGTGGATAAAAAATACACTTTGGCCCAAAACAGTATTGTGGGGCGGTGACTAATTATAATAGTTGGAGGCCAATGTAAATGTTGGGTCACATGTGAGTTGGACAGTGCAAAGAATATTTGACTGTTTGGCGGCAATAGGATGTTTGGGTTTCTGATTGACGGTGCACAAATAACACTGTAGTGGGCGGCACCAACAATTTATCGATCAAATTTCATTGACAGACCACGTGGGTTGGTTTATAATGATTGTATGGTATGCTTTAGTGAGGCGGTGTTAAACCTTGATTGGCCTACACTGTTTCGATGTAGAAGATGACAAAAGAACGATTCAACGTTTGACTTAACAGTGATCCATATTAGTCCACAAAAGCGGTTCACGGTGTTCAAGTAATTATGAGCGACCCTGAGTTTTTCTTAAAAGCGGTTCCAACCTACTAATTTCGAGCGAACCAACTCGTACTTATGAGCGGTTCCAAGCTGAAATTACGAGCGGTTCCAGATGTTCACAAAGGCGGTTCCAAGCTGAAATTTTACGCAAATTCGGACAGAAAAATCGCGATTACTCCTAAACGGCTCGGAATTTCGAGCTGAAACTTGGTAGGATTGTAGATCGGGTCTAAACGCACAACATATCCAAAAATCAGACGAAACGGACCGTATTTACCTGTTCAATTTGACGTATTTCAGTAAAGAACGAGTAGAAGGTGAAGAAATAGGTGAAATCAGATCTGAATCGGCTCAAATCTGCTGAAATTAGTACGAAAACAACGTGTTTGATCAAGCAATCGAGCTCCTAGCTCTGATACCACTTGTAGGACCGGTTTTGGCACCGTTCGATTGCGTAAAGAACGTTTCACGTGCGGAATCCGTGAACGAACGTGACCGAACACACGATAACGTACTAATAATGTGATTCCATTGCTGAATTTGACAAGATCGATACAAGAATCACGTATCTACAACTTTCTCTCTCTACTTTCTCTCTCTAGAAAGTCTTCTCCAAGTCTTCTCCAACTATCTCTCTAAAACTCTTCCAAAAGTCTCTATCTAAAATCATGACATACCTCCTATTTATATGGTCAAGGCAACTAAATGAAAGTTCACACTAATTACAAGTTTGACACCTTGCCATTTCTAACTAAATATGACATAATACGCTTGATTTCTTCCCGGCTTTTCACTATGACTCGGATTGACGAAGGCGATAGACAAAATATGCATCAACACAAGTAACTTTAGATTTATCAAAACCTAAAGTAGATACATGAGCATCAAGAAAGTCATTTCTCCCGGTAATGGTTTTGAATTTCTCAGCCCGACGAAGAACACTTGCAAGACACCATTTGATATCCATGAGTTCCATTTCCTCGGCGTCTATTTGATCGTAATCCTCTTTGGTGAGCATAGGATTTCCGATCCGTCCAGCAACTAGACCTTCATAGGATAATAAAACTGAACCCAGAAGTGCCATATGGTCTTTCGCAGTGTCTTCAGAGAAGCTTTGACCTTCTGGAAGATTAAGAGCTATGTTGCACTGAATCACGTATCCATTTCCAGTCTTTGTACTCTGAGACTGAAAGCTTGTGTTAGTCTCTTTCGGATTCACACTCGGAAATGATGAAAACCCACTGTTGCTCTTGTTTGAACCCTGATCAACTTTTTCTGATGAATCTCCAGCACTGAAAGCGGTTTGATTCTTTGGACTTCTTTCAGCTTCAGAAACTGGAATACTACCTTTATAGTACATTTTAACATCCTGTTGACCACTAGGATTATTCATCCTCGCTATCTTCTGTTGTTCCAGATCCTCTCCCTCTAACTTCTCAATAAACTGTCCAATTGTCAGTCTGTCATAAACACCCGTGTTTTTCAGTATCATCAAATATGTTCCCCACTCTTTCTGTGACAACCGTCACTTTTCCGTACATTTCGTACACTAAATGAATAGTGATATGTGCTTTAATGAACGTACATGATCTAGTTTACAAGACAAATAAGTTTCTGAATTCCATACAAGTGAATTCATGCATGATTTATACTACAAAATATTGCTTATTGCATAAGCGAGAGCGTTGCGTCATAAATAAGTAAACTCACCGGTAAGACACATTGTGTCAGCAAAGCTGCAGAAAGCGGTCAGACATTAGAATTGGAGCCTAGGTGTAGGTCCAACGACAAGAATACATTAAAACCCAAGAATACATACAAGGGTTTAATATATAGACATTACGGAAGCAAAAATACGCACTAAAAAGCACCCGAAACGCTCTTTAAAGGCAGAATTTTATTAAATTCAGCACAATTCAGCTTTTAACAATATAAATATCATGCAGAAATTTTGTTTTATTATCCAGAATATTTCCCTAAGTGTTGGGAATTGAAAGGACACAAAAAGGTACTTAAAAGACACTAAAAAGTGTGATTTAGCACCTTAACGAACCGGTATGTAACCGAATCACCGGATATTACCTGGAACACTAAAATATTGCTTGAAGCATTGTTTATTTATTTTTGAGCTAGTATTGATTCCTGAACACCTTAACACGCTATGTAACACATGGTATGTATTAAACACTAAATACCACACTTAGATCCCAACTAATTACTCACATTATCATACAAAGTTACATCTAATTTCCACCCATATATAGTGGACGGTTAGAATGAATGGCCCACCATTATCCTTACAAGATTCCACTAAATCTCTATTGATCTTACTAAATATTATAAGATCCCACAAGATTTAGTAAAAGATATGTATTGTACTTGCAAGATACTAATTTGTTACAATTTTACACTAAGACCTCTTCCAACTCACACTAGAAATCGGCCACATGGCCTATAGAATGGAATCTACATAATCTTGCTAAGATATTACGTGATATTGCATGATTTACTTAGAGATTTTGTCTTGTACTTCACCAACACATGGACCATTATATAATAGAATTTGAAGATTATAAGTAAGCATGAAGTTCATCATCTCACACCATATTTCACACTCACCAATCTCTCTCCTCTCCACAATAAGCTACGGCCAACACCCCTATATCACCTTCACCATTTTTGATTCTTGTCCAAGCATTCCAAGTGAAAAACAAGGTGCTACAAGGTGAATCATGAAGCGTGGAGCTTACGGTTTGCCAAGTACCTCACCACAACGCTATTAACCACCCGTTTTTCGACTAGTTTCTTCCCTAGCCTTGAGCTAGTTGTAAGTGCTTCTAATTACCCTCTTGATCTATTCTAAAGTGGTTAAAATGATCTTTGTCGGTTAAAATTCATGAACTTACAAGATGACACACTAAAAGTCTACTAAGATGATGATTATGTTGGATAAAAACAATAGAGATGTGTAAAACTTGTAAGACTTGTTTTGTTGTGATTATTTAGTGTCGATCTATGTTAGTAGTAGCTCGGATCATCGTCTAACCCGGATTAGTCATGTTCATGAATCATGACTTAGAGTGTGTTAAAGTGTGAAAGGGGTTAAAGGATGAACGCTACTACACATTAAACATGAACTTGTGTAAAAACAATTTTTCTTATGAAAAAGTGTTCAAAACTAGTAGATCTACGGATCTACAAGTGGTATTTTCAAAGGACCAAGCGTCAAAAGAAATCATATTTTCTAAACCGAGTTTTACATTAACAAGAGTGATTTTTGTAAACACACAAGTGTGCAGACACTTGTGTAACACAAAGTTTTGACAGAAGAACTATTTTTGAAAATGTTGACAAGAAGTTGTGGAAATTTATTTTCTTTAAAAACGAGACTCTTAAGAAACCGAGTTGATTTATCCAAAGATTCACTAAAAGTAATGGAAAGTTTGGGAAAATTGCTGGTTGAAATTTGAAAAGAAAATGATACGCTAGAAAGTGTGGCCACCTCCAGTTACAGAGGAAACTCTGGCGAAATTTTTCTAGAAATATAACACTTAGTAATATTTTTGTGATAAGTGTTTATAAATATATTTTTAACTTGTTTTCAGAATAAAAACTTCGCCATGATTTTTAGTACAAGATACCAAATACCGGAGGTGGATTTTCATAAATGAAACTTGTTAAATATATATTTAGAATATATATTATTTGATCACCAACTTTTGTGCTAAGTGTATATAGTATGTGTTAGACGTGCTAGTGTATTAAGACTTAAAAATACACCAAATACTCATGAGGAGCTTAAACATGAAAATACACATACGACACACAAGATACATAATTCGGGTGCAAAGTGTAAAATACAAAATACTTATATTTATTTTTGAGAAAATAATATAAGTAAGGCGCTTACTTAAAAATATAACTTATTTTTAACACAAGAATACGTACACAAAAGATAGTGACTTGTACTTGTGCGACACAAGTCTAGTGACTAGCGTTAATAAAACACGTTTAGGTCACGACGCTAGCAAAGCAAATCCGGTGAAGTTTACGACGCAGGAACGCAAAGTTGTGAGTTCATGCTCCCCCTTTTCTTTAACTGTTTTTGGTTTTATAACTCTCGGGGGTGAAATACATGTTACAAATATTATAATTTTTACAAGTGGTAAAAATACAAGAAGCACTCTTGGTGAGAACGAGTACCGAGTGCAATACGAATCGAGAATACATAAATACGAGAAGCACACTTGGTGAGAACGAGAACCGAGTATGATGTGCTTTAAGAAATGCCTAGAAAATACTAGATCATGTGAGCATAGACTTAATACTAAAAATGCCATAAAGTCTTGGTGAAAACTAGTACCAAGCCATTAAAAACATTCAGTAATTAGGGACGAGGGTTAGATCTAACGGGTACGGCCGAGCCCCACTCATGGTCCTTATGTGACCTCTTGAGTGCTTCGGTGTCCCAGTCGAGGGAAATCGACACAGTCGAGGTTAATCGACATAGTCGAGGTTAATCGACACAGTCGAGGGTAATCGACACAGTCAAGGTTAATCGACACAGTCGAGGGAAATCGACACAGTCGAGGTTAATCGACACAGTCGAGGTTAATCGACATAGTCGAGGTTAATCGACACAGTCGAGGGTAATCGACACAGTCAAGGTTAATCGACACAGTCGAGGGTAATCGACACAGTTAAAGGAGAAAATACTAATGCTCCATAAGTCCTCACATGCCTTAAAGGAGCCAACACTAATGCTCCATATGTCCTCACATGCCGTAATGTCTTTGAACAAACATTCAATTAGTACATGGTGTACACAAGAAAAATTGATTTTTGCAAGAATACTTTATTTATACAAGATACATACCAGGTTTTCACACACGGTATGCAAAACGCATGAACTCGCTCAACTTTATGTTGATGTTTTTCCAAAATTACATGTATTTCAGGTGACAGGATGGATCTTGGGCGCAAGTGTCGTAACTAGAAGTAGACTACAAGTTTAGATGTCATCCACTTTTGTTGAAGTGTAACCTAGATGAAGGTTGTGTTTTAAAACTTAAGTAACAAGTGTTTGTAATACTCAAAATTTTCCGAATGGATGAACATCGTTTTAAATCATGTAGTTGTTTATTATGATTGAATGCAATGATAACAAGCTAGTCACACATCATACGCTTCCGCAAAAGACAGGGTGTGACAGTTTGGTATCAGAGCTTCGATTGTGGTGAACTAGGATTCCTTCTCGAGTCTAGACTACAATCACTAAAGTTCTCTCACAAAAACATTTTACAAAATGGTTTTCATTGCATTCACGAAAGCGCCAAGATCCACGAGTCAGACACTTTTCAAAGAAAAGACAAGGCAAGGACATTAGTGAGGAATACCCATAGAATAAGGTGCCAACCAAGGCATAGTCTACACAAGTTAGACTTGCCAAAGACAAAAGGACCCCCTAAAAACGAGAGTTATACATGATATGATACATTAAATTGCTTGATTATGCTAAGTAGCATATTTGTTATTAATATACATACATACGAATAAGTGTACGGAATGATTATTGACGTGAATAAGATACTTTCGACTCCGACTTCTGTTACTGTACGTGACTCGCACGATGAAGCTATCGACCTCGCGTCCTTTCCAAAGCTCGTGGCTGGGAGTGATTACCAGACAAGACTCTGAGCTTACTTCCGTAGGAGATGGCTGCTCTTCCCTCTCAAACGTGAAGATGCCAAACTACGGTGGTGATGACGAGGCAGAGGCGGCGACCTTGAGCGAACTCTTAATCAACGGGACGAGATCCCTGCGACTTATGTGAAGCAAGATTGACGACATACTTGACCAGAAAAGGAAGATGAAGTATTCATCACGAAGGTGCCCCTCCAACTACTAGGAATCCTCTCTATTCCTATCCCATCTAATCATCATGCCTATACGCGCGTAACGGTAACGAACGTTAGCGCGAGGACCGCCGCAATGGTCCTTTCCATGGCAAGAAGTAAAAGGACAGTAGTGTCCCCTCCTAGACCGATCATCTGCTTGGACGAGAGAAAATTGGGGTAACTGTGCAAGACAATTTATTATTACGGGGGCCCACGTAATAACGACTTGTAGTGCACAGGAATCCTGGTGGACTCTGCGTGTCGAGCTAATGAAAACCACACCAAATTCGATGTATAGGTGTCCTCACCTTCATCTGGTAGAATAACACGTAGATCAGTGCTTTAGCACGTTAGATAGTAGGAAGCCTGTCTCAGCCTACTTCGTGACTGACACTTCTACCTGCGTACGAGACGTTTGAGAAAACGACGTTTAAACAAGTGAAGATGAGTAGCATTCAAAAGATTCAGCGACTTTACACTCTCTATCACCCCTACACGAGCAACCCCCTCTAAGGGAAAATATACGCACCAGTAAAGCTGAAGACCTAAGAAAACCAATGTAGCAGGAAATAACTAAAACTTGAATGACCAAGGCGATGTAGCCTCGAGTCCATTTCGTGACAAACAATAAGCCAAGTTGGCAAGTCTATGTGGAGGCTTGGCAACTGCTTCCCCGCTCATACATTGAGTATATATGTATACATGTGAAATTGGGTGATTACATAGTGGCTTATGGTGCTATGTACCTCATAGACACCTGGAATGTTGTCTAACCTACTTCATATCATGTTGGCAGGAGAGAATGTCGCCTAGGCGAGACACAAACACCAGTACGCTACCAAGAACAGAAGCCGAGTTGCAAGAATGCATCTCACAGGCAATTGCACGACATGAAGCCCTCCGCTCTAAGCACAGCAATGGCACTACTGGGAATAACCGTCCAACTGGCTGCACTTATAAACAGTTCCTGGACTGCAAGCCTTTAAATTTTGATGGCACAGGTGGTGCTGTTGTATTTGTTCGTTGGGCAGAGAAGACTGACTCAGTTCTAAGAATGAGTAACTGTTCACCCCAACAGAGTGTTACCTATATCTCAGGGTTATTTCTAGATGGCGCACTCTCTTGGTGGAACCTTCAGGTTCAGACCCTTGGTGCAGATGCTGCTTATGCACTAAGCTGGGACGAGCTCAAGGAAATGATGGAAAAGAAATACTGTTCTAGGGCTGAAATCCAGAAGCTTGAGGTGGAGTTCTGGAATTTGAAAATGGACGGACCGAAGATTCCTGAATACGTCCAGCGATTTCACGACTTGTCTAGGGTCGTCCCCTACTTAGTTAAACCAGAATTCAAAAGGATAGAACGATTCATTTGGGGACTTGCACCCCAGATCAGGGGCATGGTTACCACCTCAAAACCCTCAACTATCACAGAGGCTATCGATATGAGTGTCACTCTTACTGAAGAGGCTCTACGTGCGGGAAAATTTTCAGAATCTGAGGATAACAAGAAAGGGACTCATGTGGAGTCATCAGGCAACAAGAAGAGGAACTCCTCAAATCTAAAGATGAGCACCCAAGTCAGCTGTGGAAGCTCTAAAGCAAACAAAAGAAAGAAAGTGAATTCGCCACATGGCAGGAGCACTGATGGAGCCACTAATAGGGCCGGTGGTAAAGTTTACTCGGGGACTAAGCCGAGGTGCGGGGAATGCACTTTTCACCATAAAGGTCGATGTCTGAAGCCTAGGTGTGGAAGGTGTGGAAAAGAAGGGCACAACAAGGACGCCTGTTGGGCGAAGGACCCAGATGGAAGAAATAAGAGAATACCCGGTTGCTACAAATGTGGTGAGGCAGGGCACTTTAGGAAAGATTGCCCAAAGAAGAAACAAGCAAGGAAGGGTTTTCGAGATCGAAACTCGTGAAGCACGCTAGGATCCAGATGCGGTTACGGGTACGTTCCCTATTAACCAACCTAATGCATCTACTTTTAGTTAATACTGGCAACAACTTTAACCTTGCATGCTTAGAACTTAAGAAACTGCTTGGCCTAGTCTCAAGTAAGATAGACGTCCCGTACTCTTTAGGAATGGGCATATAGAAGGATAGATTAAACAGGCAAAGCGATTAAGGATTGTATTTAGGGACTCAGAGGGCCGGAACCTTCTGTTACCATTGACTCGTGAAGTCATAATATGATAGTCAGCATGGGTCGGAAATCCAAGTATGCAGCTGAAGCCATCAATAAGAGAAAATCAGACGCATCCCTCTTGCGAATGATGAAACCCAACTTTACTGCAATAGGCGCAAGGATGCTAGACCCCATAAGGCGGCGGATCTACGACATCCTTCATTGGTCGAAGAGGCATAGAAACGCCTCTGAGTAGACTGCAAAACCTGAGAACATCCCCGCGATGGAAGAAGTTCCAGTAGCCTTTTCTAAAGACTTGCCAGGAATGCCCCTCCGCAGCGACAAGAGAAGTTTAGGATAAACCTCGTGCCAGGAGCAGCACCAGTGCCGAATGACGTCTTACCGACTAGCTTCGCCCGTAAAGCATGAGCTTCGGACATAACTGCAAGAGCTGCTAGACAGGGGAAATTAAGGACATAACGCCTTTGGTTAAGGATATCAGGAGAAAGTTGGCAGTTCCATTTTGCGTGAATTCCAGAGAATTGAGAATCAGAATCCATTGCCAAGGACTGGTAACATTAACAGACAAAATCGTAAGATCCTAGTTGCCACTCAAGGACCAATTTGAGGACAGGATGTCCTCAACTGTGTATACCACAAGGAAATATCCCTAAAACAACACTCAGAACTCGCCCCGAGCATTACGAGTTCCTTGTCGTACCATTAGGCTTAACACATGCATCGACAACATTCATGGACCTCATGAATCGAACATGTAAGCCATACCCAAATAAGCCATATACTTATTGACTACATTCTCATATGGCCAACGATCAAGGAAGGTCGTGAGCAACAGTTGCAATTTACCTTGTAACTCTTAGAGAAAGAACAGTATGCGCTATGATAACGAAAAGCGGATTTCAAATTCGCGAAGTTAGAACTTTAAGATACATAATGGATAAAGAACGAGATTCATGCCAACCCTGCAACCAAGAGCTAAGGAGTTGCAATTATGTGACGCTTCTCGACAAAGTCTCGATTGTACGCCGATGCAACGAGACCACAACATTGCATACGCGGCACATTGATTAAGGGATCATGAGAAGAGACCTTGAGATAGATACAGTAATTGCGCGCCGCAAACTGGACGTCATTACCTGTAAGAAAACGCTGCACGATCTTTGCTGATCACAAGGAATGCAGCACACCGATGATCGTAAGAACTCGAATATGAACTGAGCTGTTGAACGATGAAGAATGTATGAACAAGATGCGTGCTTGTGTGATAAACTTTGATAAAAAGTTGGAACACTCGCTTGCCCTAAGTGGAGTCTTCCTACAAAAGTATTTATCACGTCGCCGTCTAAACCACTTCGTGTGAAGCTTTAGATGGAACATAATGAGTCAATTCCCGTTGTGTTGAACGGAGACCGGAAATAAACAACCAACTGGCCGAGATGGTCCGGGAAAATCTAAGGCAAGGTCGTTCAGAATTTGAGACAAGAAGTATGTCTAAAATGAGAGCTGCGCCTAGAGAAGGCGTAGTGTGATTTGGAAAACGAAAAGGTTGAATCCCCGGTGTAGGGATCAGAACCATTGTTCACAAGATGAAGCTTCCAGAAAAAGATCGGAAGTGATCGCGACACAGTCATGTGTCTAGTCTTTAGAGGAGTCTGACTCAAGGAACAGTCATAGTTCCCACAAATAAGATTCACATCAATGACATACTATAGAACCTGTTGAAGTTTCGGACCAAAAGTCCACAAGATGTAGAAAAGACATGATTGATTTACTTGAGCATGATAAAATACATGACATGAGAACACGAAGACGTGTTTCGAATATAAGTGACCACATTGGTTTCACAACTCCCCTGCGACCGATGGCATCGCTTGAATTTCGGGACGAAATTCTTTTAACGGGGGGAGACTGTGACAACCGTCACTTTTCCGTACATTTCGTACACTAAATGAATAGTGATATGTGCTTTAATGAACGTACATGATCTAGTTTACAAGACAAATAAGTTTCTGAATTCCATACAAGTGAATTCATGCATGATTTATACTACAAAATATTGCTTATTGCATAAGCGAGAGCGTTGCGTCATAAATAAGTAAACTCACCGGTAAGACACACTGTGTCAGCAAAGCTGCAGAAAGCGGTCAGACATTAGAATTGGAGCCTAGGTGTAGGTCCAACGACAAGAATACATTAAAACCCAAGAATACATACAAGGGTTTAATATATAGACATTACGGAAGCAAAAATACGCACTAAAAAGCACCCGAAACGCTCTTTAAAGGCAGAATTTTATTAAATTCAGCACAATTCAGCTTTTAACAATATAAATATCATGCTGAAATTTTGTTTTATTATCCAGAATATTTCCCTAAGTGTTGGGAATTGAAAGGACACAAAAAGGTACTTAAAAGACACTAAAAAGTGTGATTTAGCACCTTAACGAACCGGTATGTAACCGAATCACCGGATATTACCTGGAACACTAAAATATTGCTTGAAGCATTGTTTATATATTTTTGAGCTAGTATTGATTCCTGAACACCTTAACACGCTATGTAACACATGGTATGTATTAAACACTAAATACCACACTTAGATCCCAACTAATTACTCACATTATCATACAAAGTTACATCTAATTTCCCCCCATATATAGTGGACGGTTAGAATGAATGGCCCACCATTATCCTTACAAGATTCCACTAAATCTCTATTGATCTTACTAAATATTATAAGATCCCACAAGATTTAGTAAAAGATATGTATTGTACTTGCAAGATACTAATTTGTTACAATTTTACACTAAGACCTCTTCCACCTCACACTAGAAATCGGCCACATGGCCTATAGAATGGAATCTACATAATCTTGCTAAGATATTACGTGATATTGCATGATTTACTTAGAGATTTTGTCTTGTACTTCACCAACACATGGACCATTATATAATAGAATTTGAAGATTATAAGTAAGCATGAAGTTCATCATCTCACACCATATTTCACACTCACCCATCTCTCTCCTCTCCACAATAAGCTACGGCCAACACCCCCTATATCACCTTCACCATTTTTGATTCTTGTCCAAGCATTCCAAGTGAAAAACAAGGTGCTACAAGGTGAATCATGAAGCGTGGAGCTTACGGTTTGCCAAGTACCTCACCACAACGCTATTAACCACCCGTTTTTCGACTAGTTTCTTCCCTAGCCTTGAGCTAGTTGTAAGTGCTTCTAATTACCCTCTTGATCTATTCTAAAGTGGTTAAAATGATCTTTGTCGGTTAAAATTCATGAACTTACAAGATGACACACTAAAAGTCTACTAAGATGATGATTATGTTGGATAAAAACAATAGAGATGTGTAAAACTTGTAAGACTTGTTTTGTTGTGATTATTTAGTGTCGATCTATGTTAGTAGTAGCTCGGATCATCGTCTAACCCGGATTAGTCATGTTCATGAATCATGACTTAGAGTGTGTTAAAGTGTGAAAGGGGTTAAAGGATGAACGCTACTACACATTAAACATGAACTTGTGTAAAAACAATTTTTCTTATGAAAAAGTGTTCAAAACTAGTAGATCTACGGATCTACAAGTGGTATTTTCAAAGGACCAAGCGTCAAAAGAAATCATATTTTCTAAACCGAGTTTTACATTAACAAGAGTGATTTTTGTAAACACACAAGTGTGCAGACACTTGTGTAACACAAAGTTTTGACAGAAGAGCTATTTTTGAAAATGTTGACAAGAAGTTGTGGAAATTTATTTTCTTTAAAAACGAGACTCTTAAGAAACCGAGTTGATTTATCCAAAGATTCACTAAAAGTAATGGAAAGTTTGGGAAAATTGCTGGTTGAAATTTGAAAAGAAAATGATACGCTAGAAAGTGTGGCCACCTCCAGTTACAGAGGAAACTCTGGCGAAATTTTTCTAGAAATATAACACTTAGTAATATTTTTGTGATAAGTGTTTATAAATATATTTTTAACTTGTTTTCAGAATAAAAACTTCGCCATGATTTTTAGTACAAGATACCAAATACCGGAGGTGGATTTTCATAAATGAAACTTGTTAAATATATATTTAGAATATATATTATTTGATCACCAACTTTTGTGCTAAGTGTATATAGTATGTGTTAGACGTGCTAGTGTATTAAGACTTAAAAATACACCAAATACTCATGAGGAGCTTAAACATGAAAATACACATACGACACACAAGATACATAATTCGGGTGCAAAGTGTAAAATACAAAATACTTATATTTATTTTTGAGAAAATAATATAAGTAAGGCGCTTACTTAAAAATATAACTTATTTTTAACACAAGAATACGTACACAAAAGATAGTGACTTGTACTTGTGCGACACAAGTCTAGTGACTAACGTTAATAAAACACGTTTAGGTCACGACGCTAGCAAAGCAAATCCGGTGAAGTTTACGACGCAGGAACGCAAAGTTGTGAGTTCATGCTCCCCCTTTTCTTTAACTGTTTTTGGTTTTATAACTCTCGGGGGTGAAATACATGTTACAAATATTATAATTTTTACAAGTGGTAAAAATACAAGAAGCACTCTTGGTGAGAACGAGTACCGAGTGCAATACGAATCGAGAATACATAAATACGAGAAGCACACTTGGTGAGAACGAGAACCGAGTATGATGTGCTTTAAGAAATGCCTAGAAAATACTAGATCATGTGAGCATAGACTTAATACTAAAAATGCCATAAAGTCTTGGTGAAAACTAGTACCAAGCCATTAAAAACATTCAGTAATTAGGGACGAGGGTTAGATCTAACGGGTACGGCCGAGCCCCACTCATGGTCCTTATGTGACCTCTTGAGTGCTTCGGTGTCCCAGTCGAGGGAAATCGACACAGTCGAGGTTAATCGACATAGTCGAGGTTAATCGACACAGTCGAGGGTAATCGACACAGTCAAGGTTAATCGACACAGTCGAGGGAAATCGACACAGTCGAGGTTAATCGACATAGTCGAGGTTAATCGACACAGTCGAGGGTAATCGACACAGTCAAGGTTAATCGACACAGTCGAGGGTAATCGACACAGTTAAAGGAGAAAATACTAATGCTCCATAAGTCCTCACATGCCTTAAAGGAGCCAACACTAATGCTCCATATGTCCTCACATGCCGTAATGTCTTTGAACAAACATTCAATTAGTACATGGTGTACACAAGAAAAATTGATTTTTGCAAGAATACTTTATTTATACAAGATACATACCAGGTTTTCACACACGGTATGCAAAACGCATGAACTCGCTCAACTTTATGTTGATGTTTTTCCAAAATTACATGTATTTCAGGTGACAGGATGGATCTTGGGCGCAAGTGTCGTAACTAGAAGTAGACTACAAGTTTAGATGTCATCCACTTTTGTTGAAGTGTAACCTAGATGAAGGTTGTGTTTTAAAACTTAAGTAACAAGTGTTTGTAATACTCAAAATTTTCCGAATGGATGAACATCGTTTTAAATCATGTAGTTGTTTATTATGATTGAATGCAATGATAACAAGCTAGTCACACATCATACGCTTCCGCAAAAGACAGGGTGTGACAGTTTGGTATCAGAGCTTCGATTGTGGTGAACTAGGATTCCTTCTCGAGTCTAGACTACAATCACTAAAGTTCTCTCACAAAAACATTTTACAAAATGGTTTTCATTGCATTCACGAAAGCGCCAAGATCCACGAGTCAGACACTTTTCAAAGAAAAGACAAGGCAAGGACATTAGTGAGGAATACCCATAGAATAAGGTGCCAACCAAGGCATAGTCTACACAAGTTAGACTTGCCAAAGACAAAAGGACCCCCTAAAAACGAGAGTTATACATGATATGATACATTAAATTGCTTGATTATGCTAAGTAGCATATTTGTTATTAATATACATACATACGAATAAGTGTACGGAATGATTATTGACGTGAATAAGATACTTTCGACTCCGACTTCTGTTACTGTACGTGACTCGCACGATGAAGCTATTGACCTCGCGTCCTTTCCAAAGCTCGTGGCTGGGAGTGATTACCAGACAAGACTCTGAGCATACTTCCGTAGGAGATGGCTGCTCTTCCCTCTCAAACGTGAAGATGCCAAACTACGGTGGTGATGACGAGGCAGAGGCGGCGACCTTGAGCGAACTCTTAATCAACGGGACGAGATCCCTGCGACTTATGTGAAGCAAGATTGACGACATACTTGACCAGAAAAGGAAGATGAAGTATTCATCACGAAGGTGCCCCTCCAACTACTAGGAATCCTCTCTATTCCTATCCCATCTAATCATCATGCCTATACGCGCGTAACGGTAACGAACGTTAGCGCGAGGACCGCCGCAATGGTCCTTTCCATGGCAAGAAGTAAAAGGACAGTAGTGTCCCCTCCTAGACCGATCATCTGCTTGGACGAGAGAAAATTGGGGTAACTGTGCAAGACAATTTATTATTACGGGGGCCCACGTAATAACGACTTGTAGTGCACAGGAATCCTGGTGGACTCTGCGTGTCGAGCTAATGAAAACCACACCAAATTCGATGTATAGGTGTCCTCACCTTCATCTGGTAGAATAACACATAGATCAGTGCTTTAGCACGTTAGATAGTAGGAAGCCTGTCTCAGCCTACTTCGTGACTGACACTTCTACCTGCGTACGAGACGTTTGAGAAAACGACGTTTAAACAAGTGAAGATGAGTAGCATTCAAAAGATTCAGCGACTTTACACTCTCTATCACCCCTACACGAGCAACCCCCTCTAAGGGAAAATATACGCACCAGTAAAGCTGAAGACCTAAGAAAACCAATGTAGCAGGAAATAACTAAAACTTGAATGACCAAGGCGATGTAGCCTCGAGTCCATTTCGTGACAAACAATAAGCCAAGTTGGCAAGTCTATGTGGAGGCTTGGCAACTGCTTCCCCGCTCATACATTGAGTATATATGTATACATGTGAAATTGGGTGATTACATAGTGGCTTATGGTGCTATGTACCTCATAGACACCTGGAATGTTGTCTAACCTACTTCATATCATGTTGGCAGGAGAGAATGTCGCCTAGGCAAGACACAAACACCAGTACGCTACCAAGAACAGAAGCCGAGTTGCAAGAATGCATCTCACAGGCAATTGCACGACATGAAGCCCTCCGCTCTAAGCACAGCAATGGCACTACTGGGAATAACCGTCCAACTGGCTGCACTTATAAACAGTTCCTGGACTGCAAGCCTTTAAATTTTGATGGCACAGGTGGTGCTGTTGTATTTGTTCGTTGGGCAGAGAAGACTGACTCAGTTCTAAGAATGAGTAACTGTTCACCCCAACAGAGTGTTACCTATATCTCAGGGTTATTTCTAGATGGCGCACTCTCTTGGTGGAACCTTCAGGTTCAGACCCTTGGTGCAGATGCTGCTTATGCACTAAGCTGGGACGAGCTCAAGGAAATGATGGAAAAGAAATACTGTTCTAGGGCTGAAATCCAGAAGCTTGAGGTGGAGTTCTGGAATTTGAAAATGGACGGACCGAAGATTCCTGAATACGTCCAGCGATTTCACGACTTGTCTAGGGTCGTCCCCTACTTAGTTAAACCAGAATTCAAAAGGATAGAACGATTCATTTGGGGACTTGCACCCCAGATCAGGGGCATGGTTACCACCTCAAAACCCTCAACTATCACAGAGGCTATCGATATGAGTGTCACTCTTACTGAAGAGGCTCTACGTGCGGGAAAATTTTCAGAATCTGAGGATAACAAGAAAGGGACTCATGTGGAGTCATCAGGCAACAAGAAGAGGAACTCCTCAAATCTAAAGATGAGCACCCAAGTCAGCTGTGGAAGCTCTAAAGCAAACAAAAGAAAGAAAGTGAATTCGCCACATGGCAGGAGCACTGATGGAGCCACTAATAGGGCCGGTGGTAAAGTTTACTCGGGGACTAAGCCGAGGTGCGGGGAATGCACTTTTCACCATAAAGGTCGATGTCTGAAGCCTAGGTGTGGAAGGTGTGGAAAAGAAGGGCACAACAAGGACGCCTGTTGGGCGAAGGACCCAGATGGAAGAAATAAGAGAATACCCGGTTGCTACAAATGTGGTGAGGCAGGGCACTTTAGGAAAGATTGCCCAAAGAAGAAACAAGCAAGGAAGGGTTTTCGAGATCGAAACTCGTGAAGCACGCCAGGATCCAGATGCGGTTACGGGTACGTTCCCTATTAACCAACCTAATGCATCTACTTTTAGTTAATACTGGCAACAACTTTAACCTTGCATGCTTAGAACTTAAGAAACTGCTTGGCCTAGTCTCAAGTAAGATAGACGTCCCGTACTCTTTAGGAATGGGCATATAGAAGGATAGATTAAACAAGCAAAGCGATTAAGGATTGTATTTAGGGACTCAGAGGGCCGGAACCTTCTGTTACCATTGACTCGTGAAGTCATAATATGATAGTCAGCATGGGTCGGAAATCCAAGTATGCAGCTGAAGCCATCAATAAGAGAAAATCAGACGCATCCCTCTTGCGAATGATGAAACCCAACTTTACTGCAATAGGCGCAAGGATGCTAGACCCCATAAGGCGGCGGATCTACGACATCCTTCATTGGTCGAAGAGGCATAGAAACGCCTCTGAGTAGACTGCAAAACCTGAGAACATCCCCGCGATGGAAGAAGTTCCAGTAGCCTTTTCTAAAGACTTGCCAGGAATGCCCCTCCGCAGCGACAAGAGAAGTTTAGGATAAACCTCGTGCCAGGAGCAGCACCAGTGCCGAATGACGTCTTACCGACTAGCTTCGCCCGTAAAGCATGAGCTTCGGACATAACTGCAAGAGCTGCTAGACAGGGGAAATTAAGGACATAACGCCCTTGGTTAAGGATATCAGGAGAAAGTTGGCAGTTCCATTTTGCGTGAATTCCAGAGAATTGAGAATCAGAATCCATTGCCAAGGACTGGTAACATTAACAGACAAAATCGTAAGATCCTAGTTGCCACTCAAGGACCAATTTGAGGACAGGATGTCCTCAACTGTGTATACCACAAGGAAATATCCCTAAAACAACACTCAGAACTCGCTCCGAGCATTACGAGTTCCTTGTCGTACCATTAGGCTTAACACATGCATCGACAACATTCATGGACCTCATGAATCGAACATGTAAGCCATACCCAAATAAGCCATATACTTATTGACTACATTCTCATATGGCCAACGATCAAGGAAGGTCGTGAGCAACAGTTGCAATTTACCTTGTAACTCTTAGAGAAAGAACAGTATGCGCTATGATAACGAAAAGCGGATTTCAAATTCGTGAAGTTAGAACTTTAAGATACATAATGGATAAAGAACGAGATTCATGCCAACCCTGCAACCAAGAGCTAAGGAGTTGCAATTATGTGACGCTTCTCGACAAAGTCTCGATTGTACGCCGATGCAACGAGACCACAACATTGCATACGCGGCACATTGATTAAGGGATCATGAGAAGAGACCTTGAGATAGATACAGTAATTGCGCGCCGCAAACTGGACGTCATTACCTGTAAGAAAACGCTGCACGATCTTTGCTGATCACAAGGAATGCAGCACACCGATGATCGTAAGAACTCGAATATGAACTGAGCTGTTGAACGATGAAGAATGTATGAACAAGATGCGTGCTTGTGTGATAAACTTTGATAAAAAGTTGGAACACTCGCTTGCCCTAAGTGGAGTCTTCCTACAAAAGTATTTATCACGTCGCCGTCTAAACCACTTCGTGTGAAGCTTTAGATGGAACATAATGAGTCAATTCCCGTTGTGTTGAACGGAGACCGGAAATAAACAACCAACTGGCCGAGATGGTCCGGGAAAATCTAAGGCAAGGTCGTTCAGAATTTGAGACAAGAAGTATGTCTAAAATGAGAGCTGCGCCTAGAGAAGGCGTAGTGTGATTTGGAAAACGAAAAGGTTGAATCCCCGGTGTAGGGATCAGAACCATTGTTCACAAGATGAAGCTTCCAGAAAAAGATCGGAAGTGATCGCGACACAGTCATGTGTCTAGTCTTTAGAGGAGTCTGACTCAAGGAACAGTCATAGTTCCCACAAATAAGATTCACATCAATGACATACTATAGAACCTGTTGAAGTTTCGGACCAAAAGTCCACAAGATGTAGAAAAGACATGATTGATTTACTTGAGCATGATAAAATACATGACATGAGAACACGAAGACGTGTTTCGAATATAAGTGACCACATTGGTTTCACAACTCCCCTGCGACCGATGGCATCGCTTGAATTTCGGGACGAAATTCTTTTAACGGGGGGAGACTGTGACAACCGTCACTTTTCCGTACATTTCGTACACTAAATGAATAGTGATATGTGCTTTAATGAACGTACATGATCTAGTTTACAAGACAAATAAGTTTCTGAATTCCATACAAGTGAATTCATGCATGATTTATACTACAAAATATTGCTTATTGCATAAGCGAGAGCGTTGCGTCATAAATAAGTAAACTCACCGGTAAGACACACTGTGTCAGCAAAGCTGCAGAAAGCGGTCAGACATTAGAATTGGAGCCTAGGTGTAGGTCCAACGACAAGAATACATTAAAACCCAAGAATACATACAAGGGTTTAATATATAGACATTACGGAAGCAAAAATACGCACTAAAAAGCACCCGAAACGCTCTTTAAAGGCAGAATTTTATTAAATTCAGCACAATTCAGCTTTTAACAATATAAATATCATGCTGAAATTTTGTTTTATTATCCAGAATATTTCCCTAAGTGTTGGGAATTGAAAGGACACAAAAAGGTACTTAAAAGACACTAAAAAGTGTGATTTAGCACCTTAACGAACCGGTATGTAACCGAATCACCGGATATTACCTGGAACACTAAAATATTGCTTGAAGCATTGTTTATTTATTTTTGAGCTAGTATTGATTCCTGAACACCTTAACACGCTATGTAACACATGGTATGTATTAAACACTAAATACCACACTTAGATCCCAACTAATTACTCACATTATCATACAAAGTAACATCTAATTTCCCCCCATATATAGTGGACGGTTAGAATGAATGGCCCACCATTATCCTTACAAGATTCCACTAAATCTCTATTGATCTTACTAAATATTATAAGATCCCACAAGATTTAGTAAAAGATATGTATTGTACTTGCAAGATACTAATTTGTTACAATTTTACACTAAGACCTCTTCCACCTCACACTAGAAATCGGCCACATGGCCTATAGAATGGAATCTACATAATCTTGCTAAGATATTACGTGATATTGCATGATTTACTTAGAGATTTTGTCTTGTACTTCACCAACACATGGACCATTATATAATAGAATTTGAAGATTATAAGTAAGCATGAAGTTCATCATCTCACACCATATTTCACACTCACCCATCTCTCTCCTCTCCACAATAAGCTACGGCCAACACCCCCTATATCACCTTCACCATTTTTGATTCTTGTCCAAGCATTCCAAGTGAAAAACAAGGTGCTACAAGGTGAATCATGAAGCGTGGAGCTTACGGTTTGCCAAGTACCTCACCACAACTCTATTAACCACCCGTTTTTCGACTAGTTTCTTCCCTAGCCTTGAGCTAGTTGTAAGTGCTTCTAATTACCCTCTTGATCTATTCTAAAGTGGTTAAAATGATCTTTGTCGGTTAAAATTCATGAACTTACAAGATGACACACTAAAAGTCTACTAAGATGATGATTATGTTGGATAAAAACAATAGAGATGTGTAAAACTTGTAAGACTTGTTTTGTTGTGATTATTTAGTGTCGATCTATGTTAGTAGTAGCTCGGATCATCGTCTAACCCGGATTAGTCATGTTCATGAATCATGACTTAGAGTGTGTTAAAGTGTGAAAGGGGTTAAAGGATGAACGCTACTACACATTAAACATGAACTTGTGTAAAAACAATTTTTCTTATGAAAAAGTGTTCAAAACTAGTAGATCTACGGATCTACAAGTGGTATTTTCAAAGGACCAAGCGTCAAAAGAAATCATATTTTCTAAACCGAGTTTTACATTAACAAGAGTGATTTTTGTAAACACACAAGTGTGCAGACACTTGTGTAACACAAAGTTTTGACAGAAGAGCTATTTTTGAAAATGTTGACAAGAAGTTGTGGAAATTTATTTTCTTTAAAAACGAGACTCTTAAGAAACCGAGTTGATTTATCCAAAGATTCACTAAAAGTAATGGAAAGTTTGGGAAAATTGCTGGTTGAAATTTGAAAAGAAAATGATACGCTAGAAAGTGTGGCCACCTCCAGTTACAGAGGAAACTCTGGCGAAATTTTTCTAGAAATATAACACTTAGTAATATTTTTGTGATAAGTGTTTATAAATATATTTTTAACTTGTTTTCAGAATAAAAACTTCGCCATGATTTTTAGTACAAGATACCAAATACCGGAGGTGGATTTTCATAAATGAAACTTGTTAAATATATATTTAGAATATATATTATTTGATCACCAACTTTTGTGCTAAGTGTATATAGTATGTGTTAGACGTGCTAGTGTATTAAGACTTAAAAATACACCAAATACTCATGAGGAGCTTAAACATGAAAATACACATACGACACACAAGATACATAATTCGGGTGCAAAGTGTAAAATACAAAATACTTATATTTATTTTTGAGAAAATAATATAAGTAAGGCGCTTACTTAAAAATATAACTTATTTTTAACACAAGAATACGTACACAAAAGATAGTGACTTGTACTTGTGCGACACAAGTCTAGTGACTAACGTTAATAAAACACGTTTAGGTCACGACGCTAGCAAAGCAAATCCGGTGAAGTTTACGACGCAGGAACGCAAAGTTGTGAGTTCATGCTCCCCCTTTTCTTTAACTGTTTTTGGTTTTATAACTCTCGGGGGTGAAATACATGTTACAAATATTATAATTTTTACAAGTGGTAAAAATACAAGAAGCACTCTTGGTGAGAACGAGTACCGAGTGCAATACGAATCGAGAATACATAAATACGAGAAGCACACTTGGTGAGAACGAGAACCGAGTATGATGTGCTTTAAGAAATGCCTAGAAAATACTAGATCATGTGAGCATAGACTTAATACTAAAAATGCCATAAAGTCTTGGTGAAAACTAGTACCAAGCCATTAAAAACATTCAGTAATTAGGGACGAGGGTTAGATCTAACGGGTACGGCCGAGCCCCACTCATGGTCCTTATGTGACCTCTTGAGTGCTTCGGTGTCCCAGTCGAGGGAAATCGACACAGTCGAGGTTAATCGACATAGTCGAGGTTAATCGACACAGTCGAGGGTAATCGACACAGTCAAGGTTAATCGACACAGTCGAGGGAAATCGACACAGTCGAGGTTAATCGACATAGTCGAGGTTAATCGACACAGTCGAGGGTAATCGACACAGTCAAGGTTAATCGACACAGTCGAGGGTAATCGACACAGTTAAAGGAGAAAATACTAATGCTCCATAAGTCCTCACATGCCTTAAAGGAGCCAACACTAATGCTCCATATGTCCTCACATGCCGTAATGTCTTTGAACAAACATTCAATTAGTACATGGTGTACACAAGAAAAATTGATTTTTGCAAGAATACTTTATTTATACAAGATACATACCAGGTTTTCACACACGGTATGCAAAACGCATGAACTCGCTCAACTTTATGTTGATGTTTTTCCAAAATTACATGTATTTCAGGTGACAGGATGGATCTTGGGCGCAAGTGTCGTAACTAGAAGTAGACTACAAGTTTAGATGTCATCCACTTTTGTTGAAGTGTAACCTAGATGAAGGTTGTGTTTTAAAACTTAAGTAACAAGTGTTTGTAATACTCAAAATTTTCCGAATGGATGAACATCGTTTTAAATCATGTAGTTGTTTATTATGATTGAATGCAATGATAACAAGCTAGTCACACATCATACGCTTCCGCAAAACACAGGGTGTGACACTTTCTGAGGTAACGCATCAGCCAACTTATCAACATATTCTTCACGAGCTTTAACAACACCCAACATTGACAATGATCGCACTAAATGACAGTATCTCTCGATCAACTTCTTAGTGTCCTCTCCCGGCAAACTACAGAACAAATCAAATTCTTTCTTAAGCAATGCCTTCTTGCTTTTGATCATACTTTCACTACCCTCGAATTTTACTTTAAGAGCATCCCAAATTGATTTAGCAGTTTTGTCGTGCTGTAGCAAAATGAATATGTCTTCTTTAATCGCCTGCTGTAACAGACTGATCATCATTTTCTCTGCTCTGTACATTGCACGTTCTTGTTCTGAGAATTCGGATATTTGTTTAACAACTTGCAATTCTGTTCGAGGCAATGTGTACTTTTCCAATATGCATTCCCACGATCTGAGATGATTTGCCTGAACCCAGTTTTCAAACCGATCCTTCCACCCATAATACTCCTCAATGCTCATCAATTTCGGGGGCTTTTGAGTCGTTCCCGTCTCATTTTCTAAATTCATTGCTTGAGCAATTGCGGCTGGAGTAGTCGATGTAGCAAAAGCGTTGTAAAATTCGGAATCCATACTGACTTATAAGCGGACAAACAGATGACAGAAAAGCGATCCAACAGTGAAAAAATAAGCGGTTCAGATAAGTGTTCGTTCGAGCGAACCAGCTTCACTCGACCGAATAAGCGGATCAGAGAGCAAGGTGTCAAATAAGTGGTCCAAGTACTGTCCGTTCGAGCGGTTCAAGCAATGTTCGTCCGAGCGGTTCACAATTGTCCAATAAGCGGTCCAAGATTGTTCGAATGAGCGATCCAAGTTACTAATTTGGAGCGAACTAGAACCAAAAATGTACGAATAAGCGGTCCAAAATGTGACCTAAGAGCGGTTCACGATGACGTCACTACGAGCGGTCCACATTACGAACATGATTTGATCCATAAAAACTTCGAATTTTGGCTTCAAACTTTCCAGGGTTTATCTCGATACTATTGCGCACAATCTGTGAAAAATTAAGCAAATTCCGACCGTGAAATCTTCCCGAATCAGAAAAAGAAGGTGTAGAAATGAGAAGAAACGATGAACAACAGCTACAATCTGCAGAAAACCTCCTCCCAAGCTCTGATACCACTTGTAGGATCATTTGCTGACCCGAACGAGTCGTTCAGAGGTTATCTCTTGTGTTTCAGATGCGGAATAATAAGAAATACAAGTAGAAGTAGCTTGTTCTCCTTTCTAACTGCTTGTTTTATTGATATCAAACGTTTTACAGCTCAATCGTCACACCGGCAGAGCTTCGGCGTGGAATCCTACAACGACTATATGAGGATCGCTCAAGTAACCCATATATATAGTGGTTTGGGACCGCTTATGTGACCTATGTCCATAAGAGCGGTCCAAACATGACAAATAAGCGATCCAGGCACCTCATGACCCTATGAGCGATCCTAGCCTATAAAACCTATACAGACTCCCGTTTTCTCGTATTTCGTGCCCTATGCTATACAATACGATGTAAGACCTGATCCTAGACACCTAGACGGAATCAATAGATGTAGTGCACCAACATTTATGCTGATATATTTTCACATGTGTTTCAGGTACTATAGTTGATGACTATTGATGATGATATTGATGCATGCTCACATAGGATTGGACGAGGCCTTAGTGACATTAAAAGATGCAAGACTAATTAATTTTTGTTATGTTCCTTTATTGTTAAGACAAATTGTAACTCATTTAATTCAATAAAACGAAATTTGTTTAATCCATGGTTGTGAAACAATGATTCTGTTACAACACTCCCCGACGTTTCCGCCACGTTTTGTTGTTTTACGTGGTCGGGGTGTGACATTTGGCTAAATAATAAAGTGCCAAAACATGAGAAAAATATTACTAGACACTTTCCAAAGTGTCGGGAATAAGTTGTGTCACTAAAATTGATAATAACGACACTTTAAAGCTTTGTTTAACGCTTTAACGGTTTACTATCCAACCGAACAACCGTACTTTACCCGGGACATGAAAATATTGCCAATAACATTATTTATCTTTTTCTGAGCCAGTTAGGGTCCCTGAATACCCTAACACCCACTGTAATACACAACACACTAGTAACTGGGTTAATCCCTAAACTAACTTAACTTAACCTAACTAATATCTAACTAGATGGTTGGATTTGAACTAGGAACCCCCCCCCCCCCTCTAACCGAACTCGGTCACAATGTGACCATCTTTTGTACTCCTTTGATTATTTTATTCTCTTATGCCTAATATCTAGGATGCATTGTGACCATTGGTTCATGAACTTGAATTAGCCTATAAGATCCAAGCTTAACCCTCCATATCATTCACTTAACACAACTCAACAAAAACACTCCCTCTCTCTCGCAAGAAGCTCTCGGCCGAACCCCCTTCAACACCCATCAGTTTTTTGAGTTTTGTTCAAGCCTTTCCAAGATCATTCAAGTGTTAAGGATCATATCCGAGGAGGCTTGGTGCATTCTGAAGGCGAAGGACCTCACCCTATTGCTTTTATCCACTCATTTTGCGTCTAGATTCTTCCCTAGCCTCGAGCTAGTAGTAAGTTGCTTGAATCACACTCTCGATCTATTTTAAGATGGTTAAAATGATATGTAACGGCTAAAACTCGTAAACACACAAGTTGATACATAAAAGTCTACTAAAAATGCTAGTAATGATGGTTAAAAGCTTGAATGTTGTGTAAATCTTGTAGTATTTGATTTGTGTAGTTATTTAGGCCCGATCTATGTTGTGGTAGCTCGGATCATCGTTTAACCCGGATTGGTCATGATCATGGATTATGACATAAAACTTGTTTAAGTGTAACAAGGGTTAAGTGATGAAACTCTACCACACCTCAAACTTGAACTTGTGTAAAAATGATTTTCTTACGAAATAGTGTTTAAAACTAGTAGATCTACGGATCTACAAGCGGTATTTTCAAAGGACCAAGTGTCAAAGAAACCATATTTACTAAAGACGGATCTTACACTAACAAGGATGATTTTTAGGACACACGAGTGTGTAACACATAAAGTTTCGACAAAATAACTATTTTTGTAAAAATTGACAAGAAGTTGTAAAGACGGAATTTCGTTAAAAGCGAGGTTTTTACGAAACCGGATTGATTTATATAAAGATCCACTAAAAGTAATGGGATTTACTTCATATTTTTGGTAAAACTACAAGTTCATGTAACTTTTGCGATTCACATATTTATTGACTAGTTTGTTGTTCTGAACATTGTTTTGGTTGAATAAGGAAATTGTTGGGTTGATTTATAAAAGAAAATGATACGCTTGAAAGCGTGGCCACCTCCCGTTACAAAGGAAACTCTGGCGAAATTTTTCCAAAAACCTAGCACTTAGAATTATTTTCACCACAAGTGTTAGAAATACTTTTCGACTTGTTTTCAAATTATAGATTTCGCCACGACTTTATTTACAAAATATCGGAGGTGGGATTTCACAAAATAAAACTTGGTAAATATATATTTAGTATATATTTTTCATAAAGTCACTCGATATGTGTTTATGATTATTTTGTGAAGTATACAAGTATTATTTTTAGGGTAAGAATAATATTATCGTGTTAACGACTCCAAAATAATACGAACGCTTTCACGATAAATATATAAGTTACACTGGTAATTATTATTACCACTCGATCATTAAAACGTAACTTACGCATTTAAGGAAATATGACTGAACGCGTATTTTGTCAAGGTATTATTTTGGGAAAATTTTATGTAATAGAAAATATAATATTTTTGAGAAGAATATTTATATTTTGGAGTTAGAAATAAAATATATTTTAAGTTAGACTTAATAATATATTTCGAACACACATGTATTAAATCCCCCATTCTTGGGAAGGAAAATGATTACCAAGTATTTACTAAATGTAAACACGAAATAGTTGTCTAACTATTTCCCCAAAGACTTAAACCTAAAGCTAAGGCACGACCGTCCGTCTAATAGAGTTAGTACGTGTAGGTCGTCGCACAGCTGCTTGAGCAAGAGATATACTTGGTAGAGACGCACCACTGTGAGTTCATGTCCCCCTTTTCTCTTAACTGTTTTCAGTTTTCAAACTGCGGGGGTGAAATACATGTTACTATGATTACAAATACTTTTACACATGGTATGGTTAGCGTAACGAGGGTTACTACTTAGATCATGTGAGTGGGTAGGCGCAACATGAGGCCATTAATCCTCATGGTAGGACCGAGGGACAGGAGCGGTAGATCTATCTGGGTGTAGCGAGCCCAGCCCCAGGCCAAACTAGAAACGGACCTCGGGGTGACTTTGTGCCCAACGCATAAATCTGCTAGGTTTGAGTCTCCCTACTTGCACTTCACACATATCAATGGCCTTGCAAACCATTGGTGATCTCTTTTTCCTTATTTGCTACATACCAGGATTTTTATACTTACAAAGGTTATATTTACTCACTTACACATGAACTCGCTCAACATTATTGTTGATTTTTCAACTTACATGTATTTCAGGGAATTAAAGGATCTGGCGCGGTATGACACGTTTTCCCGCTGCACTAGTTACGAGGTCATCCGGGTTTGGGGATGTGACTCTTTCCTGGACAAGTCACATTCCTTAAACTATGTTTATGTTATGTTTGTGTTTGTTGAACAATGTTTATGTCATTAGGATGTGTTTCCGTTGAGACAATGTTGTTGTATTTGGTTTTTAAAACTTAATTTAATGGATGATCTTGCATGGTTTTTTATTTCATATAGCTTGTTATGGTTAAGCTATGGTATTAAGAAGTCACACCAAAATTAACCACGCTTCCGCAAAGCCAGGGTGTGACAGATTTCGACAGGCTTTTCCACGAAGTGTAGCGTTTCGTTGACCTGAAGGTCGTCAAGAGGTACAATCAGATCATGATCAGCCAGGCATTTTCGGAGGTTTGACACATGGAAAGTTGGGTGGACGTTACTAAGTTCCTCTGGTAGTTCGAGTCTGTAGGCGACTTTTCCGATCCTTTCCAGAATCTTAAAAGGTCCAACATATCGAGGCACTAGTTTCCCTTTCTTGCCGAATCTGACTGTGACAACTCGAGTTTCCGAGATTCCACTTTCGCATTTATTGCGCGTTAACTGTTTAATTGTTTACTTATACGACTTGTTTGCTTTGTAACTGTATACGTTGTGATATGATAAAGCGTATTGTGATTGTTGCATGTTTATGTGTTTGGTGTTATAACATGAATACTTGTAAACTGTTTAAGACTTGAAAAACTCGACGAAATAGATGTGTTTCGCCATAACTCATTTCGACGAAACAGAGTGTTTCGTCATCCTCATCCAGACGAAACAGATGTGTTTCGCCGGCCCACGATTCGCCGAAGCCCATTAAGGGCCCATTACGCTGTTTCGTGTATATCTACGTGAAACGGGTTCCGTTTCACACCTTTGACAATCTGAAAACCCTAGAACTCTCTCCCAAGTGTGACGAAAGCTGTGTGTGTTTCCCCAAGCCCCTTTAGCGATCAACCCATCGTTCCATCTATCTCGGTTAGTGCATGTTCGTTAAATCGGTTTCATGATGTTTTGATTACTCGATATATGTTTGTGTATATACTTGCCTGATTTCTGGAATAGATGTGATTATTTGAGTATGGTGATTTTGATTTAGTTATGCATGATTAATCGGTTACATAACTTTATGCGAGACATGATGTGATTGGGGTTTCATGAGTCTTACGTATTATAATCCGTCGCACATCTGGTTAAACCGCGTAGAACGTAACCATATGATTATTCACTGAACCAACATATCTAAACTAGTATTGATCGTATAAACACCTAATGATATTGTGGATTACATGTCTGTTCGGTAACTGTTATGCATAGGGTACGGTTTACTAGTATGTTATTCAATGATTTGGTTGAATGATTGCTGTATGATTGTATGTTTTTCTGTATGCTAATCGGCGATTAGGGTTTCTGTAAATTTGTAACTGTCACGGCGTAACTGATACTTGTGACGAAACGGGCAACGACGAAACTAATATGGCGAAACAAATGTGTTTCGCCGAAACCACTTAACGACGAAACAAACACGGCGAATCAAGCGTGTTTCGCTGAAGACATCACGACGAAACAAAGGGATGTTTCGTCGAAGGGAAGTAATGACGGAACAGGGGTTGTTTCGTCGAGTGGGTAATCTGCACAGTAACATAGTTTGAATCTGTTAAGACTTAACTGGGTTAACCAACTGTTGTTAGATGATATGCATGACTTGTATGGTTTTGAATAAGTGTTTAGTGCTACTTGGTGATCATTGCTTCAATACCACTGTGATTGTATATGCTTACATGAACTTAGTGGTTATAAACTGATTATGTATACGTGCGTACTCTAGGACTTGATTGATTAACTGTGAGCACATACCTTAGCATACCAAGCAAACCAAGGTGAGTTCACACTCTTACCAAGGCATGGGATTCCCGGGGTTGGGAATGGGATTGAATAATTACTTATACTTACATTGTAACTGGAATTACGTACCACTGACCTCGTTAAGGGAAGGTCACTTATAGATACTGCTAGACTAGTAATACATGGGAAGCCCCCACTACTCTTCGCACACATGCCTGGTATGGCCGCGATACAAATACTAATCTTCGCAAACATGCCTGGAGGGCCGCGATACAAATATAACTTGTGACAACTGCCACTTTTCGGTAACTTTCTTACACTTAAAGTACTCATTTTAGCTACATTTTTATGCATTTTGAACACTCGAACTGCGTATTTCGTGACATACACTTAGAATACTCATGGAATACTTCTTAGGATGCATATGATTCATTTTTATTAAGTACATTTGAAACAGTTTAAACAATGCATCGAAACTACTAGAAAAGCACCTAGAAACTAGTATTCTGACGAAAACGCAGGATCCGCAGAAATCATCTAAATGACATCTTTAGGACTCAGACGAAAGTCCAAAATCTAATATACATTAAACCCTAACTAGGAATGCAAGGGTTTGATTTAAAACCTTTCCGAAGACCGATAACACTAAAAACTACCCGAAAAGCACTAAAAGCGACGATTTCAACACTTTTCCGCAGAAATTCTGCAGAAATCAGCTTTTTAATATTTTTGCAACATGTAAAAATGCTTTTTAACATAGAATTCATATGAGGATGCCTTCAGGTATCATCCGAACCAATAACTACATCAATTCACACAAGTTACATAACTTAGCGTTCAATTAACGACTAACGGAAACAAAGCGAAACGAATATCCGAACAATATCAAATCTTTTTTTAGTGACCATCTAATGTTAATTGGATCATATTGGTCTAGTAATGGTCACTTAACACCTTTTAAACACTTAAACACTTAAACACTTGAATATCTAAGCTTTCCTAAACAACCTTCTAATAAAAACTAACACATTTACACTAATAAAACAAGTTACAACTTGTGGGACCCACTTTTTACCATGTTTCCACAAATATCTTGCTAGATGCAAGTGGTTTAACCAAGTTGGTTGCAAGTTGGACAAGTTGATGAAAGAGGTGAAAGGTACTAACAACTAGTTACTTTCATTACTAACCATTTCATCACAACTTCTCATCTTTCATTAGACACACTTAAAGACTCTCTCAACCTTCATCATTTTAGCCAAGAACACCCACCAAAAACCTTCATTTTTCTAGCCTTTCTTGATGATCAAGATGCATTTTCATGGAACTTGAGAAGATCTAAGGCATACACAAGTTGAAGTAAGCTTTCTCATACATCTAAGAGCTCACAAGCATCAAGATCATCATTTTTCTTTTCTTAATCATCATCAAGATCATCCCTAGCCATTAGTGCTAGAAGTAAGCTTCAACAATCTCTTTTTCATACTTATTTATGTATTTATTGTTTAAAGAACAAGTTATAACTAAAACAATCACACAAAATAATATGAAAATACCAAGAAGCAAAATAATAATCATGGTATAAAAGTGTGTTTATGTTGTGATTTAAAGATGATTACTTGCATATTTGATCTAGTTTTGATGATTAGCATACAAATAACTTGTTAGATGATGTTTAAAAACATAATCTAACAAGTGTACATGAAAATGTTTAAGGGTTTTGTTAAACATAAATGTTTAGATGGATGATCATAATCTTTGATTTTGTTAAAGTATGTAAGGTTTTTAACTAAAAATAATACTTTTACAAAGTTATAAAAAGAAACATACAAGATGGGTTTTTATAAAAAGCTTGTTAAAACTAGAAGTAAAGCATGGATTTTGAACTAGTTAACTTATGTTATGATCATACCAAAACCCTACATGATTATGATTTCATCTTGTTAAGATTTTGATATAAATCTCATATGTTTTTATTAAGAAAAATATGAGAAGATTATTGGTGATTTTATAAGAAAAAGATATGTTTTATTAAACATGGCAAAGTCCATATTTCTAATAAAATATGGCCAATTTTTCTTAAAAATCATAAGTTATAAAAACTGTTATTTTTGACAAAATCTTTATTAGATTAAAAAGATTTTAAAGAATAGTTTTTATAAAAACAAAGTTTGATAAATATATATTTTTTGAGAAAATATATATTTAGTTAACTTAACAACTTAAGTGCTATGTGTTATATGTTTGTATTAGTTATATGTATTATAACTAGGAAGTTGAATACAATGGTACAAATGAACACAATGTACATTTCGACTAAAGTCTTACAAGACTATAGTTAAATATGCCTTAAAACACACTTACGGACATTCCGAGCTTTCGAACACAACTTATGGTCAAAACGGACGACGGGCGAATCTATGAACATATCGCCATTCTGAGGAGTTACTACTACGTTTAGGCGATCTTTCGACAGGAATACATACAAATCACCGACAACAATATCCGGATGTTTTGAAACTTATAAAAACTATTGTGTATTCTTTTAACTAAAAAGCCTATGCTTAGTAATTTTTTTTATAAAAAAGAAGGAATATATTTTTAACACATGGGCTTATTTTATAACAAATGGGCTTATTTTACATATGGGCCTATTTTATATAAATGGGCTTATTTTTATACAAATGGGCTTATTTTACAAATGGGCTTATCACCCTAATTGGGCTTAACATAAACACATGGGCTAAGCCCAATATCAAGACTCATGGGCTAAGCCCAAAACCAAACATTGGGCCAAGGCCCAATAACATTTGGGCCCAACACTATTTAGGCCCAACACTATTTAGGCCCAACACTATTAAGGCCCAAAACTATTGAGGCCCAACACTATTTGAGCCCAAATAACATAAATTCTTGGGCTAAGCCCAATGACATATAATTGGTAAAAATACAATTATACAATTTATTCATATAAGACATAAAAATCAAGAGGACAAGATCCGATGATACAACTCACAAGATACAAGATTACATATATATATATATATATATATAACAGTTTAACAAATCATACATCTAATACACAGTTCAACGAAAGACAAATACATACAAGTCTTACACACATTCAAGACACAAGACTTGTACTCAAGTCATTACAAGACCGGAGTGTCTAACAAATATAGAACGTTTGTAGGTCGTGACACTATTCAGGACGACCGTACGTCAGATCTTAGTTACTTACCATTCACAGATGCAATTCTGTGAGTTCATGTCCCCTATTCATTTTAAATGTTTTACAACTTTACAACTATCAGGGAAAATACATGTTTATAGTATGATAAATCATGGAATGAAACACTTTAGATCATGTGCGATTAGGGTCATACATCTAAGCACCATTAATCCCGTTTAGACCTAGGTACAGAGGGTTAGATCTAATGGGTTTTGGCGAGCCCCACTCTTGGCCGTGGACCCATATAGAAGAGTGCGTTTGTGTCCCAGTCGATAGTAGTCGACACGAAATCCTCTAGGTTTGGATTGCTTCCTAATTCATCACACATATTAATGTCCTCGTGAAACATTAATGATCAACGATTTCATTGACGCTTTACATACTACATCATTACATACAGATACATCTTATACAACTCACATTTTATGGATACAGTTTATACAACTCACATTTTATGGATACATTTTATACAACTCACATTTTATAGATACATTTTATACAACTCACATTTTACATATACATCTCATATAACTAAACTGCATGAACTCGCCAACTTTTGTTGATGTTTTCAAACTTAACATGTATTTCAGGAAATTAGTGGACCATGCGGACATTTCAGTCAAGGAAAGCAAGTATCAAGACTCCAAGCCGCCATTTGAAAGGCTTGCCCGTTATATAAGGCCTCTTTGCGGTGATATAGTGGTCAAAGCCTTGACATTTTAAGACTTACATTTTGATGTATAAAACAATGACAACTTATTTTCATTTAATGGTTAGTAACCAATACATTTAACTTATGTTGCGTTCTTTTGAAACGATTATGACAATGGCATTGGAGCTTATTTTTATTCATTTAGTATGTTCACTTATATTGTTATGCAATGAAAACCGATCAGATCACACATCGCGCTTTCGCTATGAGCGGGTGTGACAGATTGGTATCAGAGCATCGATTGTAGTGAACCAGGATTCTTTCTCGAGTCTAAGTCTACAATCACTAGGGACCTCTCACGAAAACCTCTTGTTCATGTTGAACAGATTATAAATAAAATTGGACAGGTCAAAAGGTTTTCATTGCATAAACATTTTTCATGGTCCACTACAACAAAAATTCACTTCATATAAATCAAGCGAGGACATTTCCATGGGTGAAGTCTATGAGAAATAGACACATTACATTAACAAACTATGTGCCTACAACACATTACATTATCAGTTTACGCATTATAAACAGTTTACAAGTTCAGCTTATATACGATAGAAATCCTTGTTAGATAGGATTTTATATGATTATATATACAAATCATTTATATATGTGTTGTACGAAATATCTTAGCAAGAACGAAATGCCTTTGACTTCGAATTCCATTGTCATCCTTGACACACATAACATGGTTAAGACACGTCATCTTTTATACAAGACATAATACTCTATTTCAAAACATAACATATTTTATACAATACATCTTCCATGAGAATATCGACCTCATGTCTATTGCGGAGCTTATGACGAACGTGGTTCCTAAGTGAGACCATAAAGTATTGATCCCGTGGAAGATGGTTGCTTTCTCGCGGATGCTTAGATGCCTGACTTCAGTAGTGACGATGAGGCGGAGGTGGCAGCCTTAGACAACAACTCCATTAGTGGGACGAGGTCCCTGTGGCTCATATAAATCATAATTGACGACACTCTTGTCCACACAAGGAAGATTAAGTACTCATCTTAAAGGTGCCTCTCCAGTTGTTATTTTTACAAATTCTCTTTATTCCTATTTCATCTAACGCCGTGCCATTCCGCGAGTAATGACAACGGACGTTGACACATGAACTATCATATAGTTTCCTCCTTTGTTAAACATAGGCAGTAGTGTCCCCTCATTGACTGATCGTCTGTCTTGAATGAGAGAATGCTAGGGTGACCATGCAAGGCAATTTATTATTACGGGGGCCCACGTAATTACAACTTGTAGTGCATGGGGATTCTGGTGGAATCTGCAGGTCGAGCTAGTGATCACAATCTATTCGAAATTCTTAAGTTGTTCAAGTTTCTATCCAGTAGAACACTAACCGAGATGGTTACTATAACACCCTACAATACAATACAGAAAGACGATACGTATTGTTCGCACCTAACATTCAATCTACAACACGAGTTGTTCGAGACTAGTCATCTAAACAAACAAAACTTGTTAACCACTCATGGAGGATCTTTCCTCAACATTCTAGAATTCTTGTACATGAGTTGGTTCTTTGGTATCTATGACACCTTATCTTATTTACTGGAAATGGATACAATAAATTCCGTCGCTTGACATTTGTCTTGTCCCAAGGGATAGTATGGCATGAGCCATGCTACAACTCCCTCATTGCATTCTATTCGACATCTATGAAGATTTTTAATGATCTTGTTGGAACTCGTGAAGCTCAAGCACTATTACCATATTCGTTACATGGACAAGTACGACAAAGGAATTTCTCTACTTCGAATGATCAAAGCCTATGGAGTATGGAATGCATACTATATGGACGGAGGCCACTGGTTGGTTTCCCCTCCTCAACGATTTATTTCGTTTTTCACTTAGACATATGACCAATATACGCAAGAGGCACTGCACATTTTGGTTTCGGTTATCCACATTATCACCTATTCAAACATGTATGAACAATACAATCTTGAGGTTTCCATGACCGATTACAACCTTCATTCTTGGGCGCATGATAGACTATATTATCCAAATATATGTCTAGGTTCTTTTAATAATGCGTATTAAAAAGATCATGGTGCCAATAGGGAGGTTTACACCCAGAAAGGATTAACAAATCAGCATCTTACTGATTAAGTCGAGCAAGAGTTCTTATGGAACAACACGAGGGTGCAGAGATTGCACAACATAAAGTTAATCAAGACGACACTAGTGACGGTACTGGTGATACTAGTAGTTCAAGTGGATCAAATCCTGATGGATCGGGAACGAGTAGCAATGCTACACCGGAAGATGTGATCACACAAGGCCTTAATTTTAAGGCTTTTCCGGACTTTAAGCCGCGAGACCTCGTTAATACGAGGGGTGCTGTAGGTTCTTTCCGCCAAATAAAGACAATGAAGTCGGTTAGTCATACTAGTAAACGTACTCCTGAGTAAACAATTAGATACACAAAGAGTCTCCTGCTGAAGACAACATTAACTTGGTGGAATCTCCAAGTACAAACGCTAGGAAGTAATACTCTGAAGAGGTTGACGTGGGAAGAACTCAAGGATCTAATGCGAGAAGAGTATTGCTCACTGATTGAAATTCAAAGGTTGGAAACAAATTCTAGAACTCGATCATGACTAGAGCCAATGTTGTTGGTTACACTCGAGGCTTTCACGATCTCTCAAGGGTTGTTCCATACTGGGTAATACCCGAATTCAAATGCATTGAGCGTTACATTTGCGATTTAACCCTGAGATCCGAGGCATGACCGCATCATCCCACCCTACCTCGATTACTCAAACAGTAGTTACCCGACACGTTTCTTACCAATCAAACTCATGCATGTGAAATGAGTTTCATGGCTAGTGACGGAATTGTCCTAGCTACAATTAGGGACTAGATTGTCCTACAACTAAACATAGGGATTGGATTATCCTACAACGAAACATAGGGATTGGGCTATCCTACATCTAAACATAGGGATTGGGCTCTCCTACATCAAAACATATGGATTGGGTTATCCTACATCTAAACATATGGATTGGGTTATCCTACATTTAAACATAGGGATTCCTAAAACTATACAGTAAAGTCCTTGCCACACAAAATTCAAAATGTACTTGGCCTAGAGCCAAGTAAGCTAGACGTCCCCTCATTCTATAGAATCGACATACGATAAACTAGTCGAGTCAGGGGAAGTTGTTAGAGAATGTTCCTTGAAACTTGGCGAGCGAAAATTCAATATCGATCTCTTACCCGTTGAGTTGGGTAGTTTCGACATAGTGGTTGGCATGGATTAGTTATCCAATAACCAAGCCGAAGTCTTTTGTCATGAGAAGGCCATTCGCCTACCACTACTGAAGGCACATAAGTGCTTACGGAAAGGTTGTATTTCCTTTCTAGCACATGTTGTCGACAAGAAGGCCGTTGAGTTACAGCTGACAGATATTCCAGTGGTAAAAGAGTTTCTTGAAGTCTTTCCTAAAGACTTGCCGGGACTATAACCATATCGACAAGTCGAGTTTCATATCAACTTGGTACCGGAAACCGCACCCGTATCCAAATCTCAATATCGATTAACACCTTTTGAAATGCAAGAGTTATCCACACAACTTTAAGAGTTATTGGACAAAGTATTCACTAGGCCAAGCTACTCACCTTGGGGAGCTCCAGTCCTATTTGTGATGAAGAAGGACGGAACTTTCAGAATGTGCATAGAGTACATAGAGTTGAATAAACTCACCATCAAGGATCGGTATCCACTACCGAGGATTGATGACTTATTCGATCAATTGCAAAGTTCAAGCTTCTACTCCAAGATAGACTTACGATTGGGGTATCACAAGTTACGAATACAAGAGGAAAGCATACCAAGGACGGCTTTTCAAACTCGTTATGGTCATTACGAGTTTCTCGTTATGCCCTTTGGTTTAACAAACACACCAGCGGTCTTCATGGATTTAATGAACCGCGTGCGCCAGCCGTATCTTGACAAATTCGTCATAGTGTTCATTGACGACAACCGTATCTTGACAAATTCGTCATAGTGTTCATTGACGACATTTTAATAAACTCATGATCGGCAGACGAGCACGAACACCATTTGAGAACCATTTTAGAACTACTCAAAGAAAGAGACACTATACGCAAAATTTTCCAAATGCGAGTTTTGGATTCGTGAAGTACAATTTCTCAGGCATGTAGTGAACGAGAAAGGCATTCAAGTAGACGCCTCGAAGATCGAAGTAATTAAGAACTGGGAAGCACCCAAGACTCCAACTGAAGTCTGACTATTCTTGGGATTAGCGGGGTACTATCGGAGATTTATAGAGAATTTTTCTAAAATTTCTCAACCGGTAACCTCCCTCACCCAATCGAGAAACAAGAAGAATCATTTCAACTTCTCAAGGATAAGTTGTGCGATGCACCAATCTTATCACTACCCGATGGTACCGATGACTTTGTAGTATATTGTGATGCTTCGCATCAAGGATTGGGTTGCGTGCTCATGCAACAAGAAAAAGTTATCACGTACGCGTCACATCAACTAAAAGTTCACGAGAAGAACTATACCACTCACGACGTCGAGTTAGGTGTGGTGGTATTCGCTTTGAAAATATGGCGACATTATTTATATGGTACTCAATAAACAATTTTCACGGATCATAAAAGTCTTCAACATATATTCAATCAAAGAGAATTAAATATGCGTCAACGACGTTGGATTAAATTGTTTAACGACTATGATTGTGAAATAAAGTACTATCCGGGCAAGGCGAACGTTGTAGCGGATGATTTGAGCCGCACGGAACGAGTTAGAACTTTGTGAGTTCGAGCATTAGAGATGACGATTCACACGGATCTTACCACACGAATTCATGATGCACAACGAGAAGCGCTTAAGGAAGAACATCTTAGAGAAGAATCACTTCGAGGCATGGAAAAATAGTTAGTGCCGAAAGAGGATGGAACTTTGTACCTTGTAGGAAGAATTTGGGTTCCACTCTTTGGAGGCCTTCGAGATCTTATTTTTGAGGAAGCTCATAGGTCCAAGTACTCGATCCATCTTGGAGTAGATAATGTACCAAGACTTGAAAGAGTACTATTGGTGGCCTAACCTCAAAAAGGATATCGCTACCTATGTCGGAAAATGCTTGACCTGTGCGAATGTCAAGGCAGAAAAATCAAAAACCCTCGGGTTTGCTGCAACAACCCAAGATTCCCGTTTGGAAATGGGAACAGATATCGATGGACTTCATTACGAAGTTACCCAGGACCTCAAGAGGCCACAACATGATATGGGTAATCGTTGATAGATTGACAAAGTCCGCACACTTCTTGCCGATTCGGGAGAAGGATAGCACAGAGAAACTAGCGGAACTCTATCTCAAAGAAATAGTGGCTCGTCATGGAGTGCCCATTTTAATCATCTCAGACCGAGACGGTCGCTTCATTTCAAGAATTTGGAAGTCATTCCAACAGGCCTTTGGATCTCATTTAAATTTAAGCACGGCCTTTCATCCACAAACTGACGGCCAGGGCGAAAGGACAATCCAAACCCTCAAAGATATGCTTCGTGCGTGTGTTTTGGTTTTGGGTGGCAATTGGGATACTCATTTACCTTTGGTTGAGTTTTCCTACAACAACAGTTACCATACAAGTATACAAACTGCATCGTTTGAAGCTCTCAATGGTCGAAAGTACCGCTCTCCGCTATGTTGGGCGGAAGCGGACAATAAACAACTAAGTGGTCCGGAATTAGTCGAAGAGACTACGGATAAAATCTTTCAGATCAGAGACCTTATCAAGGTGGCTCGCGATCGACAAAAGAGCTACGAAGACAAGAGACGGAAGCCATTATCTTTCAAGGTCGGAGACAAAGTCTTATTGAAAGTCTCGCCTTGGAAGGGCATAGCGAGGTTCGGTAAGCGTGGAAAGCTTAACCCTCGTTATGTAGGACAATTTGAAATCTTAGAAAAGATTAGCTACATTTTTATGCATTTTGAACACTCGAACTGCGTATTTCGTGACATACACTTAGAATACTCATGGAATACTTACTTAGGATGCATATGATTCATTTTTATTAAGTACATTTGAAACAGTTTAAACAATGCATCGAAACTACTAGAAAAGCACCTAGTAAACTAGTATTCTGACGAAAACGCAGGATCCGCAGAAATCATCTAAATGACATCTTTAGGACTCAGACGAAAGTCCAAAATCTAATATACATTAAACCCTAACTAGGAATGCAAGGGTTTGATTTAAAACCTTTCCGAAGACCGATAACACTAAAAACTACCCGAAAAGCACTAAAAGCGACGATTTCAACACTTTTCCGCAGATATTCTGCAGAAATCAGCTTTTTAATATTTTTGCAACATGTAAAAATGCTTTTTAACATATAATTCATATGAGGATGCCTTCAGGTATCATCCGAACCAATAACTACATCAATTCACACAAGTTACACAACTTAGCGTTCAATTAACGACTAACGGAAACAAAGCGAAACGAATATCCGAACAATATCAAATCTTTTTTTAGTGACCATCTAATGTTAATTGGATCATATTGGTCTAGTAATGGTCACTTAACACCTTTTAAACACTTAAACACTTGAATATCTAAGCTTTCCTAAACAACTTTCTAATAAAAACTAACACATTTACACTAATAAAACAAGTTACAACTTGTGGGACCCACTTTTTACCATGTCTCCACAAATATCTTGCTAGATGCAAGTCGTTTAACCAAGTTGGTTGCAAGTTGGACAAGTTGATGAAAGAGGTGAAAGGTACTAACAACTAGTTACTTTCATTACTAACCATTTCATCACAACTTTTCATCTTTCATTAGACACACTTAAAGACTCTCTCAACCTTCATCATTTTAGCCAAGAACACCCACCAAAAAACTTCATTTTTCTAGCCTTTCTTGATGATCAAGATGCATTTTCATGGAACTTGAGAAGATCTAAGGATACACAAGTTGAAGCAAGCTTTCTCATCCATCTAAGAGCTCACAAGCATCAAGATCATCATTTTTCTTTTCTTAATCATCATCAAGATCATCCCTAGCCATTAGTGCTAGAAGTAAGCTTCAACAATCTCTTTTTCATACTTATTTATGTATTTATTGTTTAAAGAACAAGTTATAACTAAAACAATCATACAAAATAATATGAAAATACCAAGAAGCAAAATAATAATCATGGAATAAAAGTGTGTTTATGTTGTGATTTAAAGATGATTACTTGCATATTTGATCTAGTTTTGATGATTAGCATACAAATAACTTGTTAGATGATGTTTAAAAACATAATCTAACAAGTGTACATGAAAATGTTTAATGGTTTTGTTAAACATAAATGTTTAGATGGATGATCATAATCTTTGATTTTGTTAAAGTATGTAAGGTTTTTAACTAAAAATAATACTTTTACAAAGTTATAAAAAGAAACATACAAGATGGGTTTTTATAAAAAGCTTGTTAAAACTAGAAGTAAAGCATGGATTTTGAACTAGTTAACTTATGTTATGATCATACCAAAACCCTACATGATTATGATTTCATCTTGTTAAGATTTTGATATAAATCTCATATGTTTTTATTAAGAAAAATATGAGAAGATTATTGGTGATTTTATAAGAAAAAGATATGTTTTATTAAACATGGCAAAGTCCATATTTCTAATAAAATATGGCCAATTTTTCTTAAAAATCATAAGTTATAAAAACTATTATTTTTGACAAAATCTTTATTAGATTAAAAAGATTTTAAAGAATAGTTTTTTATAAAAACAAAGTTTGATAAATATATATTTTTTGAGAAAATATATATTTAGTTAACTTAACAACTTAAGTGCTATGTGTTATATGTTTGTATTAGTTATATGTATTATAACTAGGAACTTGAATACAATGGTACAAATGAACACAATGTACATTTTGACTAAAGTCTTACAAGACTACAGTTAAATACGCCTTAAAACACACTTACGGACATTCCGAGCTTTCGAACACAACTTATGGTCAAAACGGACGACGGACGAATCTATGAACAAATCGCCATTCTGAGGAGTTACTACTACGTTTAGGCGATCTTTCAACAGGAATACATACAAATCACCGACAACAATATCCGGATGTTTTGAAACTTATAAAAACTATTGTGTATTCTTTTAACTAAAAAGCCTATGCTTAGTAATTTTTTTTTATAAAAATGAAAGAATATATTTTTAACACATGGGCTTATTTTATAACAAATGGGCTTATTTTACATATGGGCCTATTTTATATAAATGGGCTTATTTTTTTATACAAATGGGCTTATTTTACAAATGGGCTTATCACCCTAATTGGGCTTAACAAAAACACATGGGCTAAGCCCAATATCAAGACTCATGGGCTAAGCCCAAAACCAAACATTGGGCCAAGGCCCAATAACATTTGGGCCCAACACTATTTAGGCCCAACACTATTTAGGCCGAACACTATTAAGGCCCAAGACTATTGAGGCCCAACACTATTTGAGCCCAAATAACATAAATTCTTGGGCTAAGCCCAATGACATATAATTGGTAAAAATACAATTATACAATTTATTCATATAAGACATAAAAATCAAGAGGACAAGATCCGATGATACAACTCACTAGATACAAGATTACATATATATATATATTTGGTGATATATATATATATATATATATATATATATATATATAACAGTTTAACAAATCATACATCTAATACACAGTTCAACGAAAAACAAATACATACAAGTCTTACACATATTCAAGACACAAGACTTGTACTCAAGTCATTACAAGACCGGAGTGTCTAACAAATATAGAACGTTTGTAGGTCGTGACACTATTCAGGACGACCGTAAGTCAGATCATAGTTACTTACCATTCACAGGCGCAATTCTGTGAGTTCATGTCCCCTATTCATTTTAAATGTTTTACAACTTTACAACTATCGGGGAAAATACATGTTTATAGTATGATAAATCATGGAATGAAACACTTTAGATCATGTGCGATTAGGGTCATACATCTAAGCACCATTAATCCAGTTTGGACCTAGGTACAGAGGGTTAGATCTAATGGGTTTTGGCGAGCCCCACTCTTGGTCGTGGACCCATATAGAAGAGTGCTTTTGTGTCCCAGTCGATAGTAGTCGACACGAAATCGTCTAGGTTTGGATTGCTTCCTAATTCGTCACACATATTAATGTCCTCGCGAAACATTAATGATCAACGATTTCATTGACGCTTTACATACTACATCATTACATACGGATACATCTTATACAACTCACATTTTATGGATACAGTTTATACAACTCACATTTTATGGATACATTTTATACAACTCACATTTTACAGATACATTTTATACAACTCACATTTTACATATACATCTCATATAACTAAACTGCATGAACTCGCCAACTTTTGTTGATGTTTTCAAACATAACATGTATTTCAGGAAATTAGTGGACCATGCGGACATTTCAGTCAAGAAAAGAAAGTATCAAGACTCCATGCCACCATTTGAAGGGCTTGCCCGTTATATACCGCCTCTTTGCGGTGATATAGTGGTCAAAGCCTTGACATTTTAAGACTTACATTTTGATGTATAAAACAATGACAACTTATTTTCATTTAATGGTTAGTAACCAATACATTTAACTTATGTTGCGTTCTTTTGAAACGATTATGACAATGGCATTGGAGCTTATTTTTATTCATTTAGTATGTTCACTTATATTGTTATGCAATGAAAACCGATCAGATCACACATCGCGCTTCCGCTATGAGCGGGTGTGACATAACTAGTCTAGAATACATGGGAAACTCCCACTAATCTTCGCAAACATGCCTGGAGGGCCGCGATACAAGTATATATGATACATGGTTTACTAAACAAATATACGGTTTACGAAACGAACACTATAACTAAACAACCTACTGTGAACTCGCTCAACTTTGTTGTTGACTCTCTATTACATGCCTTGCAGGTCGTTAGGTACTCATGGAGCTTGCACAGGGAGGCGCGGTCGTTGTGGACATGGATCATGGATGCTTTGTTAAACATTTATGACATTTCAAACTTATACTTATGATGGGTTTACTTTTAATGCTTCCGCTAAACATTGAAACTATACTTACATTTTGAACACCTTTCATATTGTTTGGTTGATATACATTTACTTTTACTTATTACTTATATGTTCTATATGATTGGTGGCTTGATCCTGGTCATGTCATGCCTCCATGCGGTGATACTCCGCGTGTGGAATTTGGGGGTGTGACAGATTGGTATCAGAGCCATTGGTTATAGAGAACTTGGTTTTAATAAGGGGAAAACGTTTTTATTAAAACCATACTATAACCTGTACAGTGCTCAATGATCCACAACGATGCTTCGCTCCACATGCAAGACTCAACACTATAGGTACTACTATTCATGTTTACATTGCCTACATGCTAGATTACATAGAACTTTGCTCATGGTATGCTTAGATAAACGTAACATTTATTGCCTGAGAACACTTGCGTGCGTATTCTCTTCTGTCATCGCACTTTTCGCAAACCTCTCTCACTTATGTTACCTTTGCTATGAAGATCATGGCTGGACGCATTAACATGACACAAGCCCAGTTGACGGCTCTCATTAACGAACAAGTTGCTGCGGCACTTGCAGCCGCACAAGCAGGAGGTATACCCTGCAGTCGTAACTCACACTAGGATCCTTAGATCCTACACTCCTAAACCAACTCTTGTGTTTAACGTTATCCTATTCTTATACACAACAGGTCAACACGCTCAGCCACCTGTTTGCACTTTCAAGAATTTCATGGACTGTCGTCCTAGCACATTCAGTGGCACTGAAGGAGCAGTTGGACTCCTCCCTTGGTTTGAAAAGCTCGAGTCCGTTTTTGAGATGTGTGAATGCCCTGTGGATCGCAGGGTGAAGTACGCTACTGGTACTCTAGAAGGCATTGCGCTGACTTGGTGGAATGCGCAAGTTCAGATCTTAGGGTTGGCAGCTGCTAATGCCATCCCTTGGAATGATTTCAAGGAACTGATCAAACGGGAATACTGCACACGTGATGACATCCACAAGTTAGAAGTGGAGTTCTTTCATCTGAAAATGACGGGGTCGGAAATTCAACCCTATACGAAAAGGTCAAACGAGCTGGCCGTTCTGTGTCCAACTATGGTGGACCCTCCTATCAGGCGTATAGAGTTGTATCTCAAAGGGCTAGCACCAGAAATTCAAAGCCATGTGACATCGTCCAACCTTGATAATATCCAGGATATTCACCATCTTGCTCATCGCCTCACAGATCAGGCAGTGGAACAGAACATGCTGCCTAAACGTATTAGTGCTACCAATGCTACTACTTCCGCTACTCCCATTAATAACAAGCGGAAATGGGATGGGGATTCCAGCAAGGGTTCAGCTACAGCTCAGTGTCAGGTTCAGCAGCGAAAGACGGATAACTACCAGAGCCCTGGTCAGCAATCTTCGGGTAATCAAAGACAGGGTGGATATCGAGGAAACCTCCCAAGGTGCAATACTTGCAACAAGCACCACAATGGCCAGTGCAACAAGGGTCGTTGTCAGCGGTGCCTCAAGATGGGTCATGAGGCTATAGATTGTAGGAGCTCACGACCAGCAAATCAGAATCAGCATCAACAACCACCTGCTCCACGAAACCAGCAGCAGCAACAACAGCGAGGCAACAGGGGATGTTATCAATGTGGCGCTGAAGGCCACTTCAAGCGAGACTGCCCCCAGTTAAACCAGAACGAGAACAACAACAACAACAATAATCAGGGTAATGGGAACAACAACGGGGGAAACAATGATAGAAACAACAGCGCTAGGATTCGTGCATTTGTGCTGGGTGAGGGTGACGCAAGGAATGATCCTAACGTGGTTATGGGTAAGTTTCTTCTCGACGACTTTTATGTTACTGTCTTGTTTGATTAGGGTGCGGATACCAGTTATATGTCTCTGAAAGTTAGTCAAATGCTCAAGCGCACACCCACACTTTTGAACACTAAGCATGTCGTAGAGTTAGCGAATGGTAAAGGTCTAGAGGCCACACACATAGTTCAGGGTTGTAATCTTATCCTCGCTGGTCAGACTTTCTCTATCGATCTAATTCCCATAGCTCTGGGAAGTTTCGACATCGTCATTGGTATGGATTGGTTATCCCAACAGCAAGCAGAGATCTTATACAAGGAGAAGATTGTTCGTATTCCCCGTTCTGGCAAAGAACCTCTCGAAGTTCAAGGCGACAAGAGTGGTGCCGTGGTTGGCATTATCTCCTTTCTGAAGGCTCAGAAATGTTTGCGAAAGGGTCACACTGCCATTTTGGCACTTATTACAGACGCATCAACGAAAGAGAAGAGATTAGAGGATATCCCGGTTGTACGCGAATTTCCTCAAGTGTTTCCCGAAGATTTACCTGGGCTACCGCTTCATCGCCAGGTCAAATTCCAGACTGAACTAGCTCCTAGAGCAGCACCAATAGCTCGCGCACCGTATCGTTTGGCTCCAACTGAACTGGAAGAACTGTCCAAGCAACTGCAAGAACTCTTGGATAAGGGTTTTATTCGTCCTAGCTCTTCGCCTTGGGTAGCTCTAGTGTTGTTTGTGAAAAAGAAAGACGGTACCTTCAGGATGTGCATAGATTACCGCGAACTCAACAAGGTGACTGTGAAGAATCGCTATCCTCTTCCTCATATCGATGATTTATTCGACCAGTTTCAAGGGTCTAGCTACTACTCGAAGATTGATCTGAGGTCAGGTTACCATCAGCTGAGAGTCCGGGATGAGGACGTCTCTAAAAGAGCATTCAGAACTCGCTACGGCCACTACGAGTTTCTAGTCATGCCATTCGGGTTAATAAACGCACCTGCAGTCTTCATGGATCTTATGAACCGAGTGTGCAAGCCTTACCTAGACAAGTTTGTTATTGTCTTCATCGACGACATCCTGATCTACTCTAAGAGTCAGGAGGAACACGAGCAGCATTTACGACTTATTCTGAAGCTCCTTCGAACAGAACAGTTATACGCCAAGTTTTCGAAATGCGACTTCTGGCTTCGTGAAGTCCACTTTCTAGGCCACGTGGTAAACAAGGACGGGATTCATGTGGATCCATCCAAGGTAGACTCGATCAGGAACTGGCCTGCACCGCGTGCACCAACGGAAATCCGCCAATTCTTGGGTCTGGCGGGCTACTACAGAAGGTTCATCAAAGACTTCTCAAAGATTGCACAGCCTCTTACGTTACTGACACAGAAAGGTGTTACTTATCGTTGGGGTAATACACAGGAAACCGCTTTTCAGCATCTAAAGGATAGACTTTGCAGCGCACCTATTCTTTCATTGCCAGAGGGCATAGACGACTTTGTGGTTTATTGCGACTCATCAATACAGGTTCTTGGTTGCGTATTGATGCAAAGGGATAAGGTCATTGCTTACGCTTCACGCCAACTTAAGATCCACGAACGGAACTATACGACACACGATTTAGAGCTGGGAGCTGTTGTTTTCGCACTTAAGATATGGCGACATTACCTGTACGGTACCAAGTGCACTATCTACACCGATCACAGGAGTCTCGAGCATATCTTCAAGCAGAAGGAATTGAACATGCGTCAACGTCGATGGGTCGAACTACTGAATGATTACGAATGCGCCATCAAGTATCATCCAGGCAAAGCCAAAGTTGTGGCTGACGCCCTTAGTCGAAAAGACACTACGCCTAGACGCGTACGAGCACTACAACTTACCATCCAGTCTAGTCTTCCGGCGCAGATACGTGATGCTCAGGTAGAAGCATTGAAACCAGAAAACGTCAGGGCTGAGGCCCTACGCGGCTCAAGGCAACGGTTAGAACAAAAGGAAGACGGCGCCTACTATGTAACAGGACGCATCTGGGTCCCACTTTATGGCGACTTACGCGAGCTTGTAATGGATGAAGCCCATAAGTCTCACTACTCAGAACATCCAGGTTCGGATAAAATGTACCACAATCCCAGAACTACGTACTGGTGGCCTAGCATGAAAGCCCACATAGCAACTTACGTCAGCAAGTGTTTGACTTGTGCGAGGGTCAAGACTGAATATCAGAAACCATCAGGCCTACTTCAGCAACCCAGGATACCATAATGGAAATGGGAGGAAATTTCCATGGATTTTGTCACTGGCCTGCCTAGATCCCAGCGTGGAAACGATACTATTTGGGTGATCGTGGATCGACTCACTAAGTCTGCATACTTCTCGGCTATCAAGGAAACGGACAAGTTCTCTACCTTAGCAGACATCTACTTGAAAGAAGTGGTTTCGAGGCACGGAGTGCCAACCTCCATTATTTCGGATCGTGATGCACGATTCATTTCAGAACTATGGCAAGCGATGCATAAAGCTTTTGGCTCACGACTAGACATGAGCACAGCTTATCACCCTCAGACGGATGGGCAGTCTGAGCGCACTATCCAGACTCTAGAAGACATGCTTATGGCATGTGTTATCGATTTCGGCAACAGCTGGGAAAAACATCTCCTGTTAGTGGAGTTTTCGTTCAATAACAGTTATCACACCCGCATTCAAGCCGCTCCATTCGAGGCATTGTACGGGCGTAAATGCCGATCACCTCTCTGTTGGGCAGAGGTGGGCGATAGTCAGATCACAGGTCCAGAACTTGTAGCTGATGCTACTGAACGGATTGCATAGATACGACAATGAATGGCGGTAGCTCGTAACCGTCAGAAAAGCTACGCTGATAAGCGCAAGAAACCACTCGAGTTCCTGGTTGGGGATCGAGTGCTACTCAAAGTCTCGCCCTGGAAGGGTGTGGTTCGTTTTGGCAAACGAGGCAAACTCAATCCGCGGTATGTTGGACCGTTCGAAATCATTGAAAGAATAGGCAAAGTGGCCTACAAACTAAACTTACCAGCAGAACTCGGTGCAGTTCAAAACGTTTTCCATGTGTCAAATCTGAAGAAGTGTCAGTCAGATGAGACCCTCATAGTTCCTTTGAAGGAACTCACCATCGACGAACAGTTACATTTCGTCGAGGAACCTGTTGAAATTACGGACCGGGATGTTAAGGTCCTCAAGAACACCATAATACCTCTTGTTCGAGTTCGTTGGAACTCCCGTCATGGCCCAGAGTTCACCTGGGAACGAGAAGACCAAATGGAACTCAAATATCCCCAGTTATTCAAGAACAATGCAACTACTACTACTGAGGCTGAAGCTACTACCGAATTTCGGGACGAAATTCCAAATCAACGGGGGGATGATGTGACACCCCAGGAAAACCAGTGAACGATACAACCTAACTAGCTTCCTCAGTAACCGCATGCTAAATTTCGGGACGAAATTTCTTTCAAGTTGGGGATAATGTGACAACTCGAGTTTCCGAGATTCCACTTTCGCATTTATTGCGCGTTAACTGTTTAATTGTTTACTTATACCACTTGTTTGCTTTGTAACTGTATACGTTGTGATATGATAAAGCGTATTGTGATTGTTGCATGTTTATGTGTTTGGTGTTATAACATGAATACTTGTAAACTGTTTAAGACTTGAACAACTCGACGAAACAGATGTGTTTCGCCATAACTCATTTCGACGAAATGGAGTGTTTCGACATCCTCATCCAAACGAAACAGATGTGTTTCGCCGGCCCACGATTCGCCGAAGCCCATTAAGGGCCCATTACGTTGTTTTGTGTGTATCTACGTGAAACGGGTTCAGTTTCACACCTTTGATAATCTGAAAACCCTAGAACTCTCTCCCAAGTGTAACGGCAGCTGTGTGTGTTTCCCCAAGCCCCTTTAGCGATCAACCCATCGTTCCATCTATCTCGGTTTCATGATGTTTTGATAACTCGATATATATTTGTGTATATACTTGCCTGATTTCGGGAATAGATGTGATTATTTGAGTATGGTGATTTTGATTTAGTTATGCATGATTAATCGGTTACATAACTTTATGCGAAACATGATGTGATTGGGGTTTCATGAGTCTTACGTATTATAATCCGTCGCACATCTGGTTAAACCGCGTAGAACGTAACCATATGATTATTCACTGAACCAACATATCTAAACTAGTATTGATCGTATAAACGCCTAATGATATTGTGAATTACATGTCTGTTCGGTAACTGTTATGCATAGGGTACGGTTTACTAGTATGTTATTCAATGATTTGGTTGAATGATTGCTGTATGATTGTATGTTTTTCTGTATGCTAATCGGCGATTAGGGTTTCTGTAAATTTGTAACTGTCACGGCGTAACTGATACTTGTGACGAAACGGGCAACGACGAAACTAATATGGCGAAACAAATTTGTTTCGCCGAAACCACTTAACGACGAAACAAACACGGCGAATCAAGCGTGTTTCGCCGAAGACATCACGACGAAACAAAGGGATGTTTCGTCGAAGGGAAGTAACGACGGAACAGGGGGTGTTTCGTCGAGTGGGTAATCTGCACAGTAACATAGTTTGAATCTGTTAAGACTTAACTGGGTTAACCAACTGTTGTTAGATGATATGCATGACTTGTATGGTTTTGAATACGTGTTTAGTGCTACTTGGTGATCATTGCTTCAATACCACTGTGATTGTATATGCTTACATGAACTTAGTGGTTATAAACTGATTATGTATACGTGCGTACTCTAGGACTTGATTGATTAACTGTGAGCACATACCTTAGTATACCGAGCAAACCAAGGTGAGTTCACACTCTTACCAAGGCATGGGATTCCCGGGGTTGGGAATGGGATTGAATAATTACTTATACTTACATTGTTACTGGAATTACGTACCACTGACCTCGTTAAGGGAAGGTCACTTATAGATACTGCTAGACTAGTAATACATGGGAGCCCCAACTACTCTTCGCACACATGCCTGGTATGGCCGCGATACAAATACTAAACTTCGCACACATGCCTGGAATGGCCGCGATACAAATACTAATCTTCGCAAACATGCCTGGAGGGCCACGATACAAATATAACTAGTCTAGAATACATGGGAAACTCCCACTAATCTTCGCAAACATGCCTGGAGGGCCGCGATACAAGTATATATGACACATGGTTTACTAAACAAATATACGGTTTACGAAACAAACACTATAACTAAACAACCTACTGTGAACTCGCTCAACTTTGTTGTTGACTCTCTGTTACATGCCTTGCAGGTCGTTAGGTACTCATGGTGCTTGCACAGGGAGGCGCGATCGTTGTGGACATGGATCATGGATGCTTTGTTAAACATTTATGACATTTCAAACTTATACTTATGATGGGTTTACTTTTAATGCTTCCGCTAAACATTAAAACTATACTTACATTTTGAACACCTTTCATATTGTTTGGTTGATATACATTTACTTTTACTTATTACTTATATGTTCAATATGATTGGTGGCTTGATCCTGGTCATGTCACGCCTCCATGCGGTGATACTCTGCGTGTGGAATTTGGGGGTGTGACACTGACCACACCCTTCCAAGGTGATACCTTTAGGAGTACGTAGTCGCCAACGTCAAATTCAAGGGGCTTGCGTCTTCTATCGGCGTAGCTTTTCTGTCTATCCCTGGATTTCGACAAGTTGTCTCGAATATGGAGGATTTTGTCAGTCTTTTCTTGTAGTAACTCGGGACCGGTTAATTGCGAATGACCGATCTTGTGCCATACAATAGGCGAACGACATCTTCTTCCATATAAGGCCTCGAATGGTGCCATTTGTATGCTGGCATGACAGCTGTTGTTGTACGAAAATTCAACCAACGGTAAGTATTTGTTCCAACTACCACCGAAGTCTATGACACACGCACGGAGCATGTCTTCAAGAGTACGGATCGTTCTTTCAGTCTGTCCGTCGGTTTGAGGATGAAATGCGGTACTTAAGTTAAGTGACGTACCAAGAGCTGCTTGAAACGTTTCCCACAATCGTGAAGTGAACCGAGCGTCACGGTCTGAAATGATGTCACGAGGCGTACCATGATTACAAATGATCTCGTCGGTGTAGATTCGGGCTAGTCGTTCTACCTTGTAGTCTTCCCGTATTGGCAAAAAGTGGGCTAATTTGGTCAGACGATCAACTATAACCCAAATGCTGTCATGACTTGATGGCATGGGCGGAAGTTTGGTTATGAAATCCATAGCTATACTCTCCCACTTCCATATAGGGATTGAAGGTTGTTCGAGTAAGCCAGAAGGTCGTTGATGTTCAGCGTTGACTCTCGCACCTTAGGCAACTTCCAACATAGCGGGCGATATCTCTTTTCATTCCCGGCCACCAGTACTTGTAACGAAGGTCCTGGTACATTTTGTCGGCACCGGGATGTATAGAATATCGGGATTTGTGGGCTTCGTCCATTATAATCTTTCACAATCGGTTCGCTTAGGGATCCAAATTCGGTCCAGATAATAGAAGATCCCATCTGCTTTGCTTACAAGCTGAGCTCCATCGTGATAAATCCTCTCTTTCTTCAAAGTGCGCTCGTTAAAACAAGCATGCTGGGCTTCGCGGATGAGGGTTTCGAGATCATGCTGGGCTTGGGTATTGCAAATACTGAGCAAATAACTCCGTCTGCTGAGCGCATCGGCAACAACATTTGCCTTGCCTGGGTGATAACGAATCTCACAGTCGTAATCGTTAAGAAGTTCTACCCATCGGCTTTGACGCATGTTAAGTTCTTTCTGATTAAAGATGTGTTGTAAACTCCTGTGATCGGTGAAGATCATACACTTGGTACCATACAGGTAGTGTCGCCAAATCTTCAATGCAAAAACAACTGCGCCTAGCTCGAGATCATGGGTTGTATAGTTCTTCTCGTGGATTTTGAGCTGACGAGATGCGTAAGCTATAACCTTGTCCCGTTGCATGAGAACACAACCAAGACCAAGGTTGGAAGCATCACAATAGACAAAGAAATCGTTGTTTCCATCGGGCAACGTGAGAACAGGAGCATTGCAGAGCCTATGCTTGAGGGCTTGAAAGGTGGACTCTTGTTCAGTTCCCCAAACAAAAGACTTGTCTTTATGAGTAAGGGCGGTAAGCGGCACAGCAATCTTAGAGAATCCTTCGATAAATCGTCGGTAATAGCCCGCTAGTCCGAGAAAAGAACGAACTTCAGACGGGTTCTTAGGCGTAATCCAGCTCTTAACTGCTTCAATCTTCGCGGGATCGACATGAATACCTTGACTATTAACGATGTGACCCAGAAACTGAACCTCCTCCAGCCAGAATTCACACTGGAGAACTTGGCATAGAGTTGATTCCCCTGGAGTAGCTCGAGAACCAAACGTAGATGTTGTGCGTGTTCGGCTTTCGATTTGGAATAAATCAAGACATCGTTGATGAAGACGATGACGAAACGGTCTAGAAATGGCTTACACACGCGATTCATCAGATCCATGAAAACCGCGGGTGCGTTGGTTAAACCAAAAGGCATAACAACGAATTCATAATGGCCGTATCGAGTTCGAAAAGCGGTTTTGGGGATGTCTTCCTCTTAAATGCGCAATTGATGGTAGACTGAACGTAGATCGATCTTCGAGAAACACTTAGCACCTTGCAGCTGATCAAATAAGTCATCGATTCGAGGCAAAGGGTAACGGTTCTTGATGGTTAACTTATTCAACTCCCGATAGTCGATGCACATCCTGAACGACCCATCCTTCTTTTTAACGAAAAGGACTAGTGCGCCCCAAGGAGAGGTGCTCGGGCGAATAAAGCCTTTTTCAAGTAACTCCTGGAGTTGGTTCGAGAGTTCCCTCATTTCGGATGGAGCGAGTCGATAAGGGGCTTTGGCAATAGGGTTAGCTCTAGGAATAAGGTTGATACGAAAGTCGATATCATGACTTGGCGGTAGTCCGGGAAGATCATCAGGGAACACCTGAGGAAATTCATGAACCACTGGAATGTCTTTGACTTCAACCTTCCTTTTCTTTTCCTTCTCCGCTACTATAATGTTGGCCAAGAAAGCCTTGTATTCCTTGCGGAGATACCTGCTAGCTTGGATACACGACATGAGCTTGAGACCCTTCGAAGCTGTTTCGCCGTACACACATAATAAATCACCATTCGCGAGCGAGAATCGAATCATTTTATCAAAACACACAACTTCAGCATGGTTTTCGCGCAGAAAGTCCATGCCTACTATGATGTCGAAACTTCTGAGTTGCATGGGAATAAGGTCGATTGGAAAGATATAATTGTTGAGCTCGAGAGTACAATCACGGAGAACAGAATTAACGGCGACGATTCTTCCTGTAGCGACTTCAACTTCAAATGAAGAGGGGAGATAAGAGCGCATACGACTAAGGAGCTTCTTGAATTCAAACGACACAAAGTAGTTATCGGCTCCAGTATCAAACAAACATGATGCATAAATACCATTCACAAGGAACGTACCATTAACCACATTGTTGTCAGCCTGAGCTTGACAAGCATTGATGTTGAAGGTTCTGGCACGGGCTGCTTGTTGCTGCTGCTGCTGCTGGGGCTCTTGTTTCACAACCCTGTTTGGGCACATGTTTGCAAAATTGTTAGGATCACCACATGCAATGCAGACTCGAGCATTGACCACGGGTGCTTGAGCTGCGGGTTGGCCTTGAGGGGCTGGGAGTAGAGCTTAATGAGCGGCGGCAGGAGCTGCGGTGTTTCGGGGACCATAGTGACAGTTCGCAGTGAAATGACCGTAGAGATTGCAGTGAGTGCAGAAATGACAGGTGATTCCCACCGGATGATGATATGAGCATGTCGGGCAGAGCAGGTGGGGACCTGTGTAAGCACGCTTTGCTGGCGGCGCATTGGTCGCTGGGGCTGGTCGGTGATGAGACTACTGCTGAGCCGGTACGGCTTGTAGAGGGGTAGCAGTTGTTGTGACGGCACAGTTCTTGTTGCTGGAGCTGCTGTTGTTGTGCTTCTTCTTTCGGCATGATGACTTGGACGGTTGAGCAGTGGAGTCGGTGGTTGTTGCAGTGGTAGCTTGATGCAGAGACTTGGATGGCTTATCCCAGAAACCAGACTTTACCCGCTTGTCATTGATCTTGGTGGCAAGCAAGTAAGTCTATTCAATTGATGATGTCTTGGCGGCATGAACAAAGTCGGAAACACAATCAGGTAGAGCTCAAATGTACTTCTTGATGGCCTTGTCTGGCGTCTTGACTTGATCGGGACAGATAATGCTAAGCTGCTTGAAGCGAGCAGTTAAAGCAGCGTTGTCTCCGTCCTTCTACTTGATGTTCCAAAACTCATCCTCCAGCTTTTGGCGTTCATGGGGAGGGCAGAATTCGTCCATCATGATGGCCTTCAGCTCTTCCCAAGTCAGCTCATAATCTGCATCATTCCCGTGTTTGTTTCGTTAGGCCGTCCACCAGTCTAGAGCTCAAGACTGGAAAACGCCGGTTGCATTTAGGGTACGAAGATTTTCAGGACAGCCGCTTTGGCGCAGAGTGACTTCAACTGAATCAAACCATTGAAACATGGCGGTAGGGCCATCTTCTCCGGTAAACTCTTTGGGTCCGCATGCCTTAAACTGTTTGAAGCTGAAAACGGTCTTGTTAGCGTCTTTGGGAACTTCAGTTCCCGACTCCTCAGACGATTTGTTGACGTTCTCATACACCTCGCTCACAGCTTTTGCCACTTGCTTGGCAATGATAGCAGTGAGACGCTTGTCTCTCTTTTCCTGGCGGGTAAGTGGGGTTTAGTGTCCAGATCACGACATGGTCTGCAACAGACATCGTCGTAGGTCTCAGACACAACAAATCGAATCTCTCCTCACACGTCTACTACTTACTAAAGCTCAAGAACATGTCAAAACACATATCACATAAACACATAGGCACATAACCACAGATTCACGTAATCACGGAAGCACATAGAGCACAGAATCACAGAAGCACATAAGCACATAAGCATTTAATCACAGATGCAGTTAATATCACGTAATCCTCCTACCCGCACACAGTAGCACATACTGTATCCTGAGTGCATCTAAGTTTTACGAGTTATTCGAATATAGCATTCGCACATGGCATATCGAGTAGTATAGTATGATCGTATAACATGTCGAGTATAGTATAAGTGTAGATCGTAGCATAGTGTCGTCTAGATTGCAGCGACTTGTTAGCGTATTGAGATAGAAGAGCAATGTGAGTCGTGCGTGTTGATCGAAGTGATAGAAAACATCGATTGAACATCAAAATTAAACACAAAAACAGGCAAACACACTTAAAACACATAAAATCGACGAACCATCAGAGTCGGCAGTTGCGGGCTCAGAATCGAAACACATAAAATCGAGAAATAGATTGTCTACGGCTAATAAACGTCGACTACCCAAAGCGATTCGACTATTCGCAGTAGACTTGTCGTCACTTTTCGACTTTCGGGATCGCGTTTCTGCCTCGACTCTTGGGCATTCCGCGCGTATTCCCTAGGTCATACTCGTGAGTTCAGGTTGTTGGAATCCATCGACGCTTTGGTGAGATAAATAAAATCCGGAACAAGTTGTCAAGGTTAGGGTTTCACCCCTAGCTTAGCAACTTCTTCCTTGTTTTTGTAAAATATGAGGAGATTATTCATCAAAATATGGATTTCACTCCTGATTTGGTATAATTCTCCTCGTTGGTTCTGAGAAATCATTGATGAATTGATAAAATCAGCATTGATTAAGCAATTTAGTCGAGAGTTTGCGGTTTTCACACCTAATCCTGACTAAATCGCTTGATCCTATTTGAGAATTTGAGTGCAGTGATAGCGAAGAGTAACAGGATATAGCACATACGCTTGGTCTGTTGGTTTCTAACTATAGTCTAGGTCTCTAAGACAGCGACCCAGACTAGCTCGTGTCTTGCCTAATTCCCTATAGTTATGGCTCTGATACCAATCTGTCACACCCCAACCGATGGCGGAATCATCGGGGCATGGCACTGAGCGAAACAGATTGTCCAGAAGTTTCCACAACAACTATCATTACTATTTAGTTTAAATAATACGTCCCATACCGTATCCCAAATAATAAAACAAGTTATCACAGATAAGCATCTAGTCAAATATACTGTTCCGACAACTCAGATTTAAACATAGTAAAATAAATATTGTTTCTGCTTCTAAAGACCCCTAGATTGACTGCTACAGACAATTATTTGTTGGGGGCTCTAGACGCTTTATTCTAGCCTCGCTTCCCTCGCAAGAATGCGTCTTAAACACCTGTCACATACGTTAAAATAAAGTCAATACATAAAATGTAAAAGTGAGCATACAAGTTTGATAATAGTATATAGAGTTCGAATTAGTTTTCGCATAACCAGCACGTACACAGAGGAAAACCAAGCATGTTAATTATCGACATGAATCTATCGACACCAATGACTGCGGGTTGACTGTTCGAGACAGTTCGCAATACATGATTACCACCGTAATCCATGCAAGTAATTGTCCTTAACAACCCCCGTGTGAACGGGTGCTGAGTCCAAACTATAGTACTACGTCGTTAAGGCAGGTAGACAGCATTCCACGTGTAAACATAACAACAAGCATTCATTTAGTCACGTAATACATGCATATCGGTTAGCGTATAAAGTAATTGATGTCACACCCCCAAAATCCACCCGCGGAGTACCACCGCTTGGAGGCGTGACATGACCAGGATCAAGCCACCAATCATATCGAACATAATGAGTAATAATAAACGTAAGTGTATATCAACCCATAATATGAAAGGTGTTCAAATAACATAGTTTAAGTAGCGGAAGCATAGTATAAAATCCAACGTAATTAATAAGTTTTCAACTGTCATAAGTGTTTATCAAAACGTCCACGATCCATGTCCACAACGACTGTCACACCCCCAAAATCCCACCTGCGGAGTACTACCGCTTGGAGGCGTGACTGACCAGGATCCAGCCACCAATCATACTGAACAAGCATATAAGTAATTATAAAAGTTTAACCAATACGATTGGTGTTCCAAAACAAATAAGTTTAAGTTGCAAGCGGAAGCATAAGTTTAAAGTTATAACATAAGTTCCAAAAGTTTCAAGTTTAACATAGTCTTGTAGCAATCCCTGTCCCACAACGATCCTCCTCCATGCAAGCTCCCGCTGAGTACCTATGGTCCTGCAAAGCATGTAGTAACGAATCAACAACTAGTTGAGTGAGTTCACGGGTGGGCGTTTGTTTTAGTTATTCCGAAAACAGTTTCCTTTAACTGGCATCCTGCCGTGGGGGTTACCCCATAGTTTAAAAACGTGACATGTTCGTTCCCAGTTACTCCGGCACTCCGGCCGTGGGGGCTACCCCATGTAGTTATCAGGCATTTCGGCCGTGGGGGCTACCCCATGCGTACATCATCCGGCTCTCCAGCCGTGGGGGTACCCCATGCGTACACTAGACTCGTTACCATATCGACTGCTGACTGTAGTCATGTTTATGTGCCCTGAAAACATCAATGTCTATCATCATTGACGTGCCCCAGATCCATTAGTTCACGCCCGTCCTCTGCGGCACGGTGTGAGGCTTGTCAGACCTAAATAGCGCTATCTAACTAATGACCCGCTCGCCATTGGCCCGGCGATTAGTCGATACAAAAAGGAGGGACTTCGTGATAGAGTTTTAGTCTAGTACGTTTATCCGTCCATCCGGACGAGGAATCACATTCCTGAACCACTGACGTCCTACCCAAGGAGGACGAGGAATCCACGTTCCTTAACCCCGTTCCCAACCCAGGGAATCCCATGCTTTGTAAAGGGTGTGAACTCACCTCGGTTTGCTCGGCAGTTAATCACAGAAAGTCAATCAAGTCGCAAGTAGTCAGTTACGTCCTAACACGGATATCACTTATAATCAGATTCAAGCCAGCAATGTACACGTATGTTTAACACGTATGGCAAACATGTTTAACAGTTCACAGTAATCTTAATCAACAGTAGCACATACGGTTCACAAGTTCAGCCCAACTACTTAGGCCCAAACACGTAAAAGCAGTTAGCACAGAAGCCCATCAGTCTGGCCCATTAACTAAGGCCCAAAAGTGTGGTCTCGAGTCGCAACCGGACTCGCAAGCATGGTCTCGAGTCATGCTGTGTGCTGATCTCAGGTGGTTGCGAGTCGCAACCGGTGTCGCAACCGTGGTCTCGGTTAATCATGCTGAGGTCTCGAGTCGCAACGGGACTCGTAATCTATGGTTTCGGCTTGTCCTGTTATGGTTGCGAGTCGCAACCGCGTGGTCTCGAGTCATCACGCTGTGGTTGCGAGTCGCAACCGGGTGATTGCGAGTCGGTAGCAGTCGTTTTCATGTTCACGTGTTGATGCAGATGTAGTCAGATTAATGGTACAATATAATCAGGCCCAAATCAGGAAATAACCAATAGCATTCCACTAACAGTTTTCCTAATCAGGCTATTAGTCAAAGATGGATCAAAATCACAAGGGTTTTCAATCTTCAACTATCATTCAAAGTGTTCTTCCTATGTTCAAACACATATCCAAGTTCTTCATAACTTAAACAACACTTATTCAACCAAAACTATAAACAACTATCAAGATACAATTTACTAGCATGCATCCTACTTGACAAACATATTCATTAGCCGATTTGTTTAGTATAAACACCCAAACTTTTCGGATCTAATCCAAGTGCAACCAATATCATCATTCACCTTTTTAACATACAATGAACCCATTTTCATCATCAAACATTTATGTATAGTTCAACTCATAATAAGAAACATTCATGAACCGATTTCTTTTCAAAACATTATGTATAACTCAACAACTTAACATATTGTCACATAATCTCATCATACAAACATAACATGAACACACTAACATTCAACAAAACATCAAGAACACTAACCGGTTATGGGTTTCGAGGGTGTGTGTAAAGCTTCCAACCGGGTGTGTGTGTGAGCCGATCCAAGTCCAAAGATCCGAGAATGATGAAGTGTTTGTGTTCTAGAGTTTAAGTGAGAGAGATAGTAGGAGAGTGTGTGGGTGTAATGTTTCAACAAATGGTAACACTAACTAAGGTGGTGTATTTATAGTCAAGTTCCAAGTGTGTGCACCCTTAATGGGTTTCGGGTGGGGTTTACGGCCCAAAGGCCCAACCGGCCAAAGGTTCTCGGCCCAAAGGCCCATTCGGTCACTATTCACTCGAGACCTCATGGTCTCGAGTCGGGTTCTTTGTTCTCGGGTTGGGTTCTCGGTTCCCTTATAACACGTAATAATATATACAATGCACACATAACAAGCACATATCACATAAAAAGGTTCACATTATCATTAAGTTTAATCATTCAACTAATCACATAACGTACAAGTATATCGCATCAAGACACAACGAAGGTTCTAGATTTCGAGTTGTCACATCATCCCCAAGTTGAAAGAAATTTCGTCCCGAAATTTGATGGCACTCACTGAGGAAGCTAGTCAAGTTGTAAGGTTTTCCCGGTTATCCTGGGGTGTCACATCCACCCCCCGTTGATCTGGAATTTCGTCCTGAAATTCCGTAGCTTCAGCCTCAGTAGCGTTTGTACTGTTCTCAAACAGTTGGGGATACTTTTGTTTCATCCGATCTTCGCGCTCCCAGGTAAACTCTGGGCCGCGACGTGAGTTCCAACGAACTCGAACAAGAGGTATTCTAGTGCTCTTGAGGACCTTAACATCCCGGTCCGTGATTTCGACAGGTTCTTCGACGAATTTCAACTGTTCGTCGATCGTGAGTTCCTTCAGAGGAACTACGTGCGTCTCATCTGACATACACTTCTTCAGATTTGACACGTGGAAAACGTTGTGAACTGCACCGATTTCTGCTGGTAATTTCAGTCTGTAGGCCACCTTGCCTATTTTCTCAAGGATTTCGAAAGGTCCAACGTATCGTGGGTTAAGTTTGCCGCGTTTACCAAAACGAACCACACCCTTCCAGGGTGAAACTTTGAGTAATACCCGCTCCCCAACCTGGAGCTCAAGTGGTTTCCTGCCCTTATCGGCGTAGGCCTTCTGACGGTCACGAGCGGCCGCCATGCGTTGTCGTATTTGAGCAATCCGCTCAGTAGTGTCTACCACATGTTCTGGACCAGTGATCTGACTATCCCCCACCTCTGCCTAACAGAGAGGTGACCGGCATTTACGTCCGTACAATGCCTCAAACGGAGCAGCTTTAATGCTGGTGTGGTAGCTGTTATTATACGAGAATTCCACGAGTGGCAGATGCCTTTCCCAGCTGTTGCCAAAGTCGATTACACAAGCGCGAAGCATGTCTTCTAATGTCTGAATAGTTCGCTCGGACTGCCCGTCCGTCTGTGGGTGATACGCTGTGCTCATATCAAGTCGTGAGCCAAAAGACTTGTGCATTGCTTGCCACAGTTCCGAAGTAAAACGCGCATCTCGATCAGAGATAATAGAGGTGGGCACCCCGTGCCTCGAAGCAACTTCCTTGAGATATATCTCCGCCAGAGTGGAGAATTTATCTGTTTCTTTGATTGCCAAGAAGTGTGCGGATTTTGTGAGTCGATCCACGATCACCCAGATAGTATCGTTTCCGCGCTGTGATCTAGGTAGGCCAGTAACGAAATCCATGGAAATTTGCTCCCATTTCCATTGTGGTATCTCTGGTTGTTGGAGTAGGCCTGAGGGTTTCTGATATTCCGTCTTGACTCGCGCACAGGTCAAACACTTGCTGACATAAGTTGCTATGTGGGCCTTCATGCTAGGCCACCAATACGTAGTTTTAATATCGTGGTACATCTTGTCCGAACCAGGGTGTACCGAGTAGCGAGATTTGTGCGCTTCATCCATCACGAGTTCCCGTAAATCGCCATAGAGTGGGACCCAGATGCGTCCTGTTACATAATAAGCACCGTCTTCCTTCTGTTCTAAGCGTTGCCTTGACCCGCGTAGGGCTTCGGCTCTAACGTTTTCTGGTTTCAGTGCTTCTATCTGAGCAGCTCGTATTTGCGAAGGTAGACTAGAATGGATCGTGAGTTGTAAAGCTCTTACACGCTTAGGCGTAGTGTCCTTTCGACTGAGGGCGTCTGCCACAACATTGGCCTTGCCCGGGTGATATCTGATAGAGCACTCATAGTCATTCAGCAGCTCGACCCATCGTCGCTGCCGCATATTCAGTTCCTTCTGCTTGAATATGTGCTCTAAACTCCTGTGGTCGGTGTAGATGGCGCACTTGGTTCCGTATAGGTAATGCCGCCATAACTTAAGTGCGAAAACAACAGCTCCCAGCTCTAAATCATGCGTCGTGTAGTTCTTCTCGTGGACTTTGAGTTGTCGTGAGGCGTAGGCTATGACTTTATCTCGTTGCATCAATACACAACCAAGACCCTGAATTGATGCATCACAGTAAACCACAAAATCATCTGTGCCCTCTGGCAGTGAAAGGATAGGTGCACTACAAAGTCTATCCTTTAGATGCTGAAAAGCTAACTCTTGTGTATTCCCCCAATGATAGACAACGCCTTTCTGTGTTAGCAAGGTCAGAGGCTGCGCAATCTTAGAAAAATCCTTAATGAATCTCCTGTAGTAACCTGCCAATCCCAAAAATTGGCGAATTTCCTTTGGTGTGCGGGGCGCAGGCCAGTTCTTAATAGAGTCCACTTTGGATGGATCAACGTGAATCCCATCTTTGTTCACCACATGCCCTAGGAAATGGACTTCACGAAGCCAGAAGTCGCACTTCGAGAACTTTGCGTAAAGCTGTTCCTTCCGGAGGAGTTCCAAAATAAGTCGTAGATGTTGTTCGTGCTCTTCTTTGTTCTTAGAATAGATTAGAATGTCGTCGATGAAGACTATAACAAACTTGTCCAGGTACGGTTTGCACACTCGATTCATCAAATCCATAAAAACTGCCGGTGCGTTCGTCAGCCCAAACGGCATGACCAGAAACTCATAGTGCCCATAACGAGTTCTAAAAGCTGTCTTAGAGACATCCTCTTCTCGAACTCTCAACTGGTGATATCCCGATCTCAGATCGATCTTTGAATAGTAGCTCGACCCCTGCAACTGGTCGAACAAGTCGTCAATACGCGGTAGAGGATAACGATTCTTCACAGTCACTTTGTTGAGTTCGCGATAGTCGATACACATTCTGAAGGTACCGTCCTTTTTCTTCACAAATAACACTGGAGCTCCCCAAGGCGATGAGCTCGGACGAATAAAACCCTTATCCAAGAGTTCTTGTAGTTGCGTGGAGAGTTCTTCCAACTCTGATGGCGCTAAACGATAAGGTGCACGGGCTACAGGCGCGGCTCCAGGAGCTAGATCAATCTGAAACTCGACTTGGCGATGGGGCGGAAGACCAGGTAATTCCTCAGGGAATACCTCAGGATAGTCGCGTACAACCGGAAAATCTTCTAGCTTCTTCTCCTTTTCTGTGGTGTCAGTAACTAGAGCCAAAATCGCAGTGTGGCCCTTTCGTAAGCATTTCTGGGCCTTAAGAAGAGAGATGATGTTCTCAACTGCACTTCTCTTGTCGCCACGAATCATGAGAGGTTCACTACCAAAACCAGGAATACGAACGATCTTCTCGCTACAAAGAATCTCTGCTCGGTGTTGGGACAACCAATCCATCCCAATGACAACGTCGAAACTACCCAAGGCAATAGGAATAAGATCGACAGAGAAGGTATGGTTAGCGAGAATAAGCTGGCAACCCTTGACTACGTGTGAGGCTTCCAAACTCTTACCATTAGCTAGCTCTACAGTGTGCTTGTCGCTCAGGGGTGTAGGAATACGCTTAAGCATCTTACTAACTTCTAGTGACACATAGCTAGTATCGGCACCCGAATCAAATAAGACTGTAACATAAAAGTCGTCGAGAAGGAACTTACCCGTCACCACGTTGGGATCATTCCTTGCTTCACCTTGACCAATCACGAACACTCGTCCCCTAGCACCATTGTTGTTGTTCCCATTGTTACCATTCCCCTGGTTGTTGTTGTTGTTGTTCAATTGGGGACAATCTTTCTTGAAGTGGCCTTCAGCTCCACACTGAAAGCACCCTTTGTTGTTACCCTGTTGCTGTCGCTGGTTCTGCTGAGGTTGCTGACGATTCTGATTGGCGGGGTATGCGCTCCTGCAATCCTTTGCAACATGACCAGGCTTGTTGCACCGATGACAGTTGCCCCTGGTGCATGGCCCACTGTGATGTAAGTTGCAACGATTGCACTTGGGGTGATTCCCCTTGTATCCACCGTGACTTTGACCACCAGACGATTGCTGACTGGGGCTCTTGTGATCGTCCGTCTTTCTCTGCTGAGACTGAGTTTGCACCGAAGTTGAACCCCTGCTTGAAGTTCCATCCCATTTCCGTTTATCCCCACTAGAAGCACCAGAAGTAGTTGCAGCACCTATGCGCTTCGGTAACTTGTTCTGCTCCACCGCTTGGTCAGTGAGACGGTGAGCCAACTGTACAACCTGCTGGATAGTAGTCAAGTTCGCTGAAGTCACATGACTTTGGATCTCTGGCACCAAGCCCTTGAGATAGAGTTCAATTCGCTTATACGGAGGATCCACCATAGTAGGACACAACAAGGCAAGCTCATGCGATCTCTTAGTGTATGCCTCAATCTCCAACCCCGACATCTTGAGATTGTAGAACTCATCTTCCAGCTTATGAATGTCGTCACGACTGCAGTATTCCTCCCTGATCATTTCCTTGAAAGTTTCCCATGGGGTGGCGTTGGCAGCAACCAACCCTAACATCTGCACTTGAGCATTCCACCACGTGAGAGCCAGACCCTCGAGAGTACCAGTAGCATACTTCACCCTGCGCGCTTCAGGGCATTCACACATTTCGAACACAGACTCCAGTTTCTCAAACCAGTGTAGGAGACCTACTGCTCCTTCAGTGCCGCTAAAAGTAGTGGGTCGACAGTCCATAAAAGTCTTAAAAGTGCACACCGGTGCCTGAGCATACTGACCTAAAGTAGGCAAAAGAAAGACAGAGTTTAACACAAAGGTTGGTTCACGAGAGTAGGATCCAAATGATCCTAGAACAATTTCGGACTGCAGGATATACCTCCTGCGTGTGCAGCTGCGAGCGCTGCGGCAACTCGTTCGTTGATCAAAGCCGTCAACTGGGCTTGTGTCATGTTAACGCGTCCAGACATGGTTCTTCATAATAAGAGTATTACGTGTGAGAGAGGTTCGCGAAAGTACGATAGTAGGACAGAGTAAGCACACACGTGTTCATACAACAGTAGTTATACTAATCAAGCATACCATGAGCAATGTACTACGTAACTAACAAGTAGGCAATATACATCATATTACCTAGAATGTCGAGCCTTGCATGAGGAGCGAAGTGTCGTTGTGGACCGTTGAGCACTAAACCGGTTATAGTCTGGTTTTAACAAAAACGTTTCTCCTTTATTAAAACCAAGTTCACTATAACCAATGGCTCTGATACCAATCTGTCACACCCCCAAAATCCCACCTGCGGAGTACTACCGCTTGGAGGCGTGACTGACCAGGATCCAGCCACCAATCATACTGAACAAGCATATAAGTAATTATAAAAGTTTAACCAATACGATTGGTGTTCCAAAACAAATAAGTTTAAGTTGCAAGCGGAAGCATAAGTTTAAAGTTATAACATAAGTTCCAAAAGTTTCAAGTTTAACATAGTCTTGTAGCAATCCCTGTCCCACAACGATCCTCCTCCATGCAAGCTCCCGCTGAGTACCTATGGTCCTGCAAAGCATGTAGTAACGAATCAACAACTAGTTGAGTGAGTTCACGGGTGGGCGTTTGTTTTAGTTATTCCGAAAACAGTTTCCTTTAACTGGCATCCTGCCGTGGGGGTTACCCCATAGTTTAAAAACGTGACATGTTCGTTCCCAGTTACTCCGGCACTCCGGCCGTGGGGGCTACCCCATGTAGTTATCAGGCATTTCGGCCGTGGGGGCTACCCCATGCGTACATCATCCGGCTCTCCAGCCGTGGGGGCTACCCCATGCGTACACTAGACTCGTTACCATATCGACTGCTGACTGTAGTCATGTTTATGTGCCCTGAAAACATCAATGTCTATCATCATTGACGTGCCCCAGATCCATTAGTTCACGCCCGTCCTCTGCGGCACGGTGTGAGGCTTGTCAGACCTAAATAGCGCTATCTAACTAATGACCCGCTCGCCATTGGCCCGGCGATTAGTCGATACAAAAAGGAGGGACTTCGTGATAGAGTTTTAGTCTAGTACGTTTATCCGTCCATCCGGACGAGGAATCACATTCCTGAACCACTGACGTCCTACCCAAGGAGGACGAGGAATCCACGTTCCTTAACCCCGTTCCCAACCCAGGGAATCCCATGCTTTGTAAAGGGTGTGAACTCACCTCGGTTTGCTCGGCAGTTAATCACAGAAAGTCAATCAAGTCGCAAGTAGTCAGTTACGTCCTAACACGGATATCACTTATAATCAGATTCAAGCCAGCAATGTACACGTATGTTTAACACGTATGGCAAACACGTTTAACAGTTCACAGTAATCTTAATCAACAGTAGCACATACGGTTCACAAGTTCAGCCCAACTACTTAGGCCCAAACACGTAAAAGCAGTTAGCACAGAAGCCCATCAGTTTGGCCCATTAACTAAGGCCCAAAAGTGTGGTCTCGAGTCGCAACCGGACTCGCAAGCATGGTCTCGAGTCATGCTGTGTGCTGATCTCAGGTGGTTGCGAGTCGCAACCGGTGTCGCAACCGTGGTCTCGGTTAATCATGCTGAGGTCTCGAGTCGCAACGGGACTCGTAATCTATGGTTTCGGCTTGTCCTGTTATGGTTGCGAGTCGCAACCGCGTGGTCTCGAGTCATCACGCTGTGGTTGCGAGTCGCAACCGGGTGATTGCGAGTCGGTAGCAGTCGTTTTCATGTTCACGTGTTGATGCAGATGTAGTCAGATTAATGGTACAATATAATCAGGCCCAAATCAGGAAATAACCAATAGCATTCCACTAACAGTTTTCCTAATCAGGCTATTAGTCAAAGATGGATCAAAATCACAAGGGTTTTCAATCTTCAACTATCATTCAAAGTGTTCTTCCTATGTTCAAACACATATCCAAGTTCTTCATAACATAAACAACACTTATTCAACCAAAACTATAAACAACTATCAAGATACAATTTACTAGCATGCATCCTACTTGACAAACATATTCATTAGCCGATTTGTTTAGTATAAACACCCAAACTTTTCGGATCTAATCCAAGTGCAACCAATATCATCATTCACCTTTTTAACATACAATGAACCCATTTTCATCATCAAACATTTATGTATAGTTCAACTCATAATAAGAAACATTCATGAACCGATTTCTTTTCAAAACATTATGTATAACTCAACAACTTAACATATTGTCACATAATCTCATCATACAAACATAACATGAACACACTAACATTCAACAAAACATCAAGAACACTAACCGGTTATGGGTTTCGAGGGTGTGTGTAAAGCTTCCAACCGGGTGTGTGTGTGAGCCGATCCAAGTCCAAAGATCCGAGAATGATGAAGTGTTTGTGTTCTAGAGTTTAAGTGAGAGAGATAGTAGGAGAGTGTGTGGGTGTAATGTTTCAACAAATGGTAACACTAACTAAGGTGGTGTATTTATAGTCAAGTTCCAAGTGTGTGCACCCTTAATGGGTTTCGGGTGGGGTTTACGGCCCAAAGGCCCAACCGGCCAAAGGTTCTCGGCCCAAAGGCCCATTCGGTCACTATTCACTCGAGACCTCATGGTCTCGAGTCGGGTTCTTTGTTCTCGGGTTGGGTTCTCGGTTCCCTTATAACACGTAATAATATATACAATGCACACATAACAAGCACATATCACATAAAAAGGTTCACATTATCATTAAGTTTAATCATTCAACTAATCACATAACGTACAAGTATATCGCATCAAGACACAACGAAGGTTCTAGATTTCGAGTTGTCACAACGACTCTGCCTCCCATGCAAGCTCCATGTATACCTAAGGTCCAGCAAGGCATGTAACAGAGAGTCAACAACTA